>NC_046657.1:38050864-38071267 GCF_010883055.1 Belonocnema kinseyi
AGGGAGCTCTTCTTAATATTTTGACACCAAAATCATGTCGATACACCTTACCGACTGCGAGTAAAGCCACCCACGCTTTAACTTGACAGACTGTATGTCATGGGAGATCTTCCAAAAAGTGGTCTCTCTCTCGAACGTCCCCTTCTAGTTTGTGATATAGATTATTTTGGTCCGTTTTATATTAAAGAAAAGCAAAACAGAAATCGGAACAAAATTAAGACCTTCGCAGATATTTTTGTTTGCTTCGCTACCAAGGCCGTTCATATTGAGCTCGTTACTGATCTCAGTACCGAAGCCTTTATGGCCGCCCAGCGACGATTTTTTAGTAATAATTAGTAATACAATATTGCGTGGCACGTGATCCCGCCTAGGTCTCCACATTTTGGCGGGCTTTGGGAGGCCGTGGTCACTTTAAGAGACGAAAATTTTGCCTTCGATTGAATGGACCCTCGGCAAAATTGTAGCAGTCCATCCAGGTAGCGACACGATTATTCCAGTAGTCAACGTGAAAACACACAAGGGAGAATACAAACGATGTGAGAAAAAGATTTCTCCAGTTCCAATAGAAATCAGCAATAACTTCTAGGTCTACGCCAACCTTATCGTTTTGAACTACCAAGCCGTATTATTATTCGAATTTTGCACCTAACGAATTTTTTTTTATATGAATCACCTGTACTTTATGTTGATTCCAACAGACAAATGAACGCTTCTCTACGTCCATTACACATAATTATGAAATATAACTTATTATTATATCATTTATCGAATATTTAATTCGACATATGCCTTATAATTGTATCTGTTATTGTAATATGTGTTTCTATCTTTCTCTTGTTGAACTAGACCGTTCAAGGGGACCGGCATGTTGAAGCCGAAATCACTAAATCGCCTTCAAATCTTTGTGAGAATTTATGAATCAAACTAGTCTTAAATATATTCTTCGAAGTCTGAATTTAAATCTAAATTTCTAAATGCAGGCTTGACACTTTTGCTATCCTCCAAGGCCACCGAAAACTTTCTTTACCTTCGAAAATTTGAGAATTTAGGATTATCCAAAAAATCTGTAGTTTAAGCAAGCTGTATAACGATTTATATTTAGTATTCGTTCAACATAGCCTTCATTGCCACTTAATATTGTATAGCCCTCAACCGATCCTTAACAAATTTTCGCTGATTCATACATCCTACCTGAAACAACTGCACTTTCCAACACCCCCTTCCTCTTACTTAGTCCATCTCCCTGTCTATCGTACCGTCTACCTTTCGTCCCTTCGACAGTCCAATTTTGGAAATCATAACGACAACATCGATAGAAAATTTGTAATCACTCGTAAAATCTAATTGCTACACCAGTCAAAAATTACAATAAATCTTGTTCTTTAAATGTGAATCTTGCTCTTCTCATTTCACTAATCAATAGATCATTGTTCAAAAACTCAAGGAGCGATCGTAAACACAATAAGGTAAACATTTGCGTAAATAATGGTCCGCAGCGTCATCACTATCGCTTCAGCTGAAAATATAAAACTTACAAAGCACCAATACTAGATTATCCGGATTCAAGCAAGGTTAAAAAATGCAATCATTTTTCCTCTCTATGTGAAACTTGAAGACGCCAAGAAAAAATGTCTTTCTGCAGAAGGTAGCATGAAAATAACGGAGTCTGGTGTTAAAGTTGATTTACAAAAATGATTTGAACACACACTGAAGCGCATGTTAGAAACCGCAAATATTTAGCCGCTTGATTTGGCAAAACAAAATAACGCTGCAATAAAATATCTCCACAAATATGGCTGTGATGGCGTATCTGAGCAGGGTCGGTATAATAAGAAATTTAGTGAAGAAGAAAAATCTGATGCAGGCATATTCATGATGTCAATGGCACCATTGCGCAGGTATCCAACCTTTATCAAACGCGATTGTAAATACTGTTCAGAATGCGCAGAACGGACATTAATTTAAAAAAATAAAAGTCCTGGGTCCACTAGGCTGTGTGGGCTACTTATGTATAAGCTAGCACCAGAGACAAAGGAACATACGATATCAAAAGTAGATTTCATGAAAAAGAAAATCACAACACTTGTTGGAAACGTTTGTCAACATCTTTCCAAAAGTACTTCAGCTGACACATGCTACATTTGTGGTACAAAACGATCACAAATGAACCACTTGCACTCACGGTGCCAGAAATATGGAATAATTTTTTCTGCCCATTGAAGAATTAACAGAGGAAGCTCAAGAAGCGACTAATAAAATCTTTAAACATATCCGAGTAGTTAACACTTGATCATGTAACAGAGAGTATACTAACACATATCTTGCTTGCAAAATGTTGATCTCTACTGACCCAAAAATAGTATGCCATAGACAAAAGTGGAAGAAAAATGTCATTCTACTTGATCCTGAAGCTGCAGCCTTGTTAAATGAACGAAAGCAATGAGAAACTCAAACTGAAAGGACTGAGATTAGAAAAAAAATAATTTTTTCGTCGACAAATACCCAAATCATGCATATGTTTATTAAATTTCTTTAAAACATCATAAAATTTATCAACTAAGCGTGATTGGTGATTAAATTTTCATTAAGTTCCCAATTAAAAAGACTGACATCGAAAAAAATCATTTTTCCCTCGACAGATGCTCGAGTAATGCATTTTTTAAATTAAATTCGTTTGAAAAAATCACAAGATTAATCAACAAATTATGAGTTTTGCTAAAATTTTCATTAAGTTCCCAATTTAAATAAATTGACATTCAAAAAAAAAAGAATGTTTCTATTAAAAATGCCTGAATACTGTATTTGTTTATCAAATTTGTTTATAATAGATACAATTATAATGTTGAGAGAACATTTTTTTAGTATCATATTTTTTCCATTCAAATTTCTTGCAATATAACTTGAAAAAACTTATAATTATGGTAAATCGTAAAAAAAAATTTCAACAAATAATTTGTTTATAAATTTTCGTTTGTTTATTGTCTAATTTAGGAGCATCTTAAACTAATATCACCTTATGTAACTTAAGCGATTTCAATCATTTTCCTGTTATTGACGAGCACCGGGAACGCCAAATTCATAAAATGGTCATTTTTTAGTCATATTTGTTTATTTATAAAAAATTGAAAACCTAATTAAATATTTCGATTAATTACCAAGTCAAAATTTGTGGGCTGTACGTTGTTTTGAACCAAAAAAGTAATTTTTTTCCCACTGTGCCCTAGGACGATTTTATGAAATAGGTTAAATCCCTCCAACTGCCGGAGGAACACAGATGGGTCTTCCAGTTTACCCGCAATGTTAGAAATCCCTGTATTAACTATTAAGTTTATTACACATGTATTAGAAGTTTTTTCATATACGTATATTAAATTTAAGATACCGCTAAATTTGAAAAATCAAACACATCTGAAATTCAAAATATATTTGTATGAAATTTAATACAAATAAATAAAGTTTCGTCATTCGTAATAAAGTATTATTGACTGACACGCAGCGTGCAGACATCTTGCCAGTTGACGTCAGAACTTGAAATACCTTATTTATTTTGGACCATAAGCCAATGTGCAAAAAGAAATTCGACTTGGAAAATTTCCAAGTATAAGACATTATATATCATTGATGAGAATGTAGAAATTAATCCATTAGATTGGCCTTTAGTATACTCAAAAATTATGCAACAAAGAAGACCTGGAAATATGTTATGGACCAATTTTTTACAGGACAGGTAGTTTTTGTTTTATTCGTTATAAAATCAACATAGAAATTCCAAAAATTAAAATTTTGGACCAACCGCACAAGCTGCATGTGCAGATGATAGATGTTGGCTAATGGACACCTACTATATATCTGCGCTAACTGGTTTGATGCAAAATGGTATGTGACACATTATTCATCTCGAGAATTGAATTGAGTTGGATTGGATTGTGTAAAAATAAATTGAATTCGAATGAAGTGGATTAAATTGAACTGGATTCGATTGGAAAAGATTGGATTCAATTGTACTGAATTGGACTAAATTAAATCAAAATGAATTTAACTGGTGTGCATTGGATTAGAGTGCATTAGATTGGAATGCATTATATTGGAATGAATGAGATTAGATTGAAATGAATTGGACTGTATTAAAATCGATTTAAGTGGATTGGTGTTAATTAGATTATGTTGAATTAGGGGGAATTGAAGTGCATTGGAATGAGTTGGATTCGATTGGACTGAAGTAGTAAAAAATAGTTTGTGACACTCAGCCCCTGAGTGTTACAAATAACTATCTTGTCGCACAGCCACCATATCTGAATTTAATGGTACGATGAGTGTAGTGCCTTTAATTTTGAAATGTAGACGTATGTTTAAGCTAATTGTTGTGATAAAAAATGCGTAACTCGTCCTTCGCCTTGAGAATTTTATTTAACTGAATTAAATTAGAATGTATTGTATGGAAGTGGAATAAAGTAGATTATATTGGATTGAACTGCCATATATTAGAATCGATTAAAGCGGGTTGGAATAAATTGAATTAGAATGGATTGGACTGAATTTTAATGGATTAGAGTGGATTATATATACTTGGATTGGCATGGATTGGAATGCATTGGATTGACTTGAATTGAATTGAAACTGATTGGATTGGATTAGAGTGCAGTTGTGAACTAGAATGAATTTGATTGGAATTCATTGTATTAATTCTGATGGGAATGGAGTGGAGTAAAGTAGGTTGTAATCAATTGGAGTGAATTTTAATGACGCGTATTGCAATGAATTGAAGTGCAATGAATTGGATTGGAATGGAATGGGTACGAATAAATTGTATTGAATTACATTACATAAGAGTGGATTGGAGTGAATTGTATTGTAATGAATTAGAGTATATTGAAATGGAGTATAGATAAGTGTACTGGATTAGAATGCATCAGATTGGTGTGTACTGGATTAGAATGAAATCGATTAAATTGAAGTGAACTGGATTGGATTCGATTGGGTTAGACTCAATTGGATTCGATCGGATATTAAGTGGTTTGGAATGCACTGTATTAGATTAGAATGAACTGGATTACAATTGGTTGGAATGGATTGCAACGTATTGGACTAAATTTGATTGGATTGGACTTGCGTGGTTTAAGATAAATTGGAGTCGACTGGAGTGGATTAGAAATACGAGGGTGGTTCAAATACGATCGAGACAAACGCTGTAGATGGCACGCATGTATGTTTTGAAGGTCGTGGCTTGAGTATGTGATAGCTGGGTCCCTTTCGAACAGTGTGGTATAGTTGTAGTCAAGAGAGCATGTTTCACGAGCGTGCTACGACCATGAGTGAACGTCAAGTGCCGACCACCGTTGCGCAACGTATTGTCATTCGTTTTTAAGTGCGGGAAGGCGTTAAAAATACAGAAATTTTTCAGCTTTTGTGAAATCAGTTCGTTCGTGAGTGCCTGAGTAGGGCTGCCGTGTTTAAATGGGCCAAAGCATTTATGGATGGCCGCGAAACCGTCGAGAATGAGCCGCATGATCGTCGACCGCGAACCAGCATCACACCAGACAACATTCGCCGCGTAGAAGAAATGATTTTGGAGGACCGTAGGATGAATGTACGAGACATTTGGGTTGAACTCGGCATTAGTATTAATAGTGTAGAGTCTATCATGCACGAACACCTTCAATATCACAAAGTAATGGCGCGATGGGTTCCCAAACTGTTGAACTTCGAGCAAAAATTCACGCGGTTGAAAGTTTGTCGCCGCTTGCCGACGCGATACGAGGCCGAGGGGGACGATTTTTCAACGCGAATCTTCACTACAGACGAGACATGGGTACACTTTTACACTTCCGAAAGCAAGGTGTCGTCTAAAGACTGGAGAAAGAAGGAGGAAGGGGCGCTAGTCAAAGCGAAGACAAACAGGTCCGCGGGTAAGGTTATGTATAATGTGTCCTGGACCGGCGGGGCGTGCTGTACGTCGATATCCTGCACACCCAACGTACCATCAATGCTGCATAATCCTCTAACCTTCTGAAAACACACGTGAAACCCGCTTATCGCTCGAAACGGAGGAGCATTTCAGCACGAAGTGCGATTCTTCTTCAGGATAACGCACGCCCTCATACCGCGCGTCTCACGCTCGATACAATATCGCAATTGGGGTGAAAGGTACTGAAACAACGCCCCCCCTTACAGTTCAGATTTATCACCCTGCGACTACCACATATTTGGACCACTGCAAGAAGCCCTCGGAGGTCAAAGATTCAACATCGACGACGAGGTAGAGGAGTTCGCGCGCACATGGCTGTCACAGTTGCCCAAGGAATTCTTCGATAACGGATTAGATGGAATTGCTAGGAATTGGATTGGATCGAAGTGGGTTAAATTGGAATGAACTACATTAGTTTGGCTTGGAATGGAACGGCTTGAATTGTATTGAAATAATTTTATTAAATTGAATTGGATTGGAGTGGATTGGAATGAATAGCATTGGAATGATTCGATGATTGGATTTATGATCGACTGGTGTTATAAAAACTAGTGTGTGACACTAGGCATATTCTCATCACTAGCAATTTTGAGCAAGTCTAGGGTAACCGACTGTTGGTTTTGAAGCTTTGCGCTCGAGGACACACACTCAAGCGCAATTAGATCGGATCACGTAAAATCACTTTTCTTTGAAATTCCCACATGAGTGTCATGTTCCAAAAGTGGCACTAGTTTGCTTGCCGGTATATGTGTCACTTGCAGTAAAGGGGTTGCAATAGCTTAAAATCTTTAAAATATTGATAAATGCAATGAATCCTTTGAAATAACTGGAAGCCCTAGAATTGCAATATATAGTTATGTATTCGCACCCACTATCCTGTGTGGTCGCGACACTTGAACATACGCCAATGAGAAAAGTATTCTAGGAATTCTCGAAGAATGTAATAATATTTTTTAATACTTAGCAAACGCAGATTGTTTGAATTTTTACCACGAATCAGACTAAAATGTGCCAATCTCTTAAAACCTGTTAATATTCTTCAAAAAGATTCTTATATTCGAAATATTAAGATTTTCCACATTTTGTTTTGTTCAAATCTGCTCCAGGTTCTTCTCAAGAGATTCTTCCTGTTTCTTTTTCAACCTTTTTCATTATTCTTATTAAAATACACCATTTTTGGTTACAAATTGATCTTTTTTATTAAAAAATGCAAGCAAACTTGTTTGTTGGAAGTTCGTTTCAAGTCTTCTGTGTTGAAAATTCATCTTCTTGTTTAGAAATATGTATCTTTTTTGTTTCAAAATAAGTTTCCTGTATAATGTTTTCTGCGAAATTAAAAATAATGTAGGTTTTGGTTTAAGGGCATGTGATACTTCGTCGTGTGGTCAATCCGGTACAGTTCCCCTGGCTTTTTTCTCACAAAAAAACAATTTTTAAAAACTGAATTCGGAGACGCTATAAAATATCATAACGGTAAAATCGACAATTTCCTAAGTATCACATGCCCTTGAGAGATTAATTTGAAGATTTCAGTATCATCTTATACTATATTATATTCAAATTTGTGGCTCGGCCTAAACGTATGATGCCTATGAAAAGCCACAGTTTTTTTACAATCGGCATTAAATTCCTCACATTTATTCCGGAACATGTTGTGAGAGTATTAAAAGGGCATAGGAGATCTTATGATGAGGGGGAAGGGGGGACAGTTGCAGTTTTAGAACAATCGCCACAAATTTTCCACACATATTCTTTAGGCTCACGGACAGGTTGTCTCAAACGTATGATGTTTTTGAAAGTCCGTGTTTTGATAATCGCGTTTTGAAACGTGCCTTTCGGTCATATGTTAAATTAGTCTCAGTATTAAAAACTTCTTCATCATGGGTTTTGCATGTTCTTTCAATGACCTTTGTGACGTTTCGTTTTAATTACTTATGTTTTGTTCCGCCGGGCGCTTCAATCTCGCCAGGGTTTCGAAGTTGGGACTGGTATTACGAGTAAAAGGAAAAAAACAGTTTGAGTATAATAATATAAGCTGTGTATGTTTCTCCTATTCACATACAGATCTATTCCCCGTGGGCACAAAATTTGGCGACATCTTTACGACATCGCTACGACTTTTTACGACAACTTTACGATATCCTATGTCCATATCGTTTCGGTGTTTTTGCGGCAGATCAAACTTTAGCCCCTCAGCGACGTATAGCGGGGAAAGACCTACAGAGCCATTAAACAAGTCCGCAAAACAGGATCAGAGTATGAGTATGTCGTAATGTTTCGCGTTATTCTTAATTTAATGCATGAGTCGATTTTGAGGTTATATTTTTCAGGTTTATATAATATGGATATTATTATTAATACATATATTATTGATGTTAATATTGTAATTATAAAATATTATATTAATATTAATGTCTAGTTGACTATCTTTTAATAGAAATAGTTCAACTTTCAACTAAAACAATTAGTTTTCTGCTTTAAAAAATGTGGAATAAAATACATAAATTTAACAAAAATGTTTCAAGTTTTTTCAACAATATATTTAAATTTGTTAACAAAAGGTTAAATTTTTATGCAAAAGGCTGAATTTTAGACTAAAAAAAGACATTTTTAATCAAATACATGGATTTGCACAAAAGAAATTTATTCTCCACCAAGTCTAATTTTCTATACAAAAACTAATGTTTAATCATAGTTAAATTTTCGACAAAAAATTGATTTTCATTAATTAAATCCTTAGAATATTTTAAAACATCCTAAAATATTTAAAATCTTCTAAAATTTTCCAAAACTCTTGAAAATTCCTTGCAATTTTAAAGATACCCTAAAATATTTCAAATCCTTAATAATCTCACACAAAATTATTGAAATCAATAATTTCAGATTGAATTACTGTAATCAATTGAAAATTCCGTGGAACCTTTTAAAATATTCTCAAATATTTTGAAACCTTCCAACTTTTTTAAAACACCTTGATATCTTTTTAAAATTTGTAAAGCACTTTGGAGTTTTTTAAAACGCGCCTGGTATAACTGTTAAAACTTTTTAAAATTCCTTTAAATTATAAAAATGAATTAAAAATGCATTGGCATCTTTTTAAACATCCTTAAATATTTAAAATCCTTTATAATCTTTTGAAAACTATTGAAAATTCCTTAAAAATTTAAAATTATCCTAAAACATTTCAAATCTTTTACAATCTTATAATACATTATTGAAATCAATTGAAAATTCCTTGGGACGTTTAAAAATACTCTTAAATATTGCAATACCTTCAAAATATTTTAACATAGTTTGACCTTTTTTTTAATTTTCAAAATATTTCTTTAAAATTCTTTGAAATTCCTTTAAATTATAAAAATAAGATAAAAATTTCTTGACATCTTTTAAGCATCCTCAAATATATAAAATCTTTTACAATCTGTAGAAATCTCTTGAAATTTTTTAAAGCTTTTGAAAATTCCTTCAAATTTTAAAAGTACCCTGAGATATTTCAAATCCTTTAAAATCTCATATTAAATTACTGTAATCAATTAAAAATTCCTTGGGATCTATTAAAATATCCTAAAATATAAAAAAAGTTTCAAAATCTCATATTATATTACCGTAATCAATTGGAAATTCCTTGGAACATTTTTGTATACTTTTAAATGTTGCAATTCCTTCAAAATGTTTTTACATAATTTAAACTTTTTTAAAAATATATATTTAGGAGTTTTCGTTTCACCGATTTAAAATCATAGGATAAAATTTCAGATTTCAAAATAAATAATCTAATATTATGGATTATAGTTGTCAGAACAAAAGCAAATTAGCGAAGAATTGTTTCACGTGTACGTTGTCGGATTTAGAATAAGCCAACCTAAAAACACCCATGTAATAATGTTTATTAAAACCAGTATTTCTGAATTTTGATATGTCCTATCGGATTCGTCATTTTCGAATTTTTAGGTCGGATTTAAAATTAGCGACTTTAGAAACCTTAGACTACTCCTAATCATTAAGTTGTCCGTTTAGTTGAAGGCCGGATTTGTAACCAGAATCTTTAATTCGAAACAAATTGACCCTCTAGGCTATTTCTATCGAAATTTGACCAATTTAAAAACAGATATTCTTGAAAATGGCCCATAGTTCACCGCCCAATCCCAATTTACAGAAAAAACTCTGGGTGACGTTTCGTACCAAAAGTCCGATAAAGACAATACCTTATGTAACGGTACCATTCACAATACCAAGACTAATATTTGTTACAGGGAAATGGCACCCCGAAATAGCGTTAGATTTACACATATTTTTTCTCTATTTACGGCATGATTGTATACATTTAAAATATATAATCTTCTGTTTTTTGTTCCAGAAATGGAGTATTCTTCTGCCATGTATGCTGCTCATGGCATCCAACCTCCTGCTGCCATGTATCATGCTCCTAATACGCCTTTTGCTCCTGTTATATATCATGGTTCTGATATGCCTTTTGTTCCTGCCACGTCTTCTGATCATTCCACCTCTTCTTCTCATGACACGTTTTCTACTAATGCCAAGTTTTCTGCTCATGTAACATCTCCTGGTCCGGCGCAGCGAACTCTTCATGTCAGGCCCACGTCTTATTCTAGCAAACCCCCATATTCTATACTTTTTGGAATGACAATTGAAGAACTTCAATATGAACGATTTTTTCCCAAAAATAATCCGACTCGAGAGCTTGTAATTCAATTATACGAGTTTTTCGTGGATTCAGGAATTTATTTAAAAAATAAAAATAATCGTATCGACAATGCGCTAACCGAAATATATTTTTTAATTTCAGGAGTCAATGGTGACGCCTTGGCCATGATCGAAAAACAAAAGAGTAAAAATACGGTTTTATGTGCATGATATATGCCCCCTCGTCCAAAAGGACAACGAGCAAAAATAAACGTGTTCTCTCACAAAGTTAGCGAAATAGGGGAACAAGAGGAAAAGGACACTCGAGTATCAATGGATTATCCAATAAAAACAAATTTTTTTAGGGATACTGTTGAAGTTCCTACTTAGCTAGCTTATCCTGTCATTTTCACTTCTCCCAGCCGGTCCCCCTATGATACATTATTCAGAGTGAAAATTGAAAAACTTAAATTTTGTCGATTTTATCCTAGAGAAGGTTCGAGCCGAGAACTTTCAATTGTATTATACACCTTCCTTCCCAAATCAGGAATTTATTTGAAAAATGATAGAGGAATAAAATATGCCATACCGCCCCTAGGAAAATGTGTGTTATCAGGAGTCAATGGTGACGCCTTTGCATTAGGGAATAGACTAGAACACAATAGAAAAACTGTTTTTACTGGACTATATCAAGCTAAACCTTATTCTGAGGAGAATAATCGAGCAAGAATAAACATATTCACGAACGAAGTTAGCCCAATTGATACAGAAGAAGCCAATGACGTTCTATTAGATGACCATCGCCCAGTCACAGAATTGTTTGCAATGAAGCCTATGGGTTCGGTACGTATGGCGAACAATAAAGTAGGTAGATCAGTTCGACCCAGAACGTCACGAATTTTCAATTGATGACCGACTAGATGCAGATTGAAATTTTAAAACCGCTTTCTAACGAACATGGTTTGCTTCTCGAAGTCAAGATGAACTATGTCAGGCCTTGAGTGTGCAACAGAAATAATTGTCGATAATATAAGGTTTTAGTAGATGCGTCACGTCTCATTCTCGATAATTTATTCAATTTCCCTAGGAACATTTAGAGGAGTGATAATAAGGTTAATGCCGTAAGAGTGACAAATATGGTAATAGAGCAATCTTAGTGCCCCAGTGTGGCTTTGGATGTAGGTCGTTCCCACATAAGTTGGACAACTAGATAGTATGTGAGCTAAATGCTCGGGGTGTGCATGGCACGTCCTGCAGCCATCATTGGGAATGTGTTGGCTCAAATGTCGCGATGGTATGTTAAGGTGGAAATAACACCGTCTTGGCATGAGAAAATAAAACCCTTCGTGCCAGACTTCAGTCCGGGTAATTTAAGTAAAGCAAAGTTAGCTCAAACAACATTGACTGATCCTCCACATTTCGGTGGAAGATCCCGTAAATCCTTTGATCAAAGAGCGTGAGATGTAGAGTCGCAAAACAGAAGACTTGAGATGCATGCTTTTCTTCATTTGCATAATCTTTCGTGTCCCGATATCAAGGGATCTGTGCTTTTTCTTCGTGCATGGAACCACTCCAAATGAATAGAGTATTACTGGGACCACAAGCATGTTGAATGTAGATACTTTGTTCCTCGCCGGCAGTTCGGAAGACCAAATCTGCCAGATGAGTTGCTTGTATCTATTTCAGAGTCTGGCGGTTCTATCGGCATTACTCTAACCCAAATTCTATTTCTATTTTGTTAGTATATCGTTTGACAATCCCTAGCGTTAGATGTAGTTGCTATTTGTTTTTAGCATGGATTTTAAGATCGTCCATGTAAAATACATGAGTGACCTTGTACTTGGCGAAGTGCTAGAGACAGTCGAAATAATGTGAGGCAAAAGAGGAGTGTGATCGTGGTGCAGCACTGAAAGACACCTCTCTGAAAGGAGACCTTGTTAGTTCTCACACGATTTTTTTACTGATGAGATAGTAAATCTAATTTCCCAAAGCGCTATCAATCTCTCTATGCACGTTAAGATTTGCGGATGAACCTTTAAGCTTTCCAAAAGACAGACGATAAGTCTCTGGGAGGTCAAATCTAAAGCTTTCCGGTAATCAATCCAGGCCATCGATAGGTGACGTTAGTAGGATGTTGCATCTTTGCAGACACATCTATCGATTTTCAGGTTCTCCTGGCATTCTGCAACGCCACTCTTTGAGCCTCGTTGTTCATACATTTCTTGCCAAACAGGATCAATTGCCCGAACAATCCTATCATTTAGGATAGCTGTGAATTCTTATACAGTGTGCTCAGACGAGTGATTGGCTTGTAATTCTTCGGGTCTGCTAAGTTGCCTACTTTCGGCAGGTGTATTGTGCGCCCTTCCACCAAACACTCCGGAATTGGCCCTTTTTTGTTTTCTGATTCTTCATCCAGTCTATGCTGCACTTCGTAGAATTCTCTCAAAAATACTTCGATCTCCTCTGGTTTGGGCGGGTGGCCGACAGTAACAGGAGGGTCTTGGAAGAGTCGAGATGCGTCAGAAAGACACTATTGATTTTTATTCTTTGACCGACCTCTCCCTCCGCTCTAAACTTCTCTTAGCGTTAGATAGTTTTCGTATTCTCTCAACAATATGCTGCCTGATGTTCAGCAGCTTTGACTTGTTAAGTGTGTGAGATAACGGGTCCGGAGTTCTCGCACGAACTTTCGAAACTTGGCGGTAAAATTCCTGCCATATGTGTACTCTCAGATGTCGCCCGGTATTCCAAAGTCGCCGTTATAGACACCTCATCCGGGTGCCCGAGGACGCGTTCGGTGGCTTTGTCATAGGCCCTTCGGTTTGATTCTAGAGGAATAAAAACCGAACTGGTTTAATGAAAATTCATAATTTCTGGTTAAACTTTTTACTTTTGGTAGGAAATTTAATATATTTTTTTCCTTCACATTTTTTTCCGTTAAAAATTTATTTTTAACTCTACATTTAACCACTCCATTTTTTGTTTGAAATGTATCCTCTTATTTGGTTAAAAAATTTTTTTTTAAAGATTCAATTGCGTGGTGGAAATATTTTTTTAAAGTAGTATTTTTTGGAAGAAAATTTATCTTGTTTGTTCGTAATAGATTTTTTTTATTAAAAATGGAACTGTTTTCTTTAAAATTCAATATATTAGTTAAAGCTATAATATTTTATTTAAGAATTTACAATTTTTTAAATTAAAATTGAAATAGTTCGCTAGAAAATTGTTTTTTTTTTATACCTTAAATCTTCTGACTAGAAATATTTTTATTAAAATTGGTCTTTTTTAGTTTTAAATTCAACTGTTTAATTAAAAATTTTTGTATTCTGTTAACAGTTTTAATTTTTGGTTTGAAAAATAACCTTTTTAAATTAAGAATTTATTCAACTAAAACCATGTTATTCATTTAATTTTTGTTGGAAGTTTATTCTTTTCAGTTATAAGGTTAGGTATTATATTTTGTCTGTAGAAATCTTTTAATGCTGGGTTCGATTTAACGTTTTAAGTATTATTAGTTTGCTCAGCACACTCTTTATTTATATATTATTTATTTAATAAATGTTGCGTTTCCAATAAAGTAAGATTATTATAAAATTAAAAATTCGAAACTTTTTATTCAAAACCAAATTTTTAACTCTTAATTTTCAATATAGAAACATTATTTATACATGTGTGTGTGCATATGAGGCGGTCGTCCTTGGGTCGCTCCGTGTTCTCAGGGTGCACGAAACGTTTGCCTGATCGTCGGTTTGATTCCGTCACAGACTGTAACCAACGATCTCACGATCGTGAGACGTGGTTATGGCTGAATTTTTACCGCGTTTCGCTGAAATCGGGTGCAGTTTTTCAGGTTAGCACCCGCTCCCAGCGAAATGTTGCGGTTCGTGCTTATGACAAATCTTTTATATAAGTTTTTGGTATGCTCCCTAAAGAAGGACAGGAAATGTGAACATGAAACGATATGAATTCCCATTCAACGGAACGCTGCTGAAAGTTAGTAACCTTCTCAGCATAAAACATCAACCCTCAGTCCTCTATGACTCTCGCTTTAAACTAATCTCCCACATCATTATGTAAAGTTTCGTTGGATGATTGATGTAAATAGACTCTCGAAGTGTGTATTTATGTGATTTCGGTGAACCATAAACAAGATGATTTTAACGACTCTCGGATATGACGTAGTTGTAAGTCGACCCTTGCATTATCTTGTGTTTTCTCTAACAGTTTCGTGGCAACTCTAAAAGAGAGCGGTTCCTTATATACTCAGTTGGGGAAAAAGCCAAATAGAAAATTTTAAATTTGGTATGAATGCACTTTCTTAAAATTGTGCTTCGATAGGCAGTTACTAGGAAATCCGGAAACGTACATAAAGATAAGTAATTCATAGCAATTCAATATAATTTTACCATAAAAAAAAGAAAAAAAGAAATTTAAACCTACAAATTAAAAATAACGCCAAGATTTTGAACCTGGGGGGAGGGGTTAACTCGCCTTTTAATGCAAATTCAAAGATATAGGCCTAAAATAAATACACAAAAAAAGACTCTCGGTTCCAGTTCTACCTCTCCCCTCTTCCAACCCTCTCTTATTAACTGAACTTTTTGGTGGGGCTGACGTTAGAACTACAATCTCCACCATATGACGATTTGATACTTAACTTTGACATGATTTTGACTCAGAAAATAAACTTATAGCATAAAGGTGTTAGTTGGGCGTATAATCTAAACAGTGAATAATACAAACTACAGAATAGCCTCGGAAAGGACTGGAACTTTTAATGACAAAAGGCATGCACATGGAAAATCTAAAGTTCATGTTTCAGGCGACGAATGGAGACTGGGTGTTTGGAATGCTAGGGGAGTAAATGATCTCAAAGTAAACGAATTGCGTGAAACTAAGGACGTGAAGAAACTAGATGTTTTATGTGTGCCGCAAACAAAGAAAAAGGGATGCGAAACTAAAGACATAAAAAACGACGTGTTGAAAGGCGGTTTTAAAATATGGTCAGGAGTAGACTGTGAACCACATGGTAACCAAGGAGTAGGTCTGATTTTGAATGAAAGAGCAAAGCAGCATCTCGGAGACCATGGTATCGTGTCTCCCAGACTGCTGTGGGCTAGAATGAAAGTAGGAATCAGAAGACTATTTATCATAGCATGCTACGCGCCGGTTGACAGTGATCCTAGAGAAGTAAAAGACGCCTTCTGGGACACTTTAAATGACACAATAAGTATTTGCGAACATCGGGAAAGAATAATTCTACTAGGAGACATGAACGGTTGGGTGGGCATCCAAAATCGGGATACAGAAAGAGTATTAGGTAATTTTGGGGATCCAAGAACAAACTATAACGGAGATAAACTAGTTGGTATATGCTTAGAAAGGGGTCTGTTTATTACAAATACTTGGTTTAGGCATAAAATTATCCACATGTACACCTGGTCTAAAGGAAATAGCCGCAGTATAATTGACTTTGTTGTTGCGGATGAAAGACTAAGGGATTTAGTCAAAAATATAAGAGTCATGAGGAGTCCTGAATGCAATACTGATCATTACGTTCTGATCTCAAAAATTAACTTAGGTCGGGGATGGAGAAAAAAGAGAACCAAGAAAGCAAAACAAACGCGAATCAAAATTGAAAACCTACAGAAACCGGATGTGCGAATAGATTTCCAAAATAAGATAATCGAAAGCATCGATAGGGCAACATGGGAGGACCGTATAAAAAACAAAGATATAGAGGGCGCCTGGACAATGTTACGGGATATCCTTGTTAGATGTACGATCGAAGTGTGTGGTACCTCAGTTGTAGGAAGAATTTCTGGTGATGCGTGGTGGAATGATGAAATTCAGGCTGCCTAAAAAGCAAAAAGAGAAGCGTACAAGAGAACTTTGAACATCGCAGGTCTTAGCATAGGCGCGAAAACAGGATACTTAAACGATTAGTTAAAGAAAGTAAAGATACAATTAGAGCAGAAGAAGAGATAAAAATACAAAGCGAATTTGAAGGAAGCAGGAAATTACTTTATAAAAAAACGAAAGGAAACAAAAGTATAGAAATTGTCAGCATGAGAAATAGTAGGGGGGAAATGGTAAACTTTGGGAAGTCAAGATTATGGAGTCAATGGATGGATCCTACAATCTATAAAGACCATACATACAGGTAGCAAAGCGAGTGTAAGAGTGAATGGGAAACTGAGTGACTGCTTCGATATTATTCAAGGAGTTAGACAAGGATGCGTTATGTCTTTATGGTTAGTTATATTATTTATGGACAAGTGTTTAAGAATGGCTCTCTTCGACGAAGAGGGTGTGGATATCGAAACAATAAGGGTACGTGGGTTAGCGTTCGCAGATGATAAGGTTGTTATGGCAGAGTCTATCGAAGACCTACAAAGAATGTTTAATAAACTAGATGCAAGCATTAAGAGCATGGGCCTCAAAATTAACGCAAATAAAACAAAAACTATGGTGTTCGAAGGAAAGAGTGAGAAAACACTATGCAATATTTTATTAAATGATGAGAGAATTGAACAAGTTGATAGGCTCGTGTACATTGGTAGCTTATTTACTAGGGACGGGTAGATAGATGAGGAAGCTAGAGAAGTATGCCAGGACAGGGAAGTATGGCGGCAAATAGTTAATAAAAAGAGTGTCAGTAGAGTGAATGACGCCTGAAACAAAAGACCTTGGCTACTAATGGACCCAAGTGAGGAACCTTAAATAACGACTTCGTGAGGTTCTTCGCTTGGGGTGATTGCTAGAGAGATTGATCAGAAACCTGGGTCGGAGCAGTGTTGCGGAACGAACGTGTTATTTACTTAAATAGCACGAGAATTCTGGATCAATCTGAAATATCTCTATCTCTTCCACACACTACTCCTTTCCCCTACCGAGTGAGTCACGCCTACCCCGAAAGGGAAATCGCTTAATGGTGTAATAATAATAATAATAATAATAAAAACCGTAACTGCGATGTAGAACACGATGCGGTAGAAAATCCAATGAAGAAAGTCTGGGTCACTGAAGTTAGGGATACAATTTAGCAGATAAAAGACAGTGACGCTGCTGTGTATAACGTATGTGTAACGTTTAAATTGTAAAAATAAAATTAGAAATTATCAAATTCATTGTATGAAAAAACGGCACGGGTTGAAATAAAATATTTAATAAATTTTTCTTTAAAGAGTGCGATTTTTTTCACAATCACCAGATTAATGCTGTCGATGCTGTGATCTTTAATTTAAAAGGGTCTGTGCACATATGTGAAGGGAATGCAAAGACCGGGCGCGTGGCGGATTTTTTAAAAGTAAAATAATGCATTTTTTCAAACTATTATTTTTTGATATAATACTTAAAAACTATTTTGTGATAAAATTGTAGTTTAAATTGAATTTCTATTTTAACGCAGTAATGATTTTTTAAATATTTCAACATTGATATTTGCAGAAATTATAATCATTTAATGAAAAAAATTTTGTCCTTCGGATTCTCAGCAAAAAAGAATTCTATCATACAACTGTGATGTCGTGATCTTTAATTTTCTATTTTCTGCAACCAAATAATTTTTTTTGTATCAAATATTTTTTATTATTTTACTCGCATATAAACATAATATATAAGCATATAACCTCACGCGTAAACGCTTCGAAAAATCAAACTGACTGAGGATGTCAAAAAAATTATTTTCTGTTTTACCTAAATAAAGAACAATTGAGTTCAAAAACCCTTTAAACGGCCGTTTATAAAAGACATCCGCAAAATTTCCGAAAGTTTAGACTCTCCCCTTCGGCTTGTCCGCTTTTGTCCGATTTCCAGACCCCTCCCCTTGAAGGACGTCCCGAACGCAGGAACCCCCTCCTTTTTTTCATATTTTGACTTTTTTTCATCATCACGATCTAGTAATACCAGATGGTCTTCCCCGGAATTTGCTGGATGGCATTGCAATCACCTGAATCAGCACCGGCGAATTCGATATCGCCTACGTTTCATCGGATAAAGGAATTTTAAGAAATGTACCTCATTACGTGGAAATTATTGAATTTAAAAAAGTGGACGCCCTAAACTGGATTGACCCTCCCCCCCTTCTTATTAACCTCAGTGACAGAAACAATTTTTCGCTAGATAAACACATCCATAAAATGCAGTTTTCGATTGATCTCATTATGCTACTGTTTGACTCAACTTTAAATTTAAAATAATAATTTCTAAACTATGCTTGAAAATATGTTTGTAGTAAAAGATTGGTCTTAAGTTTAAATATTACCTATTTCAAAAAGTGCTCGATACTTCACTTTTTCTGAATATAAGAATGCTTTAAAATTATAAGAAAAAGAAATTCGTAAATAATTTTTTTAATATTACTATTGACTTCCTTTTCCTTAAAATCTTGTTTTAAACAGAGGAATACAAATTTACGAAATTATAAAGAAATTTAATAATAATATTTTGAAACATTTCCAGTGGGCAATTTATTTAAGGATGTCTTAGGGAACGTCTTTGGGACATCCCTAAGAAGTCTTTTATAACAATTCTTTTGGACATCCTAGAGATGCTTTTAAAACGTCTGATGTCAATACAAAAGATGTCCCGAGACCGTCCATGTCTTTAAGACGTCCTTTGGTCATCCTTTGGGTCCTTTGGTCAACGTCTTAAAGACGTTGATTAATCTGACATAGAATGTCCTAGGAACTTCCCAAGGACGTTCTTGGGTTTTTCATAGGTTTGTGCCCACTGGGTTATTAGGGCTTGTAACTGTAGTGTAAAATTTGCATTTTCGCGCCGCATGCTACATTGCCGGACAGCTATTATGAATTAATCGTGGAATCGATATTTTCCACAGAATTAAAATCTAGCAAATTTCATTGGTTGATAATCTAGATACGAACTCGATATGTTAAATTAAATAAAAGATTAATACAAAACAGGTCTACATATAAAGGTACCCTAATAGTTTTGGCTTTTCACAAGATTGTCCATTCCCTCCAAAATTTTCACTGTACAAGTTCAACGCGTTTGCATCATCTTCTACCAATTTGGGCGTGCGAACCTCATTTACAAACCAGAAAAACTCGTTCAAAAATTGCATTGACACGTTGGCAATGGCATAGATTACACGCAGATTTTTTGGTTTCCTTTTTCGGAAAATTAATTTTACAAAAAGAGTTGAATATTTAACGGAACATGTACATTTTTATTCAAGAAAGGTAGAATTTCTTTTAAACCAGATTAATTTAAACAAATCTTTTTAAATAGTTAAATTTTTATCCAACGTGGACACCAGTTCACCTCCAAACACAAAAATAAGAATTGTAAGCAATAACTAAATTTTCTGCTAAATAGACGAATTTTCAACCAGTAAGTATGACTTTTTGACAAAATTGTTAAATTTTCGAACAAAGATATGCATTTTGGTCAACGAAAAATGAAATTTCTACTAAAACAGGTGAATTTTCAAATAAAAATGACAAATTTTCAAGAAAGAATTCAATTTTCCCGCCAAAAAATTTAAACTGACTTTTGATAGAAAATGCAATATTTTCACCAAAAAAAGATGAACTTTTAAATAAAAAAGATAAATTTACAAGAAAAATCGTTTTCATACAAAAAAGACTGCAGTTGATTTATCAGCAACCTTTGTAGAAAAAGAAACGCTTTTAATCGTGTCTATCCTTTCTTTTTCTACCAGGGAATCATAAAACTTTAAATTATTTTATGATTTTTGTTTTTTATATGCCCACGTGGAAAAAGTGAGATTTCACGTAACCCAAATGTTAATTCTGTGCTATTAA
>NC_046657.1:38071367-38085304 GCF_010883055.1 Belonocnema kinseyi
AATTCGTTACACGCAAAAATTAATTTAGGCTTAAATACCTGAATATGATCGAGTTCGTTAAATTTTTTACTGGAAAAGCATGACTAGCGTCCACCACAATTTGACGCTAACATAACCTGTCTGACGGGAAGGTCGACAACGATGTCCAATCTACCTATGAAGTTTTACATCTACGCATGTGCAATGTGCAAGTACAAATATATGAAATAACATAAATACATAAATTATTTAAAACAAAATGGTAATTTCATTCAATTGAACTTTATTTGCTTAAAACAAAATATTATTGACATATAGCTTATATATGTATTTAGTATGGACTACAAGGAAATAACATTCGTGATGGCTGAATGAGCCTCATTTTGCATGCACGCACTTTCCGATTACTTAATTGCAGCATTTGCTTGCCATTTGCGTGCGATATGGGTCGCATCGTGAGAGTCGCATGCGTGCATGTAGCGTGCGTCGTACGATTGTTATCTGGGGATGATGTTAGAGTTCTGAGTAGATAAGAGAGACTAGAAGGAAAATCTATGATGTAAATGTAATTTATTGTTAACTAATGTAAAAATAGAGTTTCGTAAGCTTCAAGAGATAAATAATTCGAAGCGAAATAAGATGTATTACATTCAGCTGTTCGAAGTATAAGAGGGGGAGATTGTAGTATCTCGAGATATAACGATAATGTGGAGTGCGAAGAAAGATTACACAAGAAAACGAGAAACCGTGTGTCAACAGTTCGCGTTAACCTGTGTGTCAAGGTAGACTTTTGTGTTCCAGAGTTAATTTATCGCTGGTGATAATAAAAGTTAATCATGAGGAATCATTGAGTTCTTTATTGTGGCAGGCCTGCTCTTTTAAGGATATTACACTTCTAATTTTCATGCAATCATCAAAAAATACAATACATTTCATACGAAACTATTGAAAATAACATACACAAGTTAAAATTTTCGAGGAAATCGATTGCGAAACACGAGATACGTGATGAGAATGTTTTTGGTAAGGCCGAAACAGCTTTAAAAATCTACACATTTGTGGCAAAGCGACAAAAATGATTTCAAGATTTTTGTGACACTATACAAAATTGCAGTGTAAAAAATGCGTCTCTGAAACTTAAACATTGTTAAAACATTGGCTCTCCTGGAACCAAAATACCATACATGGACAATCTTGATGCTTGAAAACAAGAAGAAAACGGCCCCAAAACATTCATTAGTTACGTTGTGACACGAATATTTTTTTATTATATTGAGCAGTGTTTCCTTGAATTCAAAAAGATGATAGTTTTTCATATATTGGCCTCATCTTTGGCGTTATTCCTCAGTTGTGTTGGTAAATATAGTATTATTATATATCCATGGTTTTGTAAAAATTTTTTAAGCTTCACGCCATGCTGACGCGTACTCTTAGAAGTGTTTCACATGTAAACGTGAACATATGGTACATTGCCAAAACCTGCAGAGATACCCCAGCCTACAGTAAGCATGTCCAGAATAAGCTGGCATAAATAAGAGACTGGATCAGTTTCGCGACGGCGCAAAAGCGTTTTAGGCAGTGGCTCTCTGTTGCACACGTGTAATCCCTGCAGCTTTTACGCCGACGCGAATCTTGTCACTCTCATTCAAGCTAATTTAGTCTAAGAAGATTTACTGAAGGTTTGCGGATGTAACTGGGTCCAAAGCGATCGTTGCGTTCACTGGGTCCGGAAGAGAAAATTTATATTTTCGCATACATTCCCAATTTGACATAGAATTTAGAACTCTTCGTATCTTCATACATATTTATATTTATTTGTATTGATTTATTTATTTAAAAATCACGAATTAAATTTCGGACTGTACGAGGAGCATGGGTGGACAATTTCAGAAAGGGGAGATTCAAAGCTCTTAGTTAACTTAGCTTCCTTTTCTAACTGAAAATTGAAATATAATGTTTTGTGTTAAAAATTAGCCTTTTTTTAATGGAAAAATTACCATTTATGCTTAAAAATTCCACTATCACTCAAAAACGCGAATTTACAAAGAAATAGATTTATTTGCTAAGAAAAAGACGCTTTTTTATCAATATTTAAGAATTCTGAACCAAAGACTTCCATTACCAAATAAAAGAATAAGCCGTCGCGGGAAGCCTAGCAGTTGCAAAACATCAAAACTCATTTTGTAAAAAAGGAATATGCAAAAAAAGGATACTGTATTGAAACAAATAAAAAGTAAGAAACTGATATCCTGAATTGTTTTATATAAGTGTTTGCATGTATGTGTATGTGCATATGTATGACGAGTAGGAGTGAAAGAACCGTGAGAGCAGCGCGCGCATGTATTCAGGCGGCGGCGCGAAGAGAGAGGGGCCTGGCCGATTCAAGCCGAAGAGAGCCGACGAGTTAGGACTCTGCCGTCGGTGTCTGCTGTCATGTGTATATGTCTGCCATCGCAAGCGTCGCCACGCAACAGCTGGTCACACACCCGTACGGTCGCATTAGATGTTCCACATCAAAAAGAAGTTTTTTAAACAAAAACATTAATTCTCTTCCAGAAAAGACGGATTAATAATAAAATTTAAGCCTTTTCAATCAATAAGAATAAATTTTTCAAACAAAAAGATTAATTTACTACTATAAAAATGAATTTTAAAAAATCAAGAATTATCGACTGAAAGGTTGATTAACTACGAAATTAGAGAAATTTTTAATAAAACCCAAGAATTTCCAACCATAAAGATTAATTTTTTTACTAAAAAAGATGAATTCTTAAGTAAAAAGATAAATTAACTACCAAAAACAATTCATCATCTGTAAACGTCCTAAAAAAATTAACATTTATACTTTTAGAAAAAAAATTCCTTTAAAATCTGAGTGTTGAATGTTCGTGTTATGTTATTTTGACTGAGACACCTCCCCCTTTCAGTCACTAAGTGTAGGTTTTTTCTGAGCCCCCCCCCCCCCCCCATGAAGTGGAATTGTAGCTTACCAACGATCCCTTAAAGAGCTTACCAAAGGCCAATCCAATCTGTGTAATCTTTCGAAAGTTACTCTGCTTACAAATTAAAAATCTACTGACAGACAAACAGACAGGCGCACAGGTACCATAAAAATCTGTTTCACGGACATTTTACAAAAAAAATGTTCGAATTTTAACAAAATGAGTGACATTTAGTGTTTTGGGGTCTTTGAATCGAAACCTGATGCTTAATTTGAAAAATGTAAAACTTCGAATCGAATATGCTGGGCCAAAATAATAAAAAAGGTCTAGAACTTAACCAGGTTTTTATTATTGGCGCCATTTTGTCGTTTTAAAAAGGAAACATCAGAACTGAATTCAAAGACCCTAAATACAATAGCACACTCAAGTACAATCAAATCGGATCACGTACCGTAAAACGCTAATGGACAAAGTAATAAAAAGATTATAAAATAAAGTAATAATAATTTCAGTAACACTTGGCAAATGTAGATCAAAGATCAACATTCCAATCGTTTGGATTAGATATGACGAGTTTTGTATATATCAGCCATTTTTTTACAGAATCAACAAGTAGGCTAGAGAAGGACCGTAGACCACCTTCTCCTGAAAATAATAAGGTTTTGACTTCACATGATGTAGCAACCCTGTTGGATGATTGGAATTCTAGGGAATATACATATGCCGATGATTTCGGACAACATACGCATATACCTCCGTCTCTTGCAGAACATACTAACGAGAATAATCAACATATACCAAGCCAACACCGTGAGTTGAAAATTCATGTATTTTCTACAAAATTTAAACAAATTTGTTAAGAAAATTCTTTTCATTGTTTAAAAAATTAATTTTCAAATGAAAATCCAACTGCTTCATTTTCCGTCGAAAATGCATATACTTTATAATTAGAAAACTGAACTACTTGGATGAAATTCTAGCTAATTCAGAAAAAATTTATTTTCCTGCTGAAAGGTTGTTAATTCCTGTTGAAAATGGTTGGGTTAAAAAATAAAATACATTAGTAGAGCATTAATGCATTAACTGCCTGTGATTGTTAGACGTACTCTTGCATTCGCGGGACAGGGACAAAGGATGTGAGTAGCCGTCTCGTATTATTTCCGCATATACGGCAGAGGGGACTTTCTTGAAACCCTATCTTACTTCTGTGATACCCAAGATTTTCGTGTCCTATAAACATTTCTGTTATGACTTTGACTTTATTTCTCCCGGGCTTGGGTATTCCTTTCGCTTGATCAGTGTTAAGCTTTGTGCCTTATTCAATGTTTTCAAGCATTACAATAGTAGCAATGACGAGGTCCTTTCTCCATTCAGGGATATTTTAGTGGCCCCGCTCTCTGAGCAGATAGGAATGTTTCTTTTGTTGCCATACTCTTTTTCCTTGTAGGCGAACAGGAGCATGGACATAATCTTAGATTGTATAACTTTGTCGTAGGACCACATCACGATTGTTAAGCGTATTCCATTCTTTCGCCGATGATTCCTTCGCTCCTGCGTTCTCCTTGTAATTAGAGCTATGTGAAAACCAGGTGTCTTCAGCACTGGACAGGTGCGCCTCACCGTTAGCCCATTTATCTTTGGTAATAGGCTTCCTCGATGCCTCTTGTCGAATTGGTAGCGGCGCGTTACATTTTATCTGTGAGCATGACGATGTCGATCGGTATCCGCACTACTGTTTAGATACTACTATCGATTATCTATAAGTGAAACCACAGCCATCGTGGGTTTAGACTTCAAGGCGCCAATGTACAGGTGGCAAGAAAATAAAGAAAAGTATCAAAATTCGCAGTAAACTAGAAAACTGGCGAAATATATTATTTTCTACGCAAATTGACAGTTTGACATATTATCTTCAACATTTCAAGAGTACTCAGTTGAAGATCGAAATCCGGAGCGGCTTAGCTACTATGGCTTTTTTCGCTAACGACCTTCAGCGCGCGAAGCAGATCGACATTATCTACCGCAAACTTATTTGCGTGAACGATAAAAAAAATTTTGCAAATTGTTCTTTTTTTACTTTTTGTGAAATAATTTGTCCATGTTTTGAAAATAGGTAAATAAGCGAGGTATACAACTTATAACAACAAAAAAGACCGATTAAAATGTTTCAAAGGCACTGGACTGATGAAATTGCCCATAAAACAATAGGGGAAAAATAATTTGTCAACAAAAAAACAAGCTCATTCTGGATTAGAATAATATTATTTAAAGTTTTTGGCGTAAAGAAACTTATTCTGCAGTCTGAATTGACGTATTGACGTACCGAATAGTATTTTTATCCCAACCACAAAGAAATCATCCAAAAAAGATTTTTTTCTATAGTAAATGAACTAAAAGAAAGAATAAAAAGCGTTTGTGACCAGTGTTGTATTTCCTATGAATCCATATTTGTAAATTTCAATCCACTATTTTGAATACTCTACCTTGAATTTAAGAGTTGTATTTTCCTGTCTTAAATTATTGTCGGTGCAAAGTTTTTGGGCATTACACAACTACAGTACATTAAAATGCCACTCTTAGCAATTATGAAATTATTGAAAATACTGTGAGAAAGTGTCTAATATGGAAGGACTTAATTCAATTTCAAGAAAACGTCGAATTTATTATTTATTATCTATCGGGAGGAGATTAAAAAAATGTAAATCAAATTTCAAATTTTGGAATATTTCAAGGAAAGAACCTTTTCAAGATTATTGACATGTGTTGGAAGAATACAACATTTTTAAATTATTCCTTATTAATGTTAGTCGGCAAATGTTATTTTTCAGCAATGGCACACCCAAATTCAGTGTTTTGGCTCAAAATGTAAGCAATTTTCAGTATTTGACACGTTACTTCATTTGAACTAATAATAAGCATATAAATCGGTACAACAGTTAATTTTAAACTTTCCATAAAAATTTTTATTTATTTTTCAATAACACAAATTAATTGAAAAATTTATCGCTCGCGCAATGTCTTTTATCGAAAAGAATCAATCTGACTGTGTTGAACAATCGCTGAATAGATGTACTGCTCAGTAAACCTGTATTGTGCTGGATAAATAATTCCTTTATGCAAGGAAATGCGTGGACGAAAGATATATTGTTTGTTCCAGGTTTTAAAAATTCCCGTAACTCTTTGATTACCGCTTTTTAGGAAGGATCTCTCTAAAGCGAAAAAATGTATCGTCAACGATTTTATCTTTGACTGTTTCTTTTTATACGAGAGGCTTATTGCTTCCAGGGTCATTATTTTTAAATAGTGCCTCTACCCACCTTCTTGCTGCTCCTACTTTTTTTTTTGAGGTAACCAGTCGAACTTGAAAAATGGATGCAAAGAAGCTGCAACCACATAATCAGTCTTCTCGTAGTAAAAATCGTACTATTCATTAGAAGGCTATATTGGTTTGCCCCAACAAAGAACAATCGACCGATTTCTTACGAAATCGGGAAATCTGACCCCGGTGATTTTACGGAATTGTTTGAGGCTGCAATATATTCTTTTCCCATGCAAAATATATCCCCTTTGAGTAGACTGTTACTTCTTTCCATGGATATCTGGAGGTATTTGCTACGTATATTTTCTTGTCGTTGTTTTTTTCCAGCTTCTAGTTTCCAAGCGTGGGCTTCTTGAATGTCAGTAATTCCTGGAACTTTTTCACACTCTTTTTCCTTTCCTTCTCGAAAACTGGCAACTTCTTCTGGCGAAAGCAGTATTCGATTAATGGCGCAAGTATACGTCTTCACTTTTTGGACAAAGAATTCGGCATCATCTATGGATTCTGTAAGATGTGATTTCTCTGAGTTATGATTAGTTGCAAAGTGTTTTACCAAGATGACAACGCAATCACAAGGTTCTTTCCCATGTCCAGTTGCTAAAAAGGTCTACTCCTTCTTGCAAGAATATTTCGTGTATTTTACTTGTGTTATCATCCTCTTATTTTTGTGACAATATGTCATCCAACCATTGGATTTCTAAATCACCTTCTTCGGGACTATTATCATCATTATCTTCGAAAAAAACCCTGATCAAATAATTTGTGAACATTTAGAACTTTTTAAAATATTTTCAGAGGAATAATTAACAAACCGTATAAGTAAATTTCCAATCTTCACCATACATGAAAGCTTTCACCATATTTGAGTCATTATCAGTTCGTTAGGCATGTAATTTTATTTGTCATATGAAACTCTGAGAGCACGCTACTTATTTTTGCTGCCAAAATGTCAGACGTATGCACTAGGTTTATAAATTTAATGAAATAATTACATAACTTTTAGCCTTGGTCCACAGATCTGCTGTGCCTGCCACAGCTTTTACATTTTCTAATTCTTTTACCATATTTTCTTTCATTTCATCGTACACGTTAAAGATTCTGCTTTGATTGCCTCGACAATACTACTACAATAGGCTTTGGACAACCTAATGAACTACATTAATAAAAGTTGGCTTATTCAATACGCTTATTGGTTGCAGTTACTCAGCGACAAAATCTAGCACAGCTTTCTCCAACATTCTTTGCGCAACTGGCGTAGTTCCAGTACCCCACCTATCTATCATAACTAGATCAATTTCCATTTTCTTCGCTTTTAGTACCAATATAGACTGATCTAATATTAATTTACCATGTACAATTTTTTTCAAGTTGTTTCTGTTTTTTAATTGACTCTTCTAGTTTTTTAAATTACTGGGATGCATCGTCTATAATATAAACGCCAAAAGTTTGTTAAGTCAGAGTCTGATAAGTCTAATATTACGGATTATAGTTGTCATCATTAAACCATATTAACGAAGAAGTGTTGCATTTTTTAATTTGAAATTTTTATTTTGGATACAAAATCAGCGAATTTAGAAACCCCTTTTTACTCCAAATAATCACATTCGCTTTGATAAAATAGTAAGTTTTTTCAAAGATTGAAATTGAAGTAGCAGATTTAATCTAACAGATTGCTATCTTTAGCATATAGATTTCAAGGCCAGCAAATATTTTCTACACTTTTTCTATATTTTTTCTATATTTGCTGAAAATTCAAATTCACTTACAAAACAATATGAACCTCTAGTTCATATGTATCAAAATGTAACAGCTTTTGAGACAACATTTTAAATATTTTGTTTGTGTTTATAGTATGATTGTATACTTTTAAAATATATAGTCTTCTGTTTTTTGTTGCAGGCGGGGAGTATTCTTTGGCCATGCATACTGCTCCTATTACGCAGAATTATCCTGTCATGCATCCTGCTCATGTTATCCAACCTCATCCCGCCATGTATCACACTCCTGATATTCTTTTTGCTCACGCTATGTCTTCCGCCCATGCAACGTCTTCTGCTTCTGCCCAGCAAACTCTGCATGACAGGCTCACGTATTCTTTTGGCAACCCCCCCTATTCTACACTATTTCAAATGACAATTGAAGAACTTCGATATGAACGATTTTTTCCGAAAAAGAATCCGACCCGGGAACTTGCAATTCAATTATACGAGTTTCTTCCCCGTTCAGGAGTTTATTTGAGAACGAAAAATAATATTTTAGAGAAGGAGCTACTTGGAGTATACTTCTTATTAGCAGGAGTCAATGGTGACGCCTTGGCAATAATCGAAAAACAACAAAGTAAAAATACGGTTTTACGTGCATTCTATATGCGTCCTGGTTCAATAGCAATACGAGCAAAAATAAACGTGTTCTCCCAGAAGGTTAGCCAAATAGAGGAACAAGAAGACAAGGACACTCCATTAGGATCGACGAACCCAATCAACAAAAATTTTATAAGGGAAACTGTAGATGTTTCTACTCAGCTAGCTTATCATGTCAGGTCCACTTCTTACAGCAAGCTTCCCTATTCTACATTATTTGGAATAAAAATTAAAAGTCTTCAATCATATCGATGTTTGCCCCAGAGAGGTTCGAACCGAGAACTTTTAATTGAATTTTACACTTTTCTTCCAAAGTCAGGAGTGTATTTGAAAAATGATAGTGGACGAAAATACGCCATGCCGCCCTTAGCAAGATTTGTGTTATCGGGAGTCAATGGTGACATCTTTGCATTCGTAAAAAGACTAGAAAGTAGGCAAACTGTATTATGTGGACTATATCTAGCTGAATCTGATCCTAATGGCAATGATCGAGCAAAACTAAACAGATTCAGCAAAAGAGTTAGCCGATTGGATATAGAAGAAATCAATGACGTTCCAGTAGGAAGCCAACG
Organism: Belonocnema kinseyi; assembly: GCF_010883055.1. Taxonomy (NCBI): domain Eukaryota; kingdom Metazoa; phylum Arthropoda; class Insecta; order Hymenoptera; family Cynipidae; genus Belonocnema; species Belonocnema kinseyi. Next base: position 38,080,540 of record NC_046657.1, read on the forward strand.
CACATTCACAGAATGGTTTAAAATAAAGACTGCGAGTTCGATACATAAGCTGAATAATAAATTAGGTAGATCAGTTCGACCCAGAACGTCATGAATTTCCCAGTAATGATCGACTAGGTGCAAATTAAAATTTGAAAACTGCGCTTTCTAGAAAAAATTGTCTACCGTATTTAATAAAAAAATCAGTAAGTTTTGACCAATATTTCAATTATGAAAATCTACAGAAACAATTTGAGATAAAAAAAAATTTAGTTAAATGTTTCACTATTTAGTTAGCAATTACGTATATGGGACATTGCAAACCAAATCGACTACTTTTGAACTCGAATTCTTTCGATTTGGCTGAAACTTTGTAATTATGTTCTATCCGACTAAAAACATTTCTCAGAAAATTTTCAAATTTTTTCACTTACCTCAAAAAAAGTTATGAATTTATCAAAAAAATGGTTCTTCTTTTTTCCAATTGTCATAGCTTTGTTAAAAATTGGTCGATCGCCATTATTATTTTTTTTTGTTTCTTAAAAAAACTTCAATCAATTCTGCGGTTATGCCCGCCAATCGCAAAGTGGGCCGAATTAAAAAAAAATTTGTAATTAAAATTTTTTTTCAATTTTTCAATTTTTTCTAGAAATTTTATTTACATAAGAAAAACATGCAAGTAACTAATTTCTCGGTATATCATACTTAATATATAGTCTAAACTTAAACTAATAACCAGGATTCTACGTTTGATAGGATTCAAATTTAATGTTTTTGAAGGTAATGAAACAAACAATTTATTGCATTTTCTTTGGCGTTTAAAAATTCTACATATTCGATGTTCATTCGAATTTGAAAATTGATATTTGGAAGGTTTTCCGTCGCAGAAACCCAATCGAGCAGTTCGTTGCCAGTTTTCCGAGAAATAATAAATGTGAAAAGAAAACCAATTACGTTAACTCAGCATTTACATAGTGTAATTCCAGACACAGATGGTTTTTTATATGTTAAAAAATTTCAAATTCGAATAAACATAGAATATGTAAAATATTTAAACACCAAAGAAAATGAAATAAATTATTTGTTTTATTACTATTAAAAACATTAACTTTAAATCCTGTCAAACGTAGAATCCTAGTTCTTAATATATTAAGTATTATATACTGAGAAATCATTTACTTGCATTAAAATTATTATATAAAAAAATTTCTAGAAAAAAATTGAAAAACTGAAAAAAAAAATTTATTAAAAAAAAAAATTGAAAGAAAATTCGGCCCACTCTGGGATTGATGAGGAATAACCGCTGAATTGGTTGAAGTGTTTTTTAAAGAAAATAAAATAATGCATAGAAAATGCCGAACTTCGAAAAATTAAATGTTTTTCTCAAAAAACACAAAAATTTTATAGAGTTAACTATCTAACCAATGTTGTGTGCCTTCCTTTCAAAAGAACATTTAATTGCAAAGATTTAGAAGAAAAAAACGTCTCAATCCACTAATTTTTGACTAAGTTATGACCATTTAAAAAAAACATTTTTTTGAAAAATTAATAACTTTTTTGAGGTGGGTAAAAAGATTCGAACTCCATTTTCTGTTGAAACAAAAACGACGACAAAATCAGTAGCACGCATTAAAATGTGGTAAACATTACGTCCGTCTCACACAGTGTGCTTCTCGCAACGGCCGTACGCTAAGCGCTCAATATTTTTAATCAACTGCGGCACCCACTGTTTCAGGGAAGCAACAGTGGTAAAATAAGGTCAGTATCCAGTGCGGTAATTCCAATCATAAGAATCGCCCTTTTCTCGCGGCGGCTGAACGCTAAGCACTCAATATTCTGACTAAGCTTCTCGCAATGTTTGAACGCAAAGCGCTCTATATTTGAAAATAACTACAGCACTCACTGTTTGAGGGCAGCATCAGTTCTAAAATAAGGTTTTAATTATGTGAAATTGTCGCAATCATATATATCGACCTCTTCTTGCAAAACTCGAACGCTAAGCGCTTAATATTTTAAATCAACTACGACGCTAACTGTTTCAGGGCAGCAACTGTTCTAGAATAAGGTTGGAATCATGTGTGATCATTTTAATCATATATGTCGTCATCTCATCGCAATAGTCGTACGCTAAGCGCTAAATATTTTGAATCAACTACAAAAATTACAGTCTGAGGGAAGAAACGTTTCGAGAATAAGATCTCAATCATGTGAAATTGCATCAATTATATATTTTGACCTCTTCTCGCAACGGTCGAACCCTACACTGAGAAAAAAGTACTCTAGAATTAAAATTTCCGTTGATTTTAAATTCCTCATTATTAATAAAATAGTTTATGTCAATGGTGCAATAAATATTGTTTTGAGTAAAACGATTTGAGCTTTTTAATCAAAAATACAATAATATAGATTAAAATACGCCTGAGTGACAGCCAGAGACCCCGCGGTCGCCGCTCAGCTCCACTTATACCCACCCGCGTCGCGGCGTCAATTCTCGGAAGGGCTATAGAAGGGAGGGCTGTTGAAGAGTTTCACTGTATTGAAGATTGTATGAAGCTCAAGTATATAAAGTTAAAAAAATAAATGCACATTAATTTCCAGGAAAATTTGTATTTGAAGTGTTATACATACTTTTGAATTAACAAAGTATCTTTTTAACTTCTGGAAAAAATTATTTCGGCGAAAAAAATACAGTATCGAATACGGAATCGAATACGGTATTAACCTCTCCAATCTATAAAATATTTTTTATGATTTTAAATTGTATTAAAATTTCTTACAAAGTTTGAGCTTGGCGATTTGTCAGTGTACGACTGACGAATCCCGAAAAATAAAACTCCAAAAATGATAAAATTGCCGAAATATAGAAATCCCGCACTGAAAAATTCCTAAATAATAAAATGAACTACAGTCTATCATATGATCGCATTTGAAAATTCCAGAAGAACAAAATACCTGACAGAAAATTAGGAAACTAAGGGAGAATCTAAGGATAGGGTATTTAAAACTACATGTATCGCGATCCGAAAACATATATAAACAATTAATTGGTAACAATGTGCAAACTCTCCACATACATATACTATATTACTTTGATTAAAGATCTTTTGGATATTGCAAATAAAGGCAAAGAAACAATTCAAAGATTTTATTCATTTTGATACCGTTAATATTGAAAATATTCGTTTGAATAAAAACGCAAACTAAAAAGATATTTTAGAAAAAAATTGACTCATTCTAAAGCGCACTCATTAATGCAAGTGAATTAAGCTAATTGAATTAAACAAATGTATTAATCTAAACTTTTTGAGTCAAGAAAATTAATTTCTTGAATATTGTTGAAAAAGTAAATTCAAAAATACCAACAACTGCTTTATCGTACATTATGTCTGCCTCTCATCTAAAATTTAATTCTATCCTGAGAAGACTTCAGCGTCGAAGGAACGGCTTTAATACAAGACTATTCGGAAGCTAAGTTTGGATTGCAATCGAAGAAGACCTGCAGATTAAAAATTTCTACGAATCCATTGAATCTTCTCCCCAGAAATCCTACTATGTCTAAAGTTCTACCATTACAAATTATCATCAGTGACAAATTCTATAATACGGATAAAGATTACCTCAACATTTCAGTGAAGATTGTTATATATTCTTCATTTTTTCAACGATTAAAATATGTAATTCGCGCAGACTGTTTTACTTACACATATAATCGTACGCCTAGACGCTTTGCCATTTTGCTATTTTTGTGATTTTTAAACTGTTATTATCGAACACGAAAATTGTGTGTAAACAAAATACAACTATGTCTTCCAACTCTAATTTGAATTAAATAAGGTTTACATAACAACATTTTTAACCTTTTAAAAATCAATTTTAATCTAGTCGAATCCAAAAAAATAATATTTTTTATTGAATGAAGAATTCCTGTATTTAGCAGGAATATTTATTGTTATTTTCAAGTTTGGATGATTTTTTGTTACTTTGAACACTACACAAAAATAATTTCAGGGTGGCCGTTTTAATCGAGGAAAAGAATTCCCAGTCATTTCCGATTCACAAAAATGTTTCACGGTTTAAAAAATTCGAAATGGTTTAATTTTATGTAGATTAATACATACAAATAATCAGCGAAAAAATTATAGATGCAGTACATTCAAAACCTTTTAATAATTTTAGAAATAAAATGACTTTTGAGTCAGCCTAAGTTAGTATTTTATTAAAGTTGCAAACTCCTATCTACATTTGCATAAATAAAATCAATACTATTGAATTTCAAAATAATTATCAAGTCTACAGTCGTTATGTTGAAAAAACTGATGTGTTTCTATCTTAGTAACATAGGTATCTTTGAAGTAAATCTGACATTCGTTTCAAATTAATAATTATTTAAAAGAAAATATTCAAGCATTATTCTAAGAGAAATTATTTCTTCGCTGAAAACATTCATTTTCTCGTCTCAAGAACAGGGATAACGTTTCAATTAAAATAGTGGTCAAAATAAGTATATGAATTTACTTGGATCAAGAAACATTTTTTTAGAGTTTTAGTTACTTATCATGAGAATATAATATGCTTAATTCAATATTTTATTAAACTTCATGCAAATGAGTATAATGGAACAAATTAACCAGAGCTGCCAGATCGTGGATGAAATTTACCCCCACCATACCTACCATTTGGGAGGCGCAAAACAGAAAGTGCATGATTACCACTGTGAGTTCGTAAGTAAGCCGAAAATGCACGATTCGACTTCGGAGTTCTGCTGTACGATGATTGCCGATCTGAA
>NC_046657.1:38085404-38094937 GCF_010883055.1 Belonocnema kinseyi
AATAGAAATAGTTAAACTTTCAACTAAAACAATTAGTTTTCTGCAACAAAAAAATTTTGAATCAAATACATAAATGAACAAAAAAAATTTTTTAATTGTTTTCAACAGTAATTTAATATGAGATTTTAAAGGATTTGATATATATATAAGGATATTTTAATAGATTCCAAGGCATTTTCAATTGATTTCATTAATTCAGTATGATATTTTAAAGGATTTGAAAGCTTTTAAGGTATTTTTAAACTTGTAAGGAATTTTCAAGAGCTTTAAAAATTTTAAGCGGTTTTAAAGGATTCAAAAATTTTCAGGATATTTTAAAACATTCCAACGAATTTTCAATTAATTTCAATAATTATGATATTATATGTTTAAATGAAAAGTGATCTTTTTTAGTTAAATTTTTTTGTATTTTATTGAAAACTCTTCTTTCTTGGTAGAAAATTAATCTTTGTTGTCGAAAATTTAACTATGATTAAACATTCATTTTTTGTTCAGAAAATTAGTCTTCATGGAAAATAAATTTTTTTTGTGCAAAATTCATGTATTTTATCAGAAATGCCTTTTTTTAGTATACAATTTAGCTTTTTGGATGAAAATGTAATTTTTATTTAAAATGTTACTATTATGTTAAAAACAATTAAAAAATTTTTTTTGTTCATTTATGTATTTGATTCAAAATTTTTTTGTTGCAGAAAACTAATTGTTTTAGTTGAAAGTTTAACTATTTCTATTAAAAGTTAGTCAACTATTCATTTATATTAATATAATATTTTATAATTACAATATTATCATGCACTTTCTGTTTTGCGACTCCCAAATGGTAGGTATGGTGGGGGTAAATTTCATCCACGTTCTGGCAGCTCTGAAATTAACTTAATAATTTTTTACTCAGAGTAAACAGATTCATGATTCAAATAGTTGTCCTGATTCTATTATTTTCTTGATTCAAGAAAATCGGTCCCTTGTAAAAAGAAAATACTTGCTTTTTTCAGGTAGAATCAGCCAAGTAAACTAACCCACTTGATTAAATGCAAATTTTTGCAGTGTGGCACACAAGTCTTTGCAGAATTATTATCAAATACATAAAACCGCGTATGGGGCATTATTCCTCAACTGCCCCAACTCAAAAAGTCATGTTTTTCGATTGTCTTTAAATTCTGGGAATATGTTCGCCTACCCAACAGTAGTTAATCCACAAACTTATAGATCAGGATTACCAACCCTCCCCAAGTGAGGGTGGTTTGAATTTTCAACCCCAATGCAACCCCAATGTCTCAAAAGAAAGCTTGAGTTTTTACTATGAAAAATGTCTAATAAGAAAATGGACAAATTGAAATTCATTGAGTTACAGAGCCGGTTGTAGAGGGAGTCCTCGCGCTCGCACTCGGGCGTTATGCGGCAGCATACCGCGGAACAGTTTTCAAGTATGCCATTTTTTTGTATTACTCACATTGATCCAAAATTGCATGAAGTCATCGGAAAAAACTATTCAGTAGTGTTAACCAGTAAGTTTGAAGAAGTTAAAAATTTTTAAAGTTATTATGAAAAAATATTAAGTAAAAAGCAGTTTCTTAAAAATGAACAGTATTTTTCTGAAGATAAATGATTCCTCACTATTATAATTTATTACCCGACAACAATTCGGGGTGCTTAATTTTTAGTGAGTCCCCTCGCCTCTCACTTTCTGGGGTGCTTGATTTTAGTGAGTCCCCTTGCCTCTCACTTTATGGGGTGCTTGATTTTTGTGAGTCCCCTTGCCTCTCACTACATAACCTTTTTAAGCTGTTCGCCTCTTCTTCGTACCAGCTTTCCACTTTCTTGGAGTACTATTCTGCTTTCGATTACGTTTAGGCTTCGGGAAAACCTCACTTTTCTCCTCACAGGAAAATCGTTTCAGATCCAGCTGTCCCTTTGCGTTCGGAGCGAATGAATGGTACTTGAGTGTATCTGGTATCGTCACAGCCTTACTAAATCGATCTGCTAATTTTATTTTCATCGCTGCATGCTCTTCTTTGTTACTGAAAAATACGACAGTTTCCTTCAAGTTTTCTCTGCCCCATTCAAATAACTCGTAAGCTGTTAAGATCTGATTCTCAGCTGAACGTTGCTAGCTGGCTCTTGCAGCAAGACGCTTCAGATTACCTCCGATTCCATCGCATGGTCCTTTTCCATGGGCAGTTGGACGGAAAGTCCAGTCTGCCGGGATGCCAAAATCTTTTTCATAGCACAGAAGGTTCGCAAAGTTGTATTGTTCTTAAAATGCTGTGGTGCTCCATCTGTGACATAATGAAATTTGTTAGGATTGAAACGCTTCTTAAGATAGTCAACAATTAACCTTTGGTATAAATGCACAGCAACCGTGTCATGGTGTAAGTTAAGTTGTCTGAAATAATAGCTACGCTCACATGCTTCAATTCGTTCTTCTCTTTATAGTAGATAACTACTGTAAAAATGAACGCCTGATCATTATTCCAATGAGAAGATTGGATCGCATTTTGAAACACGTAAGCATAGTTTTCTGCAAAATCGAACATAATCAAGAAAGATGTTTGTTTCTGCTACCTTCGGTCATTAGATTACTTCTGTCCGTTTGTTGCCAAACTTGATATCTTAATTCGTTGACGCAGTTCTCATCTAAAATTGAAGTCAAATGTTCTGTCAGGACTTGAATGCCAGGACAATTTTCACATTCACTAAAATGACAAGCAGGAGTTGGATTACTGCACATTATTACTTTTAAACAGTCATGGTAGTCAGTCAATTCTATACTGGAGTCGAAAATTAGATGCTTAATATCAATGGCATCCAACATCAGATGCACATTTTCGTGATATATACACACGCAAACCGTATGTGTGCCACTCCCTCCAGCCAAAACACAATGTCGTGGTCTGAGTAGTGCTAACTTCGAAAATCCGATTACAGTATTTTCGTTTTCCACTCTGAAACGATTGTACAGCTCGGACAGATTACCTAGGATAAGTCGTTTCTGAACATGTTCACGAGTTCCATCTGCTTTCTTAATTGATATAAAATACTTTTTCCCAGGCATCAATCGGCTGTTTTCATCATCTTCGTAGAAATTAATCACTGCAACTTCAATATCTGGTGCCAGTCTTCTTCCCAGTTTTCGATTAGGTAAACTCAATATTCCATTTTGCTCAACTAATTTCTGAGCTTTTCGGACTTGCCGTTCAGTTGCACCGAATTCATCCATTAACTTCCTACGACTCCAAGTCTTAGGGGTAAGTGAAAGCAATAACATTGTTTCGTCAGAATCAGTAGTTTCCTTGAATTTATCTCTGATTTGTTGAAGAACTTCAAGGCCCGCTGCGTGATTAGGATCTTTACAGTCTTTACAATTTTCATAATCTTTACATTCTTCTTTAACCCATAGAAAATCAGGATGGCCTTCAATTGATTCTTTGCCTGCAATATCATTATCAGCTTCGTCATCACATAAATCTTCTTCCACTCTGATAGCATTTTCTTCCATACTGGTTTCATTTAAAGGCTTCTGTAAAAAAATTCTACTAATTTCTTTTCTACAAACATAACATATCCTTGCATTTCTCGTTAATTGAGGAAATTCGGATCTTTGAATTACCGTCACACGTCTCAAGCTGCGTCCAGTACATAAGTCATTTCTGCGCAAAGGATTTGCACAACGATTGTCCCAATCTGTTTTTGTTGCCATTATTATTTGGAAATAATTGTAATATTAGTTCCAATATAAAAAAAAATGAATCAAGAATATATTTCCTAATTCAAGCAAGCAGAGCAACATAAAAATATCTATTATAAAGGCATCTGAGCTTCGGGTACAGAATGAATAGAAAACAAAATCAACAGAATGTATTTAGCTCATATAAACTAAAACGATTTTCTTTCTTGTGAGAAAGAAGTTTCTAGGCAGCCATGTAGCGGCCAAATTCTGAAGCTCGACATTCTTTCCTTAGACCACGTCAGTTACATAGATATTATATGAATACAGGTTCAATTCGCAGCAGTATAAAAGATTGTTTGTATCACAGAACAAGTAAATTACCCCTGTCTTTAGAATAATGTAATTCATAAATTTGTATTAACAATTGAGTAGTTGGATGCAAGAACAGCTTGCTTGTATTTTTAGAAGTCACTTGTGTTTCTTTTGTTTTGCACATAATTTCGTGGAGAACAAACGAAGAGCAAGTGACTTCTGAAAATGCAAGTAAGCCGTTCTTGCACCCAACCGCTCAATTAATCAATATTTTCGATTAAGTGAATAGTTTTTTCCGATGACTTCATGCAATTTTGGATCAATGTGAGTAATACAAAAAAATGGCATACTTGTAAATTGTTCCGCGGTATGCTGCCGCATAACGCCCGAGTGCGAGCGCGAGGAATCCCTCTACAACCGGCTCTGTAACTCTATGAATTTCAATTTGTCCATTTTCTTATTAGACGTTTTTCATAGTAAAAAAGTCAAGCTTTCTTTTGAGACTATTTAAAATAAAATCGTAGATGCCTAAATCCTGGTCTATAAGTTTGTGGATAAACTACTGTTGGGTAGGCGAACATATTCCCAGAATTTAGAGACAATCGAAAAACATGACTTTTTGAGTTGGGGCAGTTGAGGAATAATGCCCCGTATACAACTGCCAATATGAAATTTCAAAAAATTAGGGTCAAAAATCTAATCTTGAGCAGGATATAGTATGTTGACTACAAATAGCATTAAGGAGCCGCAATACAAATTTACTTCTTTTCATGGAAAGTAGTTGTTTCTGATGAGAACTGTCGACAAACATTTCAAACGTAATAGCTCGTGTGTACTGAGAGTTTCTCGGGCATATTTTTCAAATAAAATTGACCAGTAATTACTAAGGAATTATCTTAATTAATGTCATCAAATATATATTACTATGGTCAGCACTATAGAAACCACAATATACTTAAAATGTTACCATGAAGGGATGAGAACTCAGAGAATACCAATGAAATGATCGATGTTCAATCATTGAAACTATAATTGCAGTGTCTACTGGTACGGGATAACTATAAGAGATTGCCATATTCAAAATTTGCAGCGTTCTTCTTGGATAATAAGAGCGTGCTATATTAAAAAGTTGAAATGTGACTTTAAGCACATAATCGTCTGCCCTACCCTTAGCATGGGAGAGCTTTCTTATAAAACGAATCGAGTTGACTAAGTCGCGCACTTTAAAGTTCAAACTCAAAATAGTGAACGTATTCGAGTCTTGTACTAAAGTCCCTTCGACTGAGACGTTAGGTCGTCGTTAAATGAGTAGTTTCCGAATAAAGTCCGCGGTGTTAACGTTTGCGGAAAGAACTTAAAGGTGGATTGGTCAGATGTTTTGAGGCCTTTTATCGCACTGCTACTAGTAAAACGTGCTTTGCATTGTTCACACAGAAGAAACATCTGGTAGGGTTTCGTCGCTGTCTAGGATACGGAGATCCAATGGACAAACCAAACCTCTCTCGCCCTTTATCGAGAGAAAAGGTACATGCAAGTAAATATTCTGTAACTATCTATCTGTTTCTTGACCTTTATAATAAATCTATTGTTAATCTGACCATCTCTATCTCATTTAAAAACACTGACACTGACAGTTCCCATATAACTGAAAAGTGACAACCTACCCACAAACAAAACTAAATTGTCAGGTCTACCTCGGTGAGCTAATGCCTCGTAAAGTTTTTTGCCCGTCACTTCAATACCCTCTTTGGTATCCATCATAATTTTCTCCTCAGTTAGGGGCACCTCCTCAAACACTTTCTCATCTGCACTTCCAGCTTGTTTTTGTTCGTTATTCGCCATATCAATCCCACGAGTAGCTAGGTAAATAAAGGTCCACTCCCTCAGAGCCCCGCATGCGGGGGTAAGGTCTATAACTCTAGAAGGCGACCTGGTTTCCTAGAGGCAACGTTTGAGACACCACTCCCTTGTGCCACTCAATCCTCGGCACGGTTGCTGACGCCTTGATTTTGAGACCTTATTGTGTTTGGTCTGCGGGGCATATTTTATTTTAGCTGTAGCGTCTGTTTCCATCCAGCATTCCCCTATCCGCCACCCAGGGACGCGCCAAGTAGGGGTATCACCTTCCCTTCAACACAGACAACTGCGGTGGTACTCGAAGTTGTAGTCGTAGTAGCTTTTTGTTTTTTGTTGTTGTTGTTTAATGAGTAAAAACGGAAAATACTCATGCACTGACCGAATTCGAAATTTGGGGGCTGCACGCGAGATGTCCACATGTGCGATCAGTCCACAAAGAACGAATGTTAGTGTTGGGCTTACCAAACGACACCGACCCCCTAACCCTTAACTTCTTTGTCGCCAATCCATGTCCTCGGAAACGCTTTTGCATTACTTCAAGGACCTCAAGGACGTCCGGGAAGCTTCCCAGAAGAAGCTGCCTCCCTAAAGGTCAAGAACCTCATCGTCCCAGGAAGATGGTCTGTCCTCTTTGTCGCATCTCCAGCAGGACTTCGTTCTGTCTGGCCCTTCGCAGCTTGTTGCCATGTGACCGAAGCCTAGACAGCGGTAGCAGCGCATCCTCTCCGTTTTGTTTTGTACTCGGCATGTAACCCAACCCACTTTCAGGTATCCTTGGCGCATCAATCTCGCCGCCGATTCTTCATTCAACTCCACAAAAGCCCTCAGATTGCCTCTGAAGGGTCTTTTCGTGAGGCTGATTTTTACATCTCCAACTAGCCTACTGCCCAAGTGGCTTCTTACGGCCACTTCGACTTCTGCTGCCATTTTGCGGAAAATACTCATTCATTAAAAACTAATTTTTTAGCTAAAAATTCAACTGTTTTTGTTGTTGTTGGAAATTTATCTTTTCAGTTGAAAATGCAAATAAACTTGTTTGTTATAAGTTCCTTATTTAAATCTTTTCCGTTAAAATTTCATCTTTTTTGTTTCAAAATAATTTTTCTATATAAAAATACATTGATTCCATTTTCGGTTAAAGACTTACATTTTTGTGTTAAAAATCAAATAGCTTGTTAAAAATTCTTCTTTTTTAAATAGAATTCGACTTTCTCGAATGATAATTCACCTTTTATGAGAGAATAGTCTTGGCGAATCAAAATTTGTAAACAATTTATTTCCTTTCATTATCAAATTTCTTTATGCATTCTTCACAACATTGTTGATATGAAATAACATTATAATATATTAATTGATAATACTAGGAAATAATTATATTTTGAAGATTTTGCTCCGACAATAATATTTTTGCCAAATTTAAAATAATTCAGGTTTTGTTTTAAGATATGTGACCGTCCGCAAAAAAAGGGAATTTAGAATTAGTAGGCAAATTTTTCAGTAGAAGCGATTGTAGAGACGGTCGAAGTCAAGCATTCAGAGAGTGAAGGAGAACTCCGAAATTCAGTCCCTCCACTTACGATTGCAACTTCTCGCTCAGCGTTCAGCGAATTAGGCGGGCTCTTGAGTCACACGGACACAGAACAGAAAGATGCTTACAAAGGGGTGGGGCTGAATTTTTCGGGCCGATCGCACACTTTAATAATGATTCCAATTTTGCGGATAGAAATTTAATTCTTTTTTTAATATGAAAGAGCGATTTAAAAACTATCGCTAAGATCAATAAAATTAAAATGGATTTTTTAACCCTCAGATAACTTTTTTCGTGGTCGGCTACAAATTAATTTGAAGTTCTCAATATATCCGATAGGATTGAGAGAAAAAGTAGAAGATTTTGAGAAACTTTGATTGATTTGGAAGGATTTATTGAAATTCTAGAAAAACTTCGAATTTATTATTTATTATTTATCGTGAGAAGATTAAAAAAAATTTTGACAAAATATAGATTTTTGAATATTCCGAAAAAGATGCTTTATAAGATGATGAATATGTGTTAGGAAATACAAAATTTTCTAATGATTCCAGGGAACATTTCAAATGATTTTTTATTTTGAAAAATTTTATTTTAAAAAATGTATAAAAATGTCAATAAGAAAAATGAAATATTTTTTAAACTTCAAAAAGGCACGCAGGTGTTTCTTGTGAATTTTTTTTTTTTCATTTTCTATGTAACAGAGAAATGTAAACTATTCTCTTTCTATTTCTGACATGTTCTATTTCTTAAATATTTTTTATTTGTTAAACAAATTCTATCTACAAATAATTTTTAGCAAATTAATACGTTATCAAATTATCGGTCAGCTAAAGTTATTTTTCATCAATAACAAACTTAAATTCAATGCTTTGGTTCAGAATTTAAGAGGTTTAAAACTTCTATTAGGATTAATTTAACATAGGTGCTAGTTGGTAGTTGTGTAAGCCAGTTTTATAAAAAATTCACAGTTTGGATATTCTTTAACGTATATGATTAATTTTTTGTTAAGGAACCAACGAAAAATTTCTTTCTCGTGAATTTTTGCTAAGATATTTCACAGGAATGACAGATTCCATGAGCAACTTTAATTTTTATAATTACATAATTTTTGTGGATTTTTTCAACAATGTGGCACAATATTTTTGCGAAACTAACTAACAACGTACTTCTCGTGACTTCCCTTTGTTAAATTGACTAATAATGCCCTTATTGTGACTCTCTGCTACGACAATCAAAAAAGGAAATAATAATTAATTATTTGAAATTTTTTGATAAACAACAAAAAACTGTGATATTTGATGATAAAAGTGTTTTAACAATTGCCCAATAGTATATATTTGAATAATTCGTAATAAAAGATAATAACTGTCAACTTCGTGAAAAATAACTTTTGTATATGATTTTTTTCGACTGAAAAGTTAAGAAAGGATAAAGTCTTTGTTACCGTATATAAATATATCCATTTTTTCATTTAAAAAAAGATTGATTCGTTCCCCGAAACTTTTTTTGCTCCTCTGAACACCGCACTATCTGCGGTTTTGTTAAATTTTGTTTTAAAATCGTAAAACTGTTGATTTAAAAGACTCAGAGGGACAAACTTATTATATCAATATATACAAAGACAAAAATCTCTGTTTTTCTCCTCTTGTAACTTCTGAGCAGCTACAGAAAAAGTCGAGTTTTCTCTGGTCGCTGATCTTTAATCTAAAGTAAAGATGTGAAATATAAAAAAGAGTGACTCCGATATAACGGACCATGATTGACCAACATGAAATCATTTTACTCAAAATTCTTACCCGGGGGTTTCCGGGTCACTGATTTCAAATCATAATTCAATATTTCCGGGTCCAATATAACGAATCTAATAATATGGATTATAGTTGTCAGAATAAAACCATATTAACAAAAAATTATTTCACTGAGGCTGTCAGATTAAAAAAAAGCAAACTGAAAAACACCCGTGTATTAATTTTTAGTCAAATCAGTTTTTTTTTAAATATGATCTGTCGTATGGGATTCGTCATTGATATTTTCTATAATTGCTGAAGCATTATCTTTCATTACAAAAAAATGGTCCCTTTAGATCTTTCGTACCCTAAGTCCGAGGAAAACGATACCCTATGGAATGGTAACGTTCATAATACCAAGATTAATATTTGTTACCGG
>NC_046657.1:38095037-38096178 GCF_010883055.1 Belonocnema kinseyi
AAAAAATGGTCCCTTTAGATCTTTCGTACCCTAAGTCCGAGGAAAACGATACCCTATGGAATGGTAACGTTCATAATACCAAGATTAATATTTGTTACCGGTAAATGGTACCCTGAAATTAGCATTACATTTAGACATGCTTTCCTGTGTTTACGGTATGATTGTGTACTTTTAAATAATGTAATAATCACATTTTTTTTGTTCCAGACAGGGATCATTTTTCTTCCATGCATTCTCCTCCTGGCATGCAGCCTCATCCTGCCAGGTATTATGCTACTAATATGCCTTTTTCTCCTGGCATGTATTCTACTCATGCTACGTCTTCTTCTCATGCCATGCCTTCTTCTCATGTCACGTCTTCTGCTCATGCTGCGCCTTCTACGAATGCATCATCTTCTGGACGCGGGCCCGCGTCTTTTTCTAAAGAACCCCCCTATTCTGTACTGCTTCAAATTACAATTGAAGAACTTCTATACGAACGATTTTACCCTAAAAAGAATCCGATCTGGGAACTTGCAATTCAATTATACGAGTTTTTTTTCGGTTCAATAATCTATTTAAAAAATAAATGGAATAGTATCGACAAAGAGCTAACTGGAGTATATTTTCTAATAGTAGGAGTCAATGGTGACGCCTTGGCAATTGTGGTAATACAGCCAAATAGAAGGACGGTTTTACGTGGATTATATAAGCCTCCTGGTCCAGCCGGAATACGACCAAAAATATACGTATTCTCCCACAAGGTTATCGCAATAGGATTCTAATGGCAATGATCGAGTAAAACTAAATATAATCAACAACCAAGTTAGCCCATTGGATTTGGAAGAAATCAATGACATTCAATTAGGAAACCATCGGGCAGTCACCAAATCCTTTGAAATGAAGCCTGTGGGTTCGGCGTATAATACCCAAAACGAAGTCGGTTAATCAGCTGAACTCAGAGAGTCACAAATTTTCAAGTGATGACCTACTAGATGCAGATTAAAATGTTAAAACTGCGCTTTCTGAAAAAAATGTTCTGCATCGTGATTATTTAAAAAGCAGTAAGTTTTGACCAATACCTTAATGTCGTAAATCTACAGAAAGAATTTAGGATTAAAAAAAATTCAGTTAAATATTCTCCTATTTAATTCGAAATTTT
>NC_046657.1:38096278-38097784 GCF_010883055.1 Belonocnema kinseyi
CACACGTTTTTACGGACAAAAACAAAAGATCGAGTTCATTAACCAGCTATTTCGGAAAAAATCGAAAATTTAAAGCATTTTAAAAATTTTGAGACTACTTTCTTAAGATTTGAAAACTGTATGTACGTCAGTTTAAAGTACACGAAAATTGGAACTATTTATCTTTCTATATTTATTCTTATTTATTTAGGTATTTATTCTACAACGCATGATGTTACAAAAAATCAAGAAAAGCCAATCGTTACCTCTTATAAATAAAGTGACACTAATTTTAGATCCCTGCCAATATCAGAAGTATACACGTAAAAGAGCATAAGTGCAAGTGTGGACCCCTACGGAACACCACTCTTAATTTCCATCCATTCAGACATATCAGCACTACTAGTCTTTACACTTTATGCACGTCTACTTAAATAGGAATTTAACCACTTTATCACTCAATCAGATATTTTAAATAATTTAAGCTTTTGTAAAATTAAAGTGTGGTTCACTGTGTCAAAAGCTTTATAAAAGTCAAAAAATACCACAACCGTAATCTCCTTTTTATCGATAGCCAGCTTAACATCAATAGTGATTTTGAGGGATGCTGTGAGTGTACTGTGTTTGGCTCTATAGCCCGATTGCATAGGGTCTAATAATTTATTACTATCTACAAAGTTTGTTTATTGCCTGTGCAGAATTAGTTCAAGTGGCTCTGATAACGCATTAAGGACAGAAGTTGGCCGGAAAGCTTTAGTGGAAGTAGGACTCGCGATTCTTGGAATCGGTTGAATTAGGTTCTTTTTCCATATAATACCTGGAAAAATACTACATCATAAAGATACATTATAAACTACCAATAAAATAGGGAAGATAAGCCGAAGAGCGAACCTAATCATTTTCATAGAGATGGCACCCATACCGATCGCATTAGAATTAACTTCTATTGCTTCCTTAGGGAAAGTATCTGGGGTAACATCAGAAAAAAGAAAGCATATTCATCGAAAATTTGCAAAGGTAAATTTAAATTAGGGTAGGGGCTGGAAATTTGTGTCGCAGTGGGATTTAACATGAATGTAGTATGGAAGTCATTCGCAGAGAAATTTTGATCTGGAGATTCCTGCTTGGGTTGAATTGACCGTAAGCGTCTGAGAAGATAAAAAATGTTTTATTTTTCTTTTATTGCTGATTGAATTAAAGTTAAATTGGTTTTGAGAATCCATAATTCTCATCTGAACAAGATTCCTCAGTTTGCGAAATTCCGTTTGTATACTACTATTCTTAGTTGTTCGTGCTAATCTAGGTTCCGTATCCCCTTTGCTCATAAATTCTCTTATTTTTGCTGTAAACCATGGGGCCGCCTCCCTTTGAGTGTGTGGACATTTGGTATCCAATGCAACTTATTAAGTAAATCAAAAGATCCAGTGTTTTTATAATTTTGTGATTGATTTTTTGCTACGAACACTTAATTTTGGGGTGTTCGGCCCCATATTGTGCCGCCATTTTAAAAAATCTTAAAAGCGTCAC
>NC_046657.1:38097884-38098897 GCF_010883055.1 Belonocnema kinseyi
TATTTGTCATCCAACCACTGTGAGAATCAATCACTTTCTATGTGAAAGTTTGTGCACTCGACTTTGTTTTACAGAATTTCTTTTTCTTCTGATTTCGAAGTACACCAAACACTAGCTTTCAGTCAAGTGTCGGGGGTTGACTTCAAATGGCCTTGGACTGATTTCAGGGGAATAAAAACATAAACAGTGAGGATCGTCGGATTCGTGTCCAATTGGAATATACATATATCTCTATATATAATATCGGAACCAGGACCGGCTGAACAGTTTCAGGTTGGATTCGGAATTGAGTCAATTACCCCCCCCCCCCTAAAATTTCCTTAACATTTTTATCTACATAATATTGTGAAAAATCGTTTCGCAGGTTCTGTGGAAGTTACTAGCAGTAACAGTGGAAAAATTCAATCATCGATAGAAATTAGTCATAAAGCAAATTTTTATTTACAGGAAAGTGCAAATACATTTTTTCGCGTAGGATTTTTAACAACAAACTCGTCAATTTTTTTTTAAATATACGTCAGAAAGTTTACTATAGTGAGAGCAAGAACAATGTCTTGCGTGGGGAATTCCCCAACCGCCTGACCTTTAGGAAAAAAGAATATCGAGCCTTTTTGGAAGTAAGTAAAATTTAATTCAAAATACGACGCGAAGCTGCCTTAAAATACCTGGCCAAGATTTTGTAACCAATTTCTAAGGACTTCGATAGCGAAATGAATTCCCTGTACCCGAGAATTTCAGTGACTGTCGCTTATTGATGGTGGTGAATATTAATTAACTTTCTCTCGCATCCAAGACTGTGAAACAAAGTTACTAAAATTTTAATTAACTATTTTTTTACTTGTGGTGTTATGTGAAAACGAACTATCGCGGATTTCTTTGAATCTCCCTGTTTCGAGACCCTTTATTCTTTGTCACACGTTTTTACGGACAAAAACAAAAGATCGAGTTCATTAACCAGCTATTTCGGAAAAAATCGAAAATTTAAAGCATTTTAAAAATTTTGAGACTACTTT
>NC_046657.1:38098997-38103935 GCF_010883055.1 Belonocnema kinseyi
ACTTCGAAATCAGAAGAAAAAGAAATTCTGTAAAACAAAGTCGAGTGCACAAACTTTCACATAGAAAGTGATTGATTCTCACAGTGGTTGGATGACAAATATTTTTTTGCTTTCTCGTTAAACTCTTAAGTTTTTTTATTTAAAAAATGTGTAATTTTCCATTTTTGAATCATTCTTTCAAAGCACATAATACATTTTCAATTAGATTTTTTTAAATATTGGTATTGACTTCCTTTTACAATAACTTTCTAAGTTATTACGAAATCGCTTGATTTTTGAAATACTTTTTTATAAAAATTTGAAGACTTTTTACAGTCAATTAAATGATAATTCATAATTTTTGTGCGGTCGAAATTCGAATTTTATATTTTTCTAAAGAAAAATCATAAAGCTTTCACGATAGCGTGTAGGGCTTTCAAAAAGCAACGTTTTTATTTTCTTGACGTTTTTTCATATCGTACGTTGTTTGACTTGAAATATTCATTTTTGTTTTTTCATTTTTTTTTTATTTTGAAAATTCACTAACTGTGATAGTTTTCTCTCAAGAAAAAAGTCACAATGATAAACTTTTTAAGTTTTTGATTACAGTGAATAGTCGTACAAATAATTTTTAAATCTTGAAAAATGTGCTTTGGAAATTCTTGAAAATTCTTTTACTTTTTGTAATTTTGATTAAAAATAACTGTCAAACGAACTCGATCTTCCTTTTTGTTTTCTAAACACGTATGACAAAGAACAATTCAATCAGATTAGTCTTTCAAAAGTTATCTCCTATGAAGTCGAAGAAGACGACGATGATAGACAGATGCCGCCATATAACCGGGTTTTTCGGATTCAGGTGGTCTTGAAACGTGAAGATTTAAAAAAAATCGCTAGAGTAAATTTCCACATAAAACTAATACCATCTAATTTTGATACAAACGTAAAAAATACAATACATTTGATATGAAACTGTTCAATATAATGTAAACAAGTTCAGATTTTTGAGGAAATCGATTACGAAACACGAGAAACGTGATAAGAATGTTTTCGTTAAATCGGATGCAGCTTAATAAACAAAAACAAAGTCACACTCACCTAGTTACAGTTGTCGAGGGTTTGACCGTTAATCTTTAACATGCTCGAGACAAGTATGGAAAAGCGACAAAAATAAATTTTAAAATTTTCGTGGCTGACCTATTTTCCCGAGGAGGTTACAAACATATTTTTTTCGAGCATCCAACCGTGATGATTCATCGGTTATTGTAGACACTATACAAAATAGCCATGTAAAAATAGCGTCTCTAAAACTCGAAAGATTATTCAAATATGCAGTCTTCTATAATCTCGATACCACACATGGGCAATCTTGAGACTTGAAAACAAAAAGACAACAATTACAGTGCACACTGCACAATCTAAAGGAGCACAAAATATTAAATAGTAACATTGTGAATCAAATTACTTGCTTATTGCATTGAGCAGAGTTTCGTTAATTTCTAAAAGATGAGGGTTGTCTATATCCTGTTCTTATCTTCGGCGTTGATCCTCAGTTGTATTGGTAAATATAATAATATAATGTAGAAATACTTTTAGGAGAATTTTTTTAATTTCACACCGTGCTGAAGTGTAAACTTAGAAGTGTCCCACATGTTCACGTGAACATATGGTACGTTCCCAGATGTGCAGAGTTACCCTAGCGGACCTTGTGATTGAAACGATTACGGAGCTGAGTGACGGTAAAGTGACCACATTGTTCCGAGTTACACCGCCAAGCCTACAGTAAGCCTGTGCAGAATAAGCCAGCATAAAGACGAGAATGCATCAGTTTTGCGACGGGGCGAAAGCGTGTTCGGCAGTAACTCGCTTTGACACACGTGGAGTCCCTGCAGCTTTTGTGCCGAAGCGAATCTGGCCATTCTCATTTTTAAAATCTCAAATTTAAAATCTTTAGGCTCAAAAATTAATTATTATTTGGTTAAAAACTTATTTCTCTAATTTACAATTGAACTATACTATTTTTCCTTACAATGTCTCCTCTTTAGACGATAATTGGTATATCTTATATTACATTTTATTTGCGTGGGAGACTCTTGATCTGCGTTGAAAGTTCAACTACTGAGTTGGAAATTTATTTTATTTTTTATTAAAGATTAATTATTTTAGTTGAAAGTTCATTTTTTTAAATCATTTCACAAATTTCGTTGAAAATTCTTGATTCAAAATGATTGTTTTTACTAACAATGTAGCTAATCTATTTTTTCTATGCAATTAATCATTTTTAGTAAAAAATTTAATTATTTCGGGTTATAATTTTTGTAGAGAATTTTTTTTCAATGATTTATCAGGTTGGTTAAAAATTTAACTATTTTGTGGCAAAATTATATATTTTTTCAGTTTTTGGTTAAAAGTTCATTATTTTAACTGAAAATGTAATAGTCAAATTTTCCATCAATAAATCTTAAATATTCATGAGCTATATTATGCACAGAATTATGACCTTTTTTATCACTGTCCTTCAAATAAGACTAAATTTTCAATTATGCGGGTGTCGTGATTTCCGCAATGAACCAGTTTTTTATAGAAAAAAGGCAGCAAAATCGCACAATAATATTTTTCTTAATCTCGAAAGACATGCCTAATTTTTGGGTCAAGATTCTTAGTATAATTGTTCGTTTATGGAAACAGATTCACATTTCAAATTGTAAGAAGTTCTGCAATTAAAAAATACTAGATCTTCTTGCAGAATTTTTACATGTTTCTGTGAAGAACAAAAAGATTTGAAAAAATATTTTTGAAGAAACTTGTTAAATTATTGTCAGATTTTGTAATTGAATCAGTCGATAAAAATGTGATTTTTCAAATATCTACATAAAACATAAATAAAAGTCTCTTTATCCCCTAAAAATTATTACCAAAAGTTCTTAAGCTGAAACTTTTTCGTTTTGAAAAATATATTAAAATTTACACGATTTGTTTAATAAGAAGAATAAGAGTTTAATAAGTTTGAATATTTTATCTACTTACCTTAATAACATTTTCGTACAGTCTATGAACTTTCTAGATTAATCTAAATATTAAAAATGTAGTTTTCAGTTGTAACCGCGTCTATGAAAAACATATTGTTCATTACTAAGCGAAATCATCAGCATTTTCAAAAATGAACATTTATATTTTTTATATTTCTATATTCTTGTAAGGAAAACATTAGATTTTTAATTTTAAAGTCTATTCTCAAAAAAAACTTCAATAAACAAATGATATCTTAAACAAAAGATATTTAAATTATAAATAAATTGTAGTTCAATTAAGTCTCAAAGACACTTGCAACAAAATAGCTGAATCCTAAGTCAAGAAAATTAATTCTCAGAAATTGCATTTTTAACCAAACAAGTTAAATTTTTTTAAAGACGACTTGTTTTCTACAAGATAGGTCTATTTTTTAACACAAAAATATAAATTTTCTGGCAAAAAAATTTATTTTCTACAGAAGAGATAAATTTTCAATAAAAATGACGAATTTGTAATCAAAATAGATTGATTTTCAACCAGTGGCATCTTAAACCAAAAGAGACGAATTTGCAACATAATAGTGGACTTTTAAAGAAAACACTTAATTATTTTGAAAATAAAAAGATATAAAGTTCAATTTTAAATTGGAAAAGTTTTATCAGTCATAAAAGAAAAAAAAATTTACCCAAATTACAATTTTAGGGAATAAACAATATTGAAGAAATTCGATTAGTTTGGACGATATTTGGAACTTTAGGAAGTTTATCAGATATATTTTTAACACATTACAACTGTGCATTTCAAAAAGTTTGAAAAATATTTCTAATTAAAAAAAATGCCCATTAATCATCTCAACATTTCCGAAACTTTTTTGCAATCATTTGAATTGCTTTAAAACCTTTTTAAATTTTCTTGACAAATTCAATTTGAAAAACGAAAAGTCATGAAAAATCTTTCCAGATATCTCAAGACATTTTTAAGTATTCAAAAAAAATCTATTTCAGTATAAATTACATCATTCTTGCATTTAAAGGCAACTGATTATTTAAAAAATTTGCTTTTATTGTTTAGAAATTCAAATATATTTGTAGAAAATTTACTTTTTACTTAAAATTCATATCTTAGTGTCGAAAATTCATCGGCCATCCTATTTAGATGGAAATTCAACAGTGTTTTGCTTATTAAAAATTTGTCTTTTTAATTTGAAAAATCATCAATTTTAGTAGAAAGTGAATTTCTTACAGCAAAATAAAAATAAAAGTTTGCAATCTTCATTGATAAAGAGATTTTGCTATGGGGATTCAAATACGCTCATATGCGCCATAAAGAAAAATTTTTGCGCCACATTGATAACCGAGTTTTCAGGGATCAAAATGGGGGGAGGGCCTGTTATAATATTCCTAAACTAGTAATATTTTTTCGAATTAATCATAACTATCTTCCATAACTTCAAATGCGTTCAAAGGCGCAACCACTAAATAATTTTGCGCTCCCCCGCCAAAATATGATTTTTTTTAATACCTAGCGCAAAATTTTTTAGTAGTGACGGATTTGAGCGCATTCGAAGCTATGAAAAATGAGTATGATGAATTGGAAAAAATGTTATTAGTTTAGAAAAATGAAATTCCCCCCACCCACCCATTTTGATCGCTGATAACTCGTTTATCAATGTACCGCAATTTTTTTTTCTTTATAGCTCATATGAGAGGATTTGAAGATCTTTAAGAACATGTGATTCAGTGGGCTATAGAAAACTCGAAAATTACGTTGAGCATACTGATTTTTGTGGATACCAAAAATAAGAATTTCCAACAAAATACAAGAACTGTCAACCCAAATGTTTGAAAATCAAATTTTTTACTAAAAATGGAATAAGTTGATTTTCAATTACCAAAGTAATTTTTCAGCAAATAAATAAAGAAAATTTCAATAAAAAAGTTTAATTTA
>NC_046657.1:38104035-38107508 GCF_010883055.1 Belonocnema kinseyi
ATTTAAATTTTAAACTAAACAAGCAGAATTTTTAAACAAAAATATTAATTTACTACCAAAACAGACGAATTTCAGGTAAATTTCAAGATTTTTTAAGCAAAGAGTTGCATTTTTAAAAAAAAGAGAAAATTTGTATTAATTCGAGAGAAAGTAGTGCAACTTAAAAACACATTTTTTTAAATTTTGAACATTTTTTAACAAAAGATGAATTTATCATCTGAAAGCGTACTAAAAACATTAACATTGTCACTTTTAGAAAAAATTCGGTATACTCTCAAAGAGTATACCGAAGTTCAATCCAATCTGTTAATTCTTTCGAAAATTATTCTGCTAACAAATTAAAGTCAACTGGCGGACAAACAGACAGACAGGGACACAGTCAGACACATTTGTAAATACCTGTTTCTGCACAATGTATAGGGTAAAACGCTAATGGACAAAATTGTGGGAGGATTGTCAAAGAATGTAATAATAATTTTATTAATACTTGGCAAATGTAGACCGAAGATCAAAATCCAAATCGTTTCAAAGTAATACAAGAATCTGAATTTCAGTAGAAAAAGGCAGTTGACTTTCAGATGTAAGCAAAAGGATCATTCGCCAGTTAAAAGTCAACTGATGATGATTACATTACTTTAAGTAACGCGCTTGTTTGAAAGTCAACTACTTTATGTACGTAAAATTAAAAATTGAATAATTTTATGAAACAATTTTTTTTGTAATACGAGCATTGAATAAATTCTTCATTTATGCTTAATAAATCCATTTGTTTTGTCTCCCAAGGCGATGAGAATATTAGAAGGAAAAAAGAACTAAATGACACTAAACAAGGCACTTATATCCATTTTAAGCTACCAGGTACAGAATGTGAATCTTCAATCCTTTTTTATATGTCTTCGTATCATACATGTACGATTATTCTATTTATAATAAAAATCCATATAGATCTGAGTGCATATATATCAAAATAGGAAACGGTGACAAAACGACTACCATGAGCTCAGTGTTGATCGATACTATCCAGCACTATCGACGCCATATTGGCTACTCTCAGCTGCTCTCTTGGCTCCTCTTCTAAATTCGCCGAAATCCGTTAAAGTTTTTGCGCACCGCCGCATTGTATTTCGCGCACGCTTTTCTGCAAGCAGAAATTGAATTTCAGAGCACGCGAATAAAAATCATCCCTAACTCAACATACCTGTCAGTTAACTATCATATTACGCGTAAATCAGATATGAGACACTGCACTTAAGTTCCATTTCTGGTTGAAATTAAGTGACTTACTTAATTTAATGCACAAATGAAATTCATCTACATTTAAAATTCATCATCTTGTTATTACTGTGTTGGATGAGATATGATGAGTTTTGTCTATCAGCAATCTTTCTACAGAATCATCAGAAGGGGCAGGAAACAACTGGAGCTCACATCCTCCTAACAATAATGAGGGTTTGACTCCAGAAGTTGTAGCAGCCCTATTCAATGATTGGCGTTCTGGGGAATATACATATGGCGATGATATTGAACCACATACGCATATGCCTCCGTCTCCTGCAGCATATACTAACCAGAATAATCAACATGTACCAAGCCAACACCGTGAGTTGAAAATTCATGTATTTTGTAAAAAATTTAAACAAATTTTGATAGAAAATTTTTTTTTTCTTTAAAAATTATTTTCGAATAAAAATCCAACTATTTCATTCTTCGTAGAAAATATATATTTTTTAATTACAAAACTAAGCTACTTGGATCAAATTTCAACTAGCTCAGGAAAAATTTATTTTCCTGCTGGAAACTTGTTGATTGCAGTTGAAAATTGTTGGGTTGAAAATTAAAATACATTATTAAACATCTGTTTTTACTTATTAAAAATTAACTTAAAACTTTTTTAACGTAACTTAATTTGACTATTGTATTGCATTTTCTTTTTTTTAAACAATTGTGCTTGTTAGAAATGCGGTTGTTTTCACTTGTCGGTGTGAAGCGGACCATTGATGTATCAAATGCCTTTGAGTATTAGACGTGTCCCTTCTTGAGTCTTTTCTTCGCTCGGTCAGAGTTTAGCTCTGAGCTCAAGAGTGGTTTAGCCTCCCTGCAATCAGAGACCAAAACCCACTCATTTTTATGTTCCTCGTTCAGCCAGCTATTCTTCTCTTATGGATAGGCTAACTCGATACTTCTTGCCGTAGAGTTAGCGGCGAGTGGACATTTTGTCCCTGAGCATATTCAGTAGCGGCTCCTCGCGATGTTGACTGGTATCCTCACTACGGTCGAGATACTACTTTCATTTAACATATTTGATCTCCAGACCGCTTTATCAGCCAGGACCATGATGATGAGCCAAACTGTCAATTCGCGAAAAGAAACAAAAATATTCCGCCATTTTTCTAGTGTAGTACAAATTTTGATACTTGTCTTCATTTTCTGGCCCACTGTGCAGTAATTTCTTTCACAATCAGTCCCCTAATCCTTTCCAGTCAAGACTTTACAGTGGACACTTGGACCCAGCTTCAGAAGACTACAGCCGAGTGCCACATAGGTCAGGTTGAATCACAAGATCGCTGTGTGGAGCCACATAAGTGTCTCCGGTTTTAAGCCCCAGCTTTTCCCCATGATTCTCCTACAGAGACATAGAGTCGCTACTAGCTTCTTAGAATTTGTTTACAGGTGCTCGGTTCATTACAGTTTTCTACCCAAAATGACTCCTAGATTTTTAGCTCGCTCTTTGATTTCTAGATGTTGACCTACCAGTTTCAATGTACTGTTTGCTCCCCAATTATACCTTCTGGTGAATACAACTGCATCGGTCTTACTCGGATTTACTGATAGTCCGGTTTTCTTGGACCACGAATCTACTATCCTCAATGCTAGCTGCATTACTCCGAAGAGTGTATCCATATACTGACCGCGGGCGATAACCAGTATATCGTCCGCTTAGCCTATAATTTGATGACCCTGCTCGGGAGCAGATTAGGCACTTTATCCACTAATAAGCACTACAGCTAAAAATGTTTACACGGTAAAATAAACTAATCATTTTAACATTTCGAAGTGTCACTAAAAACTGTGGGGATGTAAACAGCTGACATGTGAGCACACAGGCACAGTCAAAAATGCTTTGGCACTAGGAAATTGCACTAATAAAAGTCTTTTTGCTATGCACATGTACAAAATTCATAGTCCATCCTTCTGGGCATAATTTCCAACCAGATGTAGAAGGATTAGGCCAGTCTGTCGCTGCATAGAGCATCTGGCTGGTCTTCAGTCCCTCGTAAGTTGCTCATCTTATCTGAAGTTCTAGCGAGTCTTGAGCAGGCGGAATGCACTCCAGAAGCGTCTCTTTTGTAAACAGTGTTCTATGGCACTTCGTGATCCATGTATGTGATCTGATATATCTTATACTTTAGTTCGAAGCAGTATGAAAGTCTCAGTGCATTCCGTAAACTGAAGACTCGCTAGAACTTCAGATA
>NC_046657.1:38107608-38123729 GCF_010883055.1 Belonocnema kinseyi
TGATCCATGTATGTGATCTGATATATCTTATACTTTAGTTCGAAGCAGTATGAAAGTCTCAGTGCATTCCGTAAACTGAAGACTCGCTAGAACTTCAGATAAGACGAGCAACCTATGAAGGACTGAAGGACAGCCAGATGCTCCATCCAGTGGTAGTCTTGCCTAACTCTTCTGCATGTGGTTGAAATTTTGCTCAGAAGGATAGGCTATTGACTATAGATCTGGACCTACAGCACAATAAGCCTGCAAAACCACCACTATTTGATGCAAATGCAAGAAAAAGTTTTCGAGTGGATACAATTGCTCGAAAGCAAGAATTACGTGTTATGAATTTTGTACCTGTGCATGCCAAAAAGACATATATTAGTGCAATTTCCTAGTGCTTAAGCATTTTTGACTACATTTTTCAAACTACTAAAGGTCAAGTGGGGGACCGATCCCGGCCCACGAAGTCACTGAACCGGACGATTTGTTAAGTTTTTGAGATCTACACCTGTTAAGTAAGCAATCCTCTATATCGCTGCTCTCCCGGGGTTGCAACCTTGTTCCTACTTCTTTAAAGTAAGCTGGGGGTATACACTACAAATGTGCTAAGGCTGAATGCTCTAGAATCAAATGCAAGGTTGTTGGAAATATCGTCTATTAACCGACGTACTAATTGTCGGAGGAGTGGGGTCCTCTCACATGTTCTCACTACTGCGGACGGGCTTGCTCAACTTTTTTGCAGTAATGCGATTTGAGTGTAATAATAATTCTTTTAATACTTGGAAAATGTAGTAGATCATCGATCAACATATGGATCCTTTGGATCAGATATAGTGAGTTTTGTATATACCAGCAGTCTTTTTACAGAATCATCAAGCACGCTAGAAAACTACTGGAACCCACCTTCTTATGGAAACGATGCGAGTTTTAATGCACATGCATTAACAAACGTATCAAATCATATGGATTCTCTACAACATTCATATGGCAGCAATTTCGGGCACCATACGTCTATGCCTTTAAATCCAGCAGCTCATACAGGCCAGATTAATCACCTCTTACCAATACCATACTGTAAGTTAAAAATTCATGTATTTTCTTGGAAAGTTGAACATATTATGGCCGGAAGTTCTATACCATGTTCGAAAATTAATTTTCAACTGAAAATCCAATTATTTTATTTTTTGTTGAAACTTGATCTTTTTCAATTAAAAATTAAACTACTTAAATCCAATTGTAACTAGCTTATAAAAAATTCATTTTCCTGCTGCATGGTTGATGATTTCAGTTGAAAATTGTTGGGTTGGAAAATAAAATACATTATTAAAAATTCGTCTTCTCTCATTAAAAATTTATCACTAATTTTTCAAAAACTGTTTACTTCTTGTTGAAAATTTGTCTTCCTAAATTAAAACTGAATTATTTACTTTTGTAAGAAAATTTATATTCTTGCTGAAAAAAAAATTTTGTTTTAGAATTTTAATATTTTGTTCCAAAATCTTAATGTTTTGGTGAAATATTTAAGTATTTTGTTACAAATTCGGCAGAACAAAATTCTCGAAAATTGAATTTTTTCAAAATAAAAAATCTTTTTAATTTTGTTCAGTGATCAGGAAAAAGCGTAACCATTTTCTGGATAATACTTTTTTTATTAAAAATGAACGTTTGAGCTGAAAATTTCACTATTTTTTGTTGAAAATTTATTTTTTGGAGTTGAAAATGGAAATTAAATTTGTTGTTGGCAATTCTTTTGCTTAAGTCTTTTCCGTTGAAAATTTATCTTGTTGTTTAGAAAAATAAATCTTTTTTTGTTTCAAAATAACTTTTCCACCTGAAAATTTATCGATTCCATACTCGGTTGAAGACTTACATTTTTTAGTTAAAAATGTAATCATTTGTTGAAAATTAATCTATTTTGTTAAAGATGCAACCTTCTGAATTGATAATTTAACTTTACTGATAGAAAAGTTATTTATATAAAAATAACATTTAAATATAATATTATTTGATAATACTGGGAAATAATTCTATCTTTACTATTTTGCTGGAAGGATTTAGTGAAATTTCGGGAAAACTTAGAATTTATTATTTATGGTAAGAAGATCTCAAAAAATTTAAAAGGCGATTTGTTTAATATTAAAAAATCGGTAACAAATTTTACGTTAACGTTTTCTTTTAAACGAAAATTTATTATATGTTAAAAAACAGGTGTAGCTATTTTTCATGCAATTTTTTCATCATTTTTTATTCAAGAAGAAAATGTCAATTATTTTATTTTTTATCTCTGTGATGTATTATTTCTTAAATATTTCTTTCTTTATGAAATAAATTCTATCTATAAGTAATTTGAAGTAAATTATTTCGTTATAAAAACATTAGTGGACAAAAGTTATTTTTCAGCAATGGTAAGCCTGAATTCAGTGTTTTGGTTCAAAATGTAAGCGAATTAAACCTTTTATTATGATCATTTTTATACAGGTGCTAGTTGGTAGTATTGTAATCCAGTTTTATAAAAAAAATTCAGTTTAAATATTCTTGAACAAATAGGCTCAATATTTTGTTACTGAATCAACTCAACATTTCTTTCTCATGACTTATTGCTAAGATATTTTACAAGAATGACAGATTTCTTGAATAACTTTAATTTTTATAATTACATAATGTTTTCGGCTTTTTCCAACTATTAGGCACAATATTTTTCAAAAATCAACTAAAAATATCCTTCCCGTGACTCCCCTTTGTTAAATTGAGAAGTAATGTCTTGATTGTGACTCTTTCTACACACTTTAAACGTCAAGAGATTCAATCGTCTTTTTCTCAGAATCCTTCAGTTGCACGTTAATTAAAAGGCCGAATTTGGAATCAGAATGTATGAATCTTTTTCATAATTTCTGAGATATTATCTTCATATATAAAACAAATTGACCCCTTAGGTCTTTTCCATCAAAATTTGACCGATTTTGAGACAAAATTCTCCAAAACGGACAATAGTCGGCCGCTCAATCCGAGTTCACAGAAAAAACTCTAGGTCACGTTTCGTACCCTAAGTCCGAAAAAAACGATACCTCATGCAATGATACCATTCACAATACCAAGCCTCATATTTGTTACAGGGAGGTGGTATGCTTAAATAAAATTTACTTTTACACATATTTTTTTGTGTTTACATTATGATTGTATACTTTTAAAATATGTAATCTTCTGCTTTTTGTTTCAGACAAGGAGCATCATTCTGTTATGCATTCTGCTCCTGGCATGCAGCTTCATCCTGCCATGTACCATGCTCCTAATATTCCTGTTGCTCCTGTCATTTATCATACTCCTAATATGGCTTTTTCTCCTGCCATGTCTTCTAATCATGCCACGTCTTCTACTCTTGCCAGGCCCACGCCTTCTTCTGGCGAACCCCCCTATTCTATATTGTTTGAAATGACAATTGAAGAACTTAGATATGAGCGATTTTACCCTATAAATAATCGGGCCCGGGAACTTGCAATTCAATTATTCGAGTTTGTTCCCGGTTCAGGAATTCATTTGAAAAATAAATGGAATACTTACGACGCCGAGCTAACTGGAGTATACTTTTTAATAGCAGAAGTCAATGGTGACGCCCTGGCAATGGTGCACAGACAAAAGAATAATATCATAATTTTACGTGGATTATATCTGCTTTCTGGTTCAGAAGGATTACGAGCACAAATAAACGTGTTTAACCGCAAGGTTAAGCAAATAGGCGGACAAGAAGAAATAGACACTCCATTATCAGCGGATTATCCAATAAAAACACATTTTATAAGGGACACTGTGGATGTTCCTATTAAGCTAGCTTATCATATCAGTTTCACTTCTCCCAGTCCGCCCCCCTATGCTTCACTTTTTGGAGTGAACGTTAAATACCTTAAGTATTATCGAGCTGTTCCCAAAAGAGGTTCAAAGCGAGAACTTTTAATTGAACTATATACTTTTCTTCCCAAATCAGGAATTTATTTGAAAAATGATAGTGGAACAAAATACACCGTGCCGCCCCTAACAAAATACGTCTTATCGGGAGAAAATGGTGACATATTTGCATTCCTGAAAAAAGTAGAAAATAGGCTGCTAGTTTTCTGTACACTACATCAAGCTAAATCTGGCAGTGATGGCAATGACCGAGCAAAAATAAACAGAGGCACGAAAAAAGTTACCAAATTGGATGCAACAGAAGCCATCGACATTCCATTAGGCAACCATCTCACATTTGCAGATTGGTTTGAAACTAAGCATTTGCGGACAACTCAGTCCAAAAATAATGTAGGTAGATCAGTTAAATCAAGAAAGTCATAAGTTTCCAAGCGATGACCGACTACTATCTTTCCGAAAAATAGGGGCACCTTGATTTTTCTACAGATTTTCAAGAAAATCTCAGCAGAAAAACATTCTAAAAATATGAGACAACATGCATGTTGCTGTTGTAGGTTTTGCTCATGCTGATAGGGCGTTTCAAAATTTTGACATCATTTTCGAATATTTGCTGGCGAAAGAAAGGTGAAAAAATACCATAATCATATTATTTCCGAATACTCATCTTTGAATAGCTCTAAGTCACTAAAAATAAATTATGGAAATTATGAGAAGAAGATATAGCTTCCTTGATCCTTTCTGTGCAGAATGGTGAACTTTAGAGCCAAAAAGAATTATTTATTAATAAGTTGTTAACAAAAACGCAGGGAGGTGTCATCTTCGAAACTAAGGAACGTATAGAGATGGTTCTTAAATCAAATCGCACATTTTTGGCTTTTGACAGTGTTGTATTAGAAGAAAATAATTTTTCAAACATTCAAGTGCAATTTTTCGTTATTTGAAATTACATACAGCACTTACAGAAGCCAGAAATGTGTAATTTGCTTCAAGAATCGTCTGCGTATGTTCCTTAGTTTCGAAGATGACACCTCTCTACGTTTTTACTAACAAATTATTAACAAAAAATTCTTTTTGGCTCTAAATTTCACCATTCTGCACAAGAAGGACCAACGAAGCTATATATCTTTTTCAGAATTTTCCTAATTTATTTTCAGTGACTTAGAGCCATTCAGAGTTGAGTATTCAGAAATGATAATATGATTATGGTACTTTTTCACCTTTTTTTCGCCAGGAAATAATCGCTAATTATATGAACATTTTGAAACTCCGTATAAGTATTGGCAAAACCTTCACCTGTAACATGCATATTGTCACATATTCTTAGAATTCTTTGCCTGATGAGATTTTTATGAAAACTTTACAAAAATCTAGGTGCCTATATTTTTCGACAGATAGTAGGTGCAGATGTAAATGTCAAAACTGCGTTTTCTACAAAAAATTGTCTACATCGTCTTTAGTGGAAAATCAGTAAGTGTCGACCAAGACTTCAATGACGCAAATCAACAGGAACCAAAAAAGCATCAATTTGAGGATTTCACTATTTGATTAAAAAATTTAGATATAATACCTATATTTATATTTACGTTATTTAATATCAGTTTTAGTTGAAAATAATCGTTTTTGTTGCAAATTTATATCTACTTGTAGGAAATTCACATTTTTTGAAAAATCATCATTAGTTTCTGTTTTAGTTAAAGATTCAATTACTTGGTTGCATTTTTTTTAAGATTATCCTTTTTTGTAGATAATGTATCTTATTTGTTCGTGATATATTTTTTTTTATTACATACTCAAACCTTCTGTTGAGCATTAAATATATTAGTTGAAGTTATAATATTTTCGTTAAGAATATGCCTTTTACTGTAATTAAAATAGTACGCTGAAAAAATCTTTTTTTTAGAATATACTATAATTACACTAACTAGAAACGTTTTGATTGAAATGTTTCTGTTTGTGTTAGAAATTCAACTGTTTATTTCATAATTTACGTATTTTGTTGAAATTTTTTTTGTGAAAAATAAATTGTTTAAATGAAAAATTTAATTAAGTGAAATAATTTTACTTTTTGTTGTTGTTAAAAGTTTATTCTTTTTAGTGGTAATGTATATATATTACGACTAAATATATATATATATATATACGTCAATGGGGGGGCTCACTCAACCCTCTGATCTCGCCTATTAGCACTCCGAGAGCCTTCTTATCCATATGCCTCTTCATTTTTAGGGGGTAGGGTAGACCTACGTTTTCATACGCTTTTTTAAAGGGTTTCTCCAGCGCGATTTTCCCTGGACTCTCTTTGCTTTTCCTTTTCCTCGTCAAGAGATCCTCGCTCTCAATTGCAATTCACTACCAGCGCTGCCAGTAATCACCCACATCCGGCTCTTCCGTCAATAACTATAATCTACCAATACACAGGAGTACGCACTGCAGCCAACAGATGTCTCTCAAGGCTGCTGTTGCTTAACGCCCTGAAATTTAATTTTCTTTGCCCTATTTGACCCCTCACATCCCCTGCAGACACCCTTTTCTCACGCCTAATATCCCCCTGCACTACGAGAACGACCGTTGTCCGCCATGAAGGCCTAAAGTCATGACCACAAAACTACCCCGCTCCCTTCCGAACCTAACCTCACTTTCTCTATTTAGCCAGATATCACCTCTAACTACAATGTCAATTAATTTATAACTTCCCAATGTACCCCTCACAACCGCACTCACCTCCTAGACTTCCCCACTCACACTCCACTCACACCTTCTACACGAACTCTGTAAAAACTTCTCACCGCCTGTCACTGCAAACTTTCTCCCTACCGCCATCAATATGCAAGTCCATTATTGAACTGGTATATTTGCATATTTTTTCCGGTGAAGCATGTACAATTTGATCATAGGTATATATTGTATAAATAATAAGGAAGAAATGTAAAAAAAGTGAAATCGTAAAAGTTAAGTATAGTGTTCATGAAAATAAATAATTTAAATAATTAATGGATTGTAAAAGGGAAATAGTAATTATATCAATTTAGGATTTTTATGTAATCATTGTTTGACCGATTCCTCCATTAGTGTTGCTGGTTTGAAGTAAAGCGGACAGCAGCATGGTATATTTTATAGAAAGAGCTATGTAGTAAAATCTATATTTTTATAGAAAGTGGGCCCTAAACAGGCCCTTATTATTGTTAGGGAAAAAACGAAAATTAATATTTTTCCCCATTGCCCTTAGTAGCCCTTTTTCAATTTTGAAGGTAGGAAAGTGGTTCCAAGGTTTATCTCGAGCCATTGGACTTTGGAATCAGGTACGATGTGAACTAACACTATTTCAGTCACAGGTAATGGGCGTGTCTTAATGTCCCGACAATATCGTGGAAAGAGGGTAGGGTTTTCACATAAATTATTTCCGTGGCCAGCAACGAGGGTGCCTTTTTGCGCTTGCAAAATGATGGTAAGGGGTAGAAGTTTGACCAGCATTTTTCTATAACCATTCATAGACGTATCAACCACCCTCCAGTGATATTTACAATTTTTTTACATCTACTTCCTCTTATATTTACAATTTTTCCTTCAACATTCCTCTTCCT
The DNA here is from genome assembly GCF_010883055.1 of Belonocnema kinseyi. Lineage (NCBI taxonomy): Eukaryota > Metazoa > Arthropoda > Insecta > Hymenoptera > Cynipidae > Belonocnema > Belonocnema kinseyi. The sequence continues at coordinate 38,115,075 of NC_046657.1, forward strand.
ACTTCCTTCCCTTCTTCCCCATCTTACCCAACACCCCTTCAACCATTCTACTGCCTTTCTTCCCCACTTTCATTCAACAATACCTCCATGCTTATTCCACTTCCTTCCACCTCTACAAGCTCCTCCAACTGGTGTTTCACTCTTGCATTTCCCTTCCCGCACGATTCACCATAACCTTGGACTTTTTCAGATTTAACTCTAATCCGCCCTTGCCTCAACAGCGTATCCAACCAGAAACCCTTCAGAATTCTTTCTCCTCCTCCACACTCTCTTCAGTCTCTTCATATACCTTTCGTAACCTCTCGATCAGGCCCCTCCCTATTGCCTTCCTTTCCATCACCTCCCACAACCTCCCCCTACTTATCAAAGGAAACGCGCTATTTAGATCTATAAAAAAGTATACATTTTCGCACCCTTTTTCACTAATTCTCTATCCACCATGTGCGACAAGACGTAAATATTGGCGATAGTACGTACTCCTGCCCGCCCTAAAGCCCGCGACCAACATTATTTCCTTGACCAGTCATAGGGGTGAATCTTCCTCCAAAAACATTAGAAAGTGGTAGGAGTTCGACCTACATTATTTCTATAGCCAGTCATGGGGGTAGCCCTCCAAAGACTGTAGAAAGGTGTGAGGGTTAAACCAATTTTTTGCCCCTAAAGAGGTTGCCTTGCAAGACGATGAAAACGGGTATTGGTTTGAACAACATTATTCAACATTGTGCAACATATAGCAATATTCAGAAATTGTGTAGGAGTTTGACCAATATTATCTCTATAACAAGTCATAGGGGTACGTTCCGCTCCCACTAAACTTTCATTGGGGTGGGTGATTTTATTAACATACTATAAAAAGAGTTTCTGGGGGTTCCTATGATCAAATTTCAATACAGGTTGTATTTAATTAATGCATGAAGTATTATGGAAATGACGTCAACGTTTTTTTGTTACAAATTTTGAGAAAACCAAAAGTTTCGTAAATAGATGATCTAAAAAAAATACACGCTAATCTGCTGCAATTTCTATTTAAGTACAAAGTCAAACCGGTAATGATATAAAATTTTTTTAAATGTCTGCTTCTAACTGCTACTTTCGTTTGAAACACGTTTAGAAGACGGGTGTACTGGCATGGTGATTAGGCGCAGTAGGAACCCAAACTCGTTTTTGTTGATACTTTAAATAATTTTTCAAAAATTTGGTTAAACTATGTTTGAAATTTTTTTTTCTTTGCCATTTTATCCACAAATTCGGAATACTTTGCCCCGAGAATCTCGTGGCGACTACTTTTATCGAACGCACGTTACTTTTCTCAAATTTTGTCGACCAATTTGTAGCGGCTATTTTGTTTTTGACAATTTCGACTTCAAATTTGAATTTCTTGCCCTCAAAAAACCACTGACGACTACTGAGTGTCAAGAAAGTTTGCTCACTATTTAAATTTTGGCCAACTTTGTGGGTGTTCCCGACTCCTGTGCTATCCAGAAAGTAAAACCTTATCGACAAGTTTCAAGAAATTGGCTATTGCTATTTGCTTATGCTCCTAAGAAATGCCATTTCATGTAATTATAAAAAATGTTAGAATGTTCGAAAACAAGAAAAATGGGAATATTACATGATCAAGAATTGTAATAAATTTAAATTATTCATTTAAAAATGATTTTATTTCTATTTCCGTAGGCAGCTTTCTTATTTTACATCTATGTAAAGTCATATAATAATGATTAATTAGAAAAGAGGAGTTTAAGATTTTGTATTTCAACTTTTTTTAGTTTTATCTTTATGTGAACGGCTTTCTAATTTACTTTCAATTCTGTCGGTTTGGAGCAATGTTGATGACTAATCACTGCCAGACTGGGCGATACATTTAGGTATGCAGGTTCGAAACCCCGTAGCGTTGGAAATGCAATTTGTATTATAATGGTTTAAAATGTAATATATGTATTCATCATAAGAATAAATTTAAATTAACTAAAAAGTTTAAACGGAGCATTACAAGGCAGTATTGGCCCAGTGCAAACGTCCAGTACTGGGAGTTCCGAAATATTTTCTGGGTCAGTCGTCTTTTCTCACCTAGGACACTTACGGTATTGAAACCTATTTCACTTACTCAATTTCAATAGCGATTTTCCTAGTAACTTTCAGTTCTACAGGACAATTGTTTGATATGGAAGATGTATATTTTGAGTAAATCTAGAACTTTTGTGTGAAATTTTTCATGAAATTGTTCGCATTTACGAAGACAAATTCAAGAAACAATGACTTTCATAGGTTTGCCATGGGTTGTGAACATGAAAATAAAATTTGCGACTCAATTGAAGCCATGGTCAATTACATTAAGTGAACAATCTATTTTTCAGGAAATCTTTTCTCCTTAACGTTATGCTAAGTTGAGAATAGAAAATAGCCCTCAATTAGAGATAAAACGATTGATCAAATATTAGAACATTTGATTTTACCACCCCATGGTTTTAGAAAAAGTAATTTTACATTTGCAACTCTTTCCTTTTTAAATCTTTTAGAGTTATAAGTTATTTATCTACTATGTCCTTTATTTACTCTATTGCAAGGATCAAACGATTTGATTAATTACAGCGTTATCCTAAAAAATGTTGTGGCTCTGTACTGTTTCTGTCTAGTTTGCCTTGGGTGGACACTTGCGCGCCCCGGACTGACTGCCCAGTATCTAGCCTGGGATGATAAACAATAATTAATAATTAAATAATATAATTATCTGTTATTGCATTGAAGTCTAATACATAAATTTTTAAGTTAACTAGAAATAAAAAATAAAGTTTTTGTTCACGAAAAAATGAGTTTTCGTGAGTCTTGTACATACGCCGGCTGCCATGCTCCTAATTTTGGGAACTTTTTAAAGTTCGCATCCGTCACGCCGGTACTATCGGATGGACTGCTGTTGGCGCACTGATTTTAAATTGTACAAATATTTGAATTTCATTCCTGTGATAAGTAATGATTGTTTATAGTAAGTAATGATTGCTGTCAGTAAAGAATCAGGTTACCGACACGACGCAAGTGCAATTCAAATAGTTCCCAAACTTGGAAACATTGGTGGGGTATCGAGCATATTATGTAACTGCATATTATATAGGTACATACTCCGCTATGTAAATTAATACTTTTTCCATTTTTTTCTGGATATGAATTTGCATTCATTACTATTTAATATTTATTCATAGGTAGCATTATGCATTACATAGATACCGAGGCATCCTAATGATAGGATTCCAACGCACGCTATCGACTAGATGATATTTAACCAAAAATATAAACAATAAAAAGCTAACCGAGAAGTTACCGCTAGAAAGTTTTAGCTCGCGGAATTAAAAAAGATGAACGTAGAAGCTAGCCAAAACTAAAAGATGCTCGCTTACTCCTTCATGCTCCTTCATGCGTTGCTCATCCTAGATAGAACTTTAATGATTTGATGGAGAGAGCGAGCACCTCTTAGTTTTATCTAACATTCTAGGGCTAACTTCTCGCTTAGATTTTTATTGATTATATTTTTTGTTAAGTAACCTCAAGTCGTGTTGCGAGCATCGTCATCCTACCGCTAGGATGCCTCAATACATATTAAAATTAGTTGAAACTAAATTAGAAATTAAAATGATTAAAATTATTTTAAAAATCGTTAAGAATACAGTTCATATGTTAAAAGTTCAATCATTTTCAGTAATTATTGTTTTTTTATTTCAAATAGGTATTTAATTATTACTTCAGTCTGCATATATATTTAAAGTTGCAACGACCTCCTAGACAACGCCAAGAGTGGGAGAAAACAGCAGAAAGGTGTGAAAAAACACATCGAACAACTAGACAGTGCCAGGTTAGCGTCAGACTTGTATTCCGTGAATAGACAGACTTGAGAAAAACTGTACTTGCTTTAATATGATTCAAGACTGCCACAAAATTTTACCACACTGGTAGAACTAAAATCTTATTATAAATTATGAATGCTAGTCAAATGATATTGCAAAAAATTTTATTAACATAAGATAATATATACATAATTTTGGTATGTTTGACATAGTTTTAACATTTCCTAATCCTCCTTAATGTATTTCATACGAAACAAATCAATTCAATTGAAAACAAGAAAAATATAACTTTATAACTGCAGTCGATTTTTTGTAGGCGTATTCAAACTTTTCGCCTGTACTCGATAATTTTTATTTGCATGAACGAATATAAAATAAAGACATTTAGCCATATCCCTTTAGGACAAGAATAACTTCAAAATAATCAATCCGTAACCAATTATAAATACGAAGCAATAAAAAAAATATATCTGAGTTTTTGTTACGAAATCTTCCAAAATATACATTTTATTTATTTTCAATTTCTCTTCAACTTACTCAAAGAATTTCGAATACGTTGTAATTTGAGAAGAATATTATTTAAACATTGTAAAACTCCATTTTTTGCATTAAGAAGAATTTTTCCAATCGGGTCATCCTTGTATATAATTTTTGAGGGTCCCAAAATGAACGCCAAGTTCGTTAATCAGGTATTTTTTACCAAAATTTAAAACATGTGAAGCATTTTAAAAATTAAAATTTTTTTTTAATTTTCAGACAATTTTGCTAAAGTTTCGTACAGATGGGTAAAGGTTTGCGCATTATAAAAATGAAATTATTAATTTCAATGAGAATTTTCAGTTATATAGTTTTCAAAATTTTGAAGTCTTAAAAACAGAAAACATATATTTCTCTAAAATAAGGATATTTCAGTCGAAGTTTTCACAGGATATCAAATATTTTCAGAAACTATTTTTGTTAAATCTTTTGATCAGACCAAAAATAAAAAATTAGATTTTTTCGAAATTCAAATAGAGTTTTTTTTACAAGTTTCAGAAATTTGTTTCATTGTTTATAGTACAGAATAAAAGAAATTGCCAAATTTCTACTAGTTATAAAATATAATCCGAAACTATTCCAATAACATTTTCCAATTACTCAAAAATCCAGAAAGTAATGTCATTTTCAAAAATATGCAATTTTCTTTACCAAGAGATCAGGAACTTAAAAGTGTTATTTTTAATAGATTGTCACAATATTTACAGATTATCTTAATTAGAATTTTCAATCACACACGAATTAAAAATCCTCTAGATCGATTATCACCCGAATCAGAGTGGTTTCGTAGATTGCTTTTTCCTTTCATTAAGGACCCACGTCTTGAGACTAGCTGCATTCCGTTTAGAGAACAGGCTTGTATTCAATCTGATGAGCTCAGCCGTCTCCTTCAGAGAGCGTAACGTGCCATTCTCTATGTGTTGGTTGAAGGCATCTCTCGCGAGAGGTCCACGGAGCTCGTGTGGTTTTCAGAGGATTAGATGCTGTAAAAATTTTTTTTTAAATTCTTATTTGATACTCATAATTTGGCTTATATTTTTTTAACTTCAACATTATATTAAAGAGGTACTCACAAGATGCAGCGGTTACTTTCGCGTGAGGCGGTTAGTATGATTTATCATAGAATGAATCTCTCGTGTCTTCAGTCTCGCGAGAGGTCGACGGAGCTCTTGTGGTTTTCACATGATTATGTGCTGTAAAAATAAAAAAATAATGTATTATTTAATACACATAATTCGGCTTGTATTTTTTAAACTTTAGGATAATTATAAAAAGATGCACTTACAAGACGCAGCGGTTATTTTTGCTTAAGGCGGTTGGTACAAGGCATTCTGCTCTTTCGAACCCGTCGATCCTTCGGAATCTGTAAAAAATGTTAATTTTTCAGGTACATTTGTATAAATTTGTTCAGTTCTGTGACTGTTTGAAAAAAATTTCACTATTTTGTACATCTTGTTAATTTACAAAGGACGATTGGAACATAACTTACGTTTCCTCTTTCTTCAGTTATCTGGCTTAGTCCAATTTAATTTTTTTCGGAGACTGGCATAAACTGACGAAATAGATAATAGCATTTGCAGGCATTTATTTTGGGGTCTCGTCTAAGCCAAGAACCGGATTAATAAATTGAATTATTGGGAGTGCAACAACGTATAATTAAGGGGCAAATTCCACTGAGGTGATATTTCTATCTAATTAATTCGGTCGTAAGCCACCTGCTTCATCGACAATTTGTACCAAAAATTGTGTGTTCGTGTAACCTATACGATAGCGATGCAAATTAATTCTTTGCACATATTTCAAACGATTTGGGTTTTGAAAATAAGATTAATCTCATGATTTTTCGTGTAAATGTGTGCTTGAAAAACTTGAGTGCTTTGAAATATATTTATATTTTTGTCAAGCAAGTCGTTTACCATAATGGCATACTGTGAAACTACAAAGACTAGTCGGTTTACAAAGTGCAACGTATTAATTTTACTTCCACTCTTTTGTGAAATCTGGTGAAATGAATTAGGGGTTGTTTGTTGGGTTCGATAAATATTATTGTGAAGTTGAAGATAAGAAAGAGTCTTAGACAAGTGTTTGGTATAATTCTTTTCAATTCAAATTCTTTATTGCTGTTTAATTTGAAGACAGTCCAAGTGAGTTTAGTTAAATGAATCAGAAATGCTTTTTTGTTAATTATTGTGTGGTTTTTTATATAGTGTAGGGTCCTGCGAAGGTGACTAGTATAATTATTCTTTAATTTGAAATGTTTTTTTCTACACTTTGTAAAGAGCGAAAAAATCATGAAATTCTGATGAACATTTTTTTGTTTTGTTTGACATGTATATTTTTGATTCTAAAAAGTAGCTAAGTCTTATTGTATATATTTCCTTTATGTTATTCTCCAAATTTTTCGTTCGGGGTGGTGTTTTAGTTTTTCGTTTTATTTATGAAAAAAATTGTAAAGTGTTTTGGACAGCCTAAAACTACCTTGAAATTCTGATGAGCTTGCATTCATCCTAGATGCAGAATTTATTTTAAGAGTTCTTTTTTAAGATTGGGTTCTATTTTTCCAAAACTAATTTTTGCACTGTATGAAAGCCAATAGTAAAACCAAATTTTGGCGTTTTCGATTTATTTTGTTAAATTTGCGACATTGGAGGTGGAGGCTGTTAACTCCTCCACAAAAAATTGGGATATGTCTCCACAAATAGCCAGAATTCTGATATTCTTATATTAATGAGATCTCAAGTAAGCCACAAATTCTCGCAAAAAAATATACACATAGATAAGTGAATCTGATTATAAATAGGAATATAGAAATATGTATCAAAAATTACCTTTTTCTTTTCACTGCAATTTCTTTTCCATATCTGCTTTTATCTCAAGCAGAGTTGTATGATTTTCTGAAAGTTAAATTCACACATTATTCTCTTACAATTAAATACTATACACTCCTTTTAATATTTAAAAGGTAGGCTTTGGCTGTTCTTCAATCCAGCCGTGTAGTCACACCTCCATCAAACCAGCTTTCACTACACGAAGTGTACCTTTCGATGTTTCCTGCCAATTTTGCTAATAATGGTCACAACGAATCATGTAAGAGATATGAAATTGATAATTAACGTTATGCATTTTTCAGTGAAGACAAAATAATGATAAACTTTTATTGTTGCATCTCAAGAAATAATTAAAACCCGCCTTTCCAAACGGTTATACACATTTTTTGTGACTTTTCTGGCAGCTGTAAGTATGAAAAGGAGGTTTAGAGATAAATGTAAAGAAGATCAGCATGTTTCTATTCTGAAAACCAAAGAAATCATGTTTTTTATTACTCTCAACTATCCAAGTTTAGAATCTAATAGCAAAGGTTCGATCGCGATTTTGTTAGCCACAATAAAAATTCATCATGATTTTGCCTTCACTGATAAACACACTATGGTAATTAACAAATTCATATCTCGTGAACTATTTGTCGTAGGATATTCGCTGTCTCTTACTCGAAATTAACGATCCAAGCAAGTGTGTTGAGAAAATGGGGCGATTTAACTTTTTTTTCTAATAACAAGCAATTGATTGAGAAATGAGCTTTGAAAATTTCATGTTACATAAGGACGTTTATCCAAATAGTTTCATCAGATAATTCGAAAAAGCACGGTTCTCGCAATTTGATTGTTGTGAAAAAGATGTTTATTCAATTTAAATAATCGCTGCTGATGCATTTTTGCACTTCGATAGCATACAATGTACTCTTTTACTCAAGTATATCACTCAGTTTATAGGTACGAGGGTAGTTCAATAAGTCCTTAGAATGAAGTATAAAAACAATTTTTGTTGGGTAAATTTTTTTTATTTTTCAACATAATCTCCTTGGAGCTCTATACGCTTGTTCAATCGCTTTTCAAGTTTTTTTAATCCTTCAGAAAAGTGCGTTTTCGGAAGTTCCTCAAAATAAGCACTTACAGAGGCAATGACGTCTTCGTTGTCTGGAAATCTCTCTCCACCGAGCCATTTTTTCAAGTTTGGAAATAAGAAAAAGTCCCTGGGGCCTAAATCTGGTGAATACGGTGGGTGTTCGACCAATTCGAATTTTAGTTCATCAATTTTAGCCATTAAAACGAAGCATGTGTGAACTCGGGCGTTGTCGTTATGAAAGAGAATTTTTTTTCCCGCCAAATGTGGTCGTTTTTTAAAAATTTTCTTCTTTCAGCTGCTCTAATAATGATGCATAATATTCACCAGTGATTGTTTTACCCTTTTCCAAGTAGTCAATAAGTATAATTCCACGTGCATC
>NC_046657.1:38123829-38125947 GCF_010883055.1 Belonocnema kinseyi
ATATATCTAGTCGGGAGTGGTGCTGACTGAAAACAGATGATTTGGAGCGATTCGCGCTTCATCTGTTGGTCATTCTAAGGACTTATTGAACTACCCTCGTATCTAGATTTTAAAAGAAATATTTTACGGTCCCTCAAACTGGCTTAGAAAAAATAGAATGCTTATATGTTTATATTATAAAAAGATCTCGCCACGACCTCCCGGCTTCACGAATCGAGGATGTTTTTAGAAATATTAATACAGTATTTCACTACATTTGCTAACCTAACGAAAAGCATGGAATTCATTGGTACAAATATAATGTTAATGTGCGACATTACCCCATGCATTACGTTATCCCGTTTGCCATCTTGTCCCAAGCGACAAATTAACCAGCGTGTTGAATGGCCCCAAATGTAGTGTACTAACTAAAAACATAGACAATATGTGTCGCATTATCACTGATGCCACGTCAAGCTAAAATTTTAAATGGTTCGGCCCGAATAACCGTATGGTTACAGAATACATTATGCGTTATTCTGTGTACATTTGTAAAACTACTTCTGAGTCAGTGTGGCGGCGTTCAGAACTAATTTCCAGCCTTCAGCTGACACCATTTGGTAAAGGATTCTTTAACGCTCACTGCTCAGAGGCGTTACAAATAGCCTCATGACATGTTGTTTTCGAATAAATAAAATAATTTATTTGTTCAGAAAAGTTTTTTAAACACGCGAGTATAACAAGAAGTTTCACTGCATGTAGCATAAAATATTTAATGCAACGAAGGTACCATTTAAAAGCTTATCACGTATGACATTTGGAGTTGGTTTGACGCGTTCCATAACACTGGTCAACAATAAAAATTTTGAACGAGAGGTCGGAGTATGATATCTAACTATCTGTATGCATTTAGGGGGAGGGGACTAATTACGAACCAGAGATCAAGTGACTCTTGGTATTGAATTCATCCGTAGAAAAGAATAAAACACCGAGGCTAATAATATCCACAAACAAACAAGTTTTCGAGGGGATTTTCCGCATTTATGGGCGGTATCTGACGTTTTGGGGAAGAAAAAAAATATCATACCGTTTTTAAATTAAAACCCAAAAAGTCAAACTAAGAAAAAGGTAGCAAATCAAAAAATGATCAAAATTTGAAAAAACAAAACCTTTACTCAGTTGTGCTCGAGAAATGCAGTCCTTAGTCCGTTCAACAAAATTCTGCAATATCAACCGTTCTCGAATTAAAACCGAAAATGTCATACTCAAAAAAAAGCGTACCAAACTCAAAAACAGTTAAATTTAAAAAAATAAATCTTCTGTTGAGAAGTGCTTGACATATGCAGTCTTAAATTCATTTTAAAAAATTATTTAATAACAACCATTTTCAAATTAAAACCCAAAATGTCAAACTCAAAAAAAAATACCAAATCCAAAAGTATCCAAATTTAAGAAAACAAAACCTTTGCTCAGTGGTGCGCGAGAAATGCAGTCTTTATTCGCCCCTAAAAAAATTCTGTAACATCAACAGTTTTCAAATTAAAAACGAATATGTCAAGCTAAAAAGAAACGTACCAAACCCAAAAATTATAAAATTTTGAAACAATAAAACCTTTTCTGAGTTGTTCTCGAGAAATGCAGTCTTTATTCCCTTTGACAAAATTCTTTAATATCCACCGATTTCAAATTAAAAACGATAGCAATAGGTAATTGGTTTTGTTGAAAACAATGGCTTAAGGGCATGTGACACAGCTAAATACCTATATCACCGACGTCACTTTTTCAGTTCACTGAATGTTTTTTTGAACCTAAGAACTTTTTTTGTAAATAAAATATCGAGCTGAAACTTTGTAAAATGTATTAAAGTACAATAAAGTACGTTTAGGTACTGCATTTTGATAGGAACTTCACTGAAAATTATTTAATCTTTTTTCTGAACGTCGACATTTTTTGAACGTTCGAACTTTTTTTATACATAAAATATTGGTCTCAAACTTTGAAAAATGCAAGAGCCGAAAGAAAACTATGCTTAAGTACAAAGCTTAATAATAAAAAATGTAAAAAAAAATTCAACTATAAATTCCATCGGCATCAGCCGGTAACGTTGTACACGAAAATACGAACCCTCTAGAGACTCGT
>NC_046657.1:38126047-38151440 GCF_010883055.1 Belonocnema kinseyi
ACTTTTTAAAAATAAGGTTGAATTGATAGCATCAATTCAACCGTTCTTTATTGACAAAATTTAGATACACTCAAATTAGATGCGAATAACAGACTGAGCTCGTGCGGGATTCTTACATGTATATATAGTCTAGGAACTTAGTGGGGGAAGGTTCAGAGTCGAAGGTTCAAATTCCCCTTTCTAACAAAATTATGCAAGACGATATTTCCGATCTGAGACAAAAAAATCGAATTTGGGTATCTATGTTAAGAATAATAAAAAACAGATTAATTTGTCACCCATAAAATAATTTTTAACAAAAAAGATGAAGTTTCAAAAAAAATATCGAATTTTAAACAAAAATGAAATAATTCAGTTTGTCAGTTTAAAAAAAATTGTTTTAAACAAATAATAGAATTGTCAACTTGATGAATTTTCAATGCGAGAACAATATTATCAAAAGTATTTAAAATAAAATAGAATTCACTTAAAATCAGACAGGTTCTACACATTATTTAGCGGAATCTCTCAGCGATTAAAACAGTTTTATAGTAAATTATGCAAGATATTTTTTCCAATCTAAGACAAAATAATCGAATCTGGACATCTATGCTAAGAATAATAAAAAACAGATTAATTTTTTACCCATAACATTAATTATCTACAAAAGACAATTCGTTTTTTACCAACAATGGTATAATGAAAATTTTCCTTAAAGGCATTGATACATAGTTGAAGCTTCAAACAAACAGATGAATTTTCAACAAAGAAGAATTATTTTATATAAAAAAAGACGATGTTTGAAACCAATAATTGATTTTTCAACACAAAAATATCAATTTGTAATTCAAAATTTCAATTTTTTACCGAAAGTTGGAGAGTTAAATTTTTTGTTATAGAATTTAATATTTAACAAAAAAAACGGAATGTGCAACTTAATAGTTCTGTTCTTAATCACAAAGACGAATTTCAAACGAGAAGACTAATTTCCTACCGCAATAACGAATTTTCATCGAAATTTGTGCATGTTCAAACCAAAGGGTGGAATTTTTAACTAAAAAAGATGAATTTTTAATTTCAAATATAAATTCTCTGCCAAAAATGATATAATCCAATTTTATTTTACATAAATAAATTTTTAACTAACTATGAAGCAATTTTCAAAAAAAATAATAATTAAACCCTCAATGAAGAATTGAATTTTCAAACGCGAAGATTAATTTCCCTGTTTAAGAAGACGGCTTAAAAAAAATTATATTTTTAACAATAAACGATGATTTTTTTTAAATATCATTTTTCTATCAAAAATAGTGTAATCGACTTTTCTCTTAAATAAATTAGTTTTTCACCAAAAAAACTGAATTTTTCATATAATAATAGAATCCTCGAAACAAAGATGAAATTTTAAGTGGGAAATTTATTTTTCTACTAAAAATAACGAATTTTCAAAAAAATTCTGAATTTCTAACTACTGCATCCAAACAGATAAATTTACTTCCAAATAGTTCAATCTTTAACGAAAAAAGGTCGATTTTAAAACAAAAGGATTAATTTTCTACCAAAACATAAAAATTAAAAAAATTTAATTACTAAGTACAAAAGGTCAATTTTCAATTTAAAATATCAATTTTCAACTAAAAATAGTAGAATCGAAATTTGTTTTAAAGAAATTTGTTCGTTTTTAATCGAAACAGATGAAGCCTCAATTATGAACAATTATGAAAATAATTTTCAAATTAAAGAAGTGCAATTAAAAAAAAGCTGAGTTCGCTGCAAAAACAGATTGCAATTAAACATATCAATACGTTTTTTAACCAAAAATGGAAAGTTTAATTTTCACTTCAATAAATTAATGTTGAAAAAAGAATTATCAGAAAAATGGTTGAATCCTAAATCAGGAAGAAGAATTTTCAAACAAGAAGATTAATTTTATACTAAAAAAGACGAATTTGTAACAAAATCTATAAATTTTCAATCAATTAGGTAGATTTTTAACTAAAAAGATTAAACTTTGTTGTATGTCAAACGACAGAATGAGAACCTCAAGAGCCAACAATCTGTTCACACGATTTCACTTAAAATTTTCCGAGGGGAAATTCTGAGTGAAGGTCTTACGTGACAAATTGAGGACTCTTGAGATTCAGACGACGAGTTTGCCTACCCCCTTGTAAACTCATTAGCTTTGTTCGCAGCACATCTGCCGCGTAGCAGTGTGGCCGTAATAGCCTGAAAGGTCCTTCTTCAAGATAAACATGAGCCTGCCGTCTTGTTTACGTTTCGCACGAAAACATTGCGACAGGCTTCGAGCACGTACGCCAGTGCCTCTCTCACTCTCTCCAACGCGCGCCTCCTCTCCTCTCTTTCCTCTCTTTCCTCTCCCTTTCTCCACGCTTCTTTCCTCCCTTTAGCGCACTGGCGAAACCGTGGAGCTCAACCGGCACTTCGTGTTGAAAGGCACTTGATAAAAATTAAATTAAATTAAACATGGAAAAAACCAAAATTTAGAACGAAATCCAGCTGTCCAGTCTGCAAATCGGAGACGCCGGATAACGATTGGACCCGATGGGTGTTTGCGGCCGTCCTCCCTTATTTTTATAACAAAGAATTAATGAAAAATACCAATATTTAAACTTTGGTCAAAAAAGAACAAAGGATGCCCCCCCCCCCTACCTGGTTGGTACTTTATTTAAGTTAGAAATAAGCTCAATAATCGACTTTTTGATCATTAGGTAAGTTTAAAGCACATTGATTCTTTTGCATATCTGACTATAACGCGTAAGAAATTAACGATTCCTTAAGTGGGGTATAAGGGCCATTGGAGTTGTCATTTTGTAAAAAAATTTTATTAAATAAATAATTAAATAATTAAGTAAAAGCTGAAAAACTCCAGTGGCCGTTCTATTCGTCGTAGCTCCATTATTCTTCGTGAATAATAAAGCTACGATAAATTCTAAATTACTAACCAAATTTTAGATTTTTAAGATTTTTATTAATATTTTTTAATTTACAATTGAAGATTTTTAGATTAGTGAATTTTCGGTGACGACTCGTGAGAACCGAGGCAGCGCTACCCCACTGCTGGCTGCGACTTCGTTGTCGATCTCGCAACCAATCAGCGGGCCCGCTGTCGCTCCCACTGCTCTCGGCCACCATCCCGCGCGGTCACCGAGAGTCGAGGAGTAGTAAGTAAGATCAGTACGTGTACTTTTGGTTGTCAATCATTGTCTTTGACATTTCCGCTGGTTCGAGTGATTTCGAATCATACCCTTTATCAAGTGACTTCGGAGTCTCCATCCATTACAATCTCTACAGTGCAGTGTTCAGTGCATCCGCTTGAATATTATTCCTTCTCGTTGGAACATCGGCCGAAAGGTTGTCGAGCCGCTATTGAAAGGCTTTAGAAGCGGGCCGAGCGTCACCTCGACACAGCAGTCGGGATCGGGTTATCCGGGTGCTCCACTCGGGAAACCGCCGCGTGTACGGAACGTGCCTTAAACACCCCCTTTGATGACAAGGGAAGGCAGAGAAACACGCCCTAATCGCCGGACCAGGCTTTGTTGGGCGTGGCAGGCCGAGGAGGCAGCGCTCACGCCAGAGGAGAGAGAGAGACGCCTCGCGGCCCGACGAGCCGAGCATTTAGAACGCCAACGGTTGAGAGCCGTTGAAGAAAATAGGAGACGTGCGGAAGAACGGCGGCGACGTGAGGCAGACGAGCGCCGAGCTAGGGACCTCGAGGAACGCCGCTTACGTGAAGAAGGACCAAAAATGTCATAGTTTTGAACGAATTACTTGATTTTTAAACTGTAAGGGAACAATTTTTTAGAATTTTTTGTTGAAAATGTTCAATTATTTAGTTAAATTTTTTTGTATGCCTTCAGTTGCGACAGTGTTTTTCAAAACTTTTCTGTTAAAAATAAAAAAATACCTTTTTTTAAAGTTTTTTCGAATTATTTAATTTTAAAGCTTTTCAATTTTAAAAAATTACATTTTGAGGGGTAAAAATGACTAAAAATTAATTTTTTATCATAAAAACATGTGTGGCAACAATTTTAGTTTTTTTAAATGTAATAAAAATTTTTTCGAGCGTAGATGTCCTTGTACACACGTATTCTGGATTTTGCTTTAGTATGTACTTGGGGTTGCGTAAACTGTCCAAAATAAATTAACTTAAAATGATAGTTATTTCAAACATGTTCTGTTAACAAACACTAAACATTATAGATAGCTGATTTGTAAAGGATGTTTCGGTATTAATATTAGTTCATTTTATCGATAAACTAATACTTTAACTTATAAACACGTCTTCTTATATTAGATGTTCATTTCACAAACAAATCATGTCAAGAAATTCCCAGTGTAAACATTTGAAGTAAGAAAATGTTATCCCCTACTTTTCGTTAAATAATATTATCTGCAAAGCTTATTGTTGACCGAATCCATTTCGAAGATTTCTTAAAAGTTATGCTTATTTGAATGTTGTGCTTTTTTCAAGAAACCCCGAAGTTTTTCCTTTACACCTCGATAACTTTTGATCTAATTTAAATATTTATTATTTTCTTTTTGATTCTATTGCAGTTTATAATCTTCGTCATTGGAACCAATGACAGGCACGAAAAAATGTTGAGTTACAAGTTGAAAGATCTAAAAAACTTCTAGGAAAAATATCTGGTTCTTTTGCGATATCCTTCATAGTTTAAGAGAAAAATTCTAAAACTATATTTTAAGGGAATAAAATTTCTTCCGGCCTCAAAAGTGGTTCAGCCCACATGGTGCTGATAAGATGCCTTTATACTATTAGTAGAAAGTATTATTTTGCATTTACTTACTGCTGCGTACTATTTCTTCAAGAGGAAAATCACCATCATCAGAAATGTTGCTTGTATCCCTCTTTTGAATAACATATTCACGACGTTCACCGAGCGTATCAATTTTCACTTTTCGCTTTTCACTGACGGGTCTCTATATTCGCGTAATAACTTCGTAAAGACTGAAGTTTTTATTTGAAATGATTACTGGATCCTTGCAGCGACCCTTATATAGTTTTTATCTTACTGAGGACGGCTGCCTAATTTTGCCCCTCCAACTTCATTTCCACTTTATGAGGGCGTGCGATAGTAGCAGTTCATAAACAAATATATATACCGATAAGCCATTTCCCTTCCGGGGTATGTCTGATGCACTCGGAAAGAAATGTTATATTAAAACCAAACAGTCGGAAAATTACTAAGTACCATATTTATGGTGAAGGAGAACAAATTCATTCACTATGACGATATACAACCCGCTGGCAAATACCGAAGGTCATCAATCGGTTCCTTAAGCTCTTCTCGAAAGTTAAAAGGTAATATAATTCAGGTATTAACGCAATAACCTTTTGCCTTTTGGGAAAAACCCATCCCCGCCCCGTGATGAAAATTACCTGCCATCGGATAATTGCCGTTTTCAATTGTTTGCAGCGTTTTCATCAAACTTCAGATAAATAATATCTCGTAAATTTACTGTGAACTAATATATTTATTTATTTAACGGTATGCTTCATATTCTTAAGTTTAAGTACTAACTCCCTATAAGACATTTAAGACTATAGTTACCGAAATCTCAGTGGTATCAGATAATGCTTTATTCCTGCTCATAAGTAAATAATCCAATGCCCATTCTTTATTACGTTTTAGGACACAAAAGTTAACTTTCCAGTACTAAGATGTTTTTAGTTGATAAAATTTATTTATTTCGATCCACTCTTTTGCGCAGTTCATCGAAGATACTTTTCTGATACTTTATGTATGCATAAAGTCCAACATATACTGTTCGACAAAATTGAAATAATAATCGACAGAAGTGAAGAGTCTTGGGACAAAGGGCGGACGTGTCAGAACCCTGAAAAAATAGGTATACATGGGTACATTGTATAATATTCTCGTTGAATAATGTTAGAACTGGCATTTTTGTCCATTTTTAACTTTTTGCTCATTTTCAACTTGGAGTGATTTAATATTCAATTTAATATGGAAAAAATAAGCGTAATACACAAATAATTGTTTCTTATAGCCATGTTATATCAGAACAACTTCTTTGTTATCCTCAAGTATATATTACCTTACTCTAAGTACAAATTGGACAAAACGTGAAGATTTTTTGGAAAACCTCGTCAAAAAATGCTACTTAACGAAATAAATATTCCTTTTTGGTCCCTGAAAAAGTGTCCATATGCGGAATCTGATCCAATTAGATCAAAAATTATGCAATACACAGATGACAACGACGGCAATGACAGTGACAGAAACAGCAATAACAACAAATACAACAAAAACGACGGCAAAGATAGACAGGCACGCACGTAAAACCGTTTTTTTCTTGCGGATTCAGGGGACTCTCAAAACGTGGAGATTTAAAGAAATGAGCAATGATAATTTTGTACATATAAAAAATACTGTAGTATTATTACGATAATATGAAAATGCTAAGTTATACATTTTTACAAAAACTTTTAGCGACCACAGACATACAAGACTGTATGAAGTTCAACCTTCATTTATTAAAAATGCCCAGAGTCTAAGGTTTTCCTTTATACTCCGTAACTTTCCCTGTACCAAAAAAACATAAGTGAATTTTTGTTGTGGGTAATTTCTTGCAAGCTTTGATTTATTTAGGATTGCCTAACGCTCTTTTGCATTCACTATAGGGGGGTGGGGTCACATTTTTTGGTGATCTTTGGGCATTCAATGAAATTAGAATACAGAAACATTTCGTACTTTTCTGTGAGTGTATTTCTGTTGCATTTTGATAAATTTGGGAATAAATTGAGATAAATTGGAGAAAATAGTGAATATCATATAAAATAGTTTAATCACAAAATTCTTCGTTTTTCATCGATATGCAAATGTAAATTTTTTATACGATTTCAAATAAATCCTTTTAATACAATTTCTATTTGACTTCTTGAGAATTTTCTAGAATTTTCTAGAACATTAATGGATGCAGTATAATACCGAGCAGGGAGGACATTTCAAATATTGAGTTTTGATCTATTCAGGAAATGACTTAAAAGAATTTTGAAAAATTGTCGTCTCATTCTTCGAGGATAAAACAAATTGCCTTAAAAGAGTGCACCAGAATTGTAGCAACGGCAACACTCTTCTTATATTTATATACATTTATATTAATTTGTTTGTATCCATTCATTTGTTAAAATATTATCATCATTATATATCATTATATACTCATCAAAAATGTTCAGATCTTCAAAAAATTAGTGATCTTCAGGGTTTTGGGGTCTTTGATCGAAATCTGATGTTTAGTTTCGAAAATTTAGAACTACAAATCAAATATGCTGGATCAAACTGATAAATAAATGTTTAGAACTTGATCATGCTTCTAACATCTGTGCCATTTTGAATATAAAAAGGCAACATTAGCTTTGAATGCAAAGACTTGAAAAACACTAGCACAGTCAAGCACAATTCAATCGGATCACGTTAAATAATAATTTTTTCAATTCCCACATATATCTTATCATGCATAAGTTGCAGGACGTTTTTTTTGGCCGATCTTTCGCTCACTGGCAATAAAGGGATGGAAATGGTAGAACATCGTGAAATTATTTATAAATGCCACGTTTCTTTTGAAATAACTGGACGCCCTATAATTGCATTTTATAATTCTGTATTTGCACCGACTGTGTTGTACGGTCACGAAACCTAAAGAAAACATTAAACGGATAACAGTAAAATTAAAACGATTGTACTGGAATTCCTGCACAATTTATGCGGTAAAACGCTAATGGATAACATACTGGGAGGATTATCGAACAATGCAATAGTAATTTTAATCATCAAAAAGGCCAGTAAACGATGGGACCCCACCTTCTTCTCAAAATAAGAAGGTTTTGACTCACGAGGATATAAATGCTCTTTTAGGGGATTATGGTTATGGCAAATATTCACATTACGGTGATTTTGGACACCATTCGTCTATGCCTCCGACTCCTACAGGACATAATAACCAAGATTATCAATTCGTACCAAGCCCGCACCGTATGCTGGAAATTCATGTATTTTGTTGAAAAGTTAAACACATTTTGGCAGAAATTTCTTACCTTTGTTTGAAAATTGATTGTCAAATGAAAATTCAAATATTTTATTCTCCTTCGAATATTTATATTTTTTTAATGCATAATTAAACTACTTGCATAAAATTCTTGCTAGCTTATGTAAAAACTGATTTTCCTGGTGGAAGGTTGTTTATCTCAGTTGAAAATTGTGGGGTTGAAGACTGAAATACATTTTTAAAAATTAGTTTTTCCTTATTAAAAATTAAATAAAAATTGTTTCAATCTTACCTTCTTCTTTTTGGTAAAAATTTGTGTTTCCAATTTAAAATTAAATTATTTTTTTTGTAAGAAAATTTAGATTCTTGCTTGAAAATGCCTCTTTTTGGTTTAAAATAAAAATATTTTGGTGGAAAATTTAAATATTATACTTTAAAATTAATTTTTTTGTTTAAAAAATTGTGGTTGTCACAAATTTATTTTTTACTTGAAGATACATCAAATGAGTTTTGAATTTATCGCTTCGGTTATTAATTTAACTATTTTGCATAAAATGTTTTTTAATGAACTTTTTATTTTGGAAATTTATTTTCTTTTTAGTGGAAAAGTCATTTAGTCATTTGTTTATTTATTTCTCTTTTAACTTTCAATTCCAAAATTTGGTTCCAGTTTTTTTTCTGATTATTATTATTATTAGTAGTAGTAGTATTTTGAGTTGAGACCGGAACAGGGTCTGCAGGCTCAGTGGGACGTAGGTTATCAGTCTTTCTTGATCCATGAAACATTTGAATTTAAAGGAATTAGAGTAAGCGAAACGCTCGCATGTTGAAAACAAATTACGATTTTCCACATGCGAGTGTCTATATTATTCTACTTTATTCACATTCACGCTTATGAAGGAGCGAGAAAGACAGATAACCTACGTTCCGACGGGCCTAAGCGTCTGACGCTCAGGTGTTCCCGTTCCGTCATGTTATGAGCTTAAGCGTTATGCCATAGCCCACTCCACAGGGACAGGACCGTAGCCACGCTGTTGGCTGATGCTTCTGACTCAGTAGTCATCTTTAACCCGACCAGCGATGGTTATCTACACGCGGGTAAAAATGAGGGCTCCTTCTTTAAGCTCTATTGTATGTCTACCCGAGGTGTCCAAGTCCTATAATTATTTCTGTTGGAACTTTTACTCCTTTCCTCCCGAGCTTAAGTATTTCCTTCGCTCCGTCAGAGTTTAGGTTTAAGCCTAAAAGCGTTGTATCGTGTCTGCAACTAGAGACCAAACCCCACTTATTCTGATGGTCCTTGGTTAGCCCGCTGTTAATTTCTTCAGTGACTGCCCTACTGGAAATGCCTGCAACTGGCTCGGGTACAGTAAAATTTTGTTTGCTGCTGGTTTTTCTAGCCTGTCCGATATCTCATTTTTTTCGATTACGCTGTACCCAGGCATCTGAAGCAAAGTAACTCGATTTTCTGTCTCCAGCTTATTTCGTGCCACAAAGAAATCCCACACTAATAGTGACGTGGTCGTTTTTGAAATTTGAGTCATTATAGCAGCCCTGCTGTCTGAATAGATGCGGATGTTTCTTATGTTTCCATACTCCTTTTTCTTGTAAGCGCACAGGAGCATGGCCATAATCTTATAACGTAGAACTTCGGCGTAGGACCCCATCGCGATTATGAAGCACATTCGTTTTCTTCATCGGTATATACTGGCTTCTGCGTTCTCTTAGTTCCTTGAGCCATATGTAAACCAGTTGTCTCCATCACTGTGCTGGTGTGCTTCAACGTTAGTCCATTCTTCTCTTATGACTAGGCTAACTTGATACTTCTTGCCGAAGAAGTAGCAGCGATTGGACATTTTGTTCCTGATCATTCTCAGTGTCGGCCTCCTCACAATGTCTATGAGGATCCGTACTTATGTCGAGATACTACTATTGTTTATCATATTTTATCTCTAGACCACCTTTCTTACGGTGGTTTAGAAAATTAAGAAAAGTATCAAAATTCGCACTACAATATAAAACTGGCGAAATATATTTTTTCTATTTTGAGTGAATTGACCGTTTGGGATATTATCTTGAATAATTTCATAATCGTTTGTGGACCGTTTAAGTATACTATAGCTCTGGATTATCTAAATACCGAAGAAAATGGAAAAATGATCATTTTCGCTTACACAATCGTGTATTATCGTGAAAAATAACTTAACGAAAAAAAGAGAATTCTGCATAAGACTAACATTATTTAAAGTTTTTGGCGCGATGAAACTGATTCTGCATATAGAATTGATGTACCAAATCGTATTTTTATCCTTACCACAAATAAATCGTTTGAAACCATTTTGTTCGTAGTAACTGATCTAAAAGATCGAACGGAAAGGATTCCTGACCAGTTCAATATGTGCTATAGTACTTTGTCCTGCTAAAATTAAATCTGAAGTCCGACTTTACGAGTGCAGTGTGAATTTTTATAGATTTTTTGACTGTCGGCGAGTAGGAATCTAACGTACGATAATTAAATGTGCCAATTCAAAATGATGGATTAAACATGGCAGTTTTAAATTCACAAAAAGGCATATAGCTCTTAAAGCTTTTACTCGTGGCGTCAGATTCAGTTTCAGCCATTAAGTTTGTGGATACAGGGGGAGGCTCGCGAAATTCAGGTTGGGGAAGAAGGGTCGTTGGCGAAGAGGGTGTCATGGACGAGAGAGGCGATAAAGAAGTTTTAGGAACAGTTGGGAAATGTCAGCTTTGAGGGGGAGAGGGTGGACGCAGGTGGGATTTAGGGAGGGTAGTAGTACTATTGACCATATTTAAGGCTTGCCGGATAGGGGGAGGTTTCAGGAGACAATAGAAGGAAGAGGAGTGAAGACGGGCCTGATCAAGAGGGTATAGAAGGTATATGAGGAGACGAAATATATAGAGAAGAGAGGGTGCCCGCTTACCCCAACGTTTTTAGCAAATTTGATCGTGGATATCTAAAGTAAGCTAGCGGCCGGGTGGTAGGAGGAGTTAGGGTAAGAGTAGTCAGAATATGATCACTAGCACATGCAGATAACATAGTGCTGCTAGCAAAGGGCGAAGAGGCTTTAAAGGAGATGATAAAAAGGTTGCGAAGATATTTGTACAAAAATAGGTTTGATTTAAATGCGGACAGGTCGCAGCTTATTGAGTTCAGGAACCGAGGTGGGAGAGATAAGGGAGGGGAGTGTAAGCAGAAGGGAAAAGCTGTACAGGAGGTGAAAGAGTTTATGTGTACCTGGGCTTCCTGTTTCGAAGAAATGGAGGAGTGGATGGTCATATAAATGATAATCTTGTGTTTAGAGATTATAACAGGGAGTTGAGCGTGTAAATATGTTAAGAAATTTTTGGAAGAGGGAAAAAGTAAGCTGGTTAGGGAATATGCAGGGCGCTACGAAAGTTTTGCAATACGCGAAACCTATTGAAAGAAGAGAAATGATCCTTGCGTCATTAGAAAGAGCATCAAAAATTAGGTTGGAAGAGGAAACCTGTTAACTCAGGTCTCAGTACAATCTAAGCATGCAGCCCGGAACTATTAATAAATGGCGTCGTGAACAAAGGATAAATATCGTGCGATAATTCGATACAACATTTTTCGCGGTTTAAGTGTAGACCAAAGTTTTGAGGAAATGTCTCCACTATTAGGTAAGGATCTTCCGCATTGCACAACAATTTTCCGATGGTACAACCCGTTCGAAAGGGGAAATTTCGGTCTCGCGGACGACTCGCACTTAGGTCGACCATCGGAAGTCGTGACATCGGAAAACATTTTTTCTGTGAAAAATTTACTGAATGATAATAGAAGAATCACGTACCGACAGATAGACCAAATGTTACAAGAAAATGTTCGAACAAAATCACAAAACAAGAGAACCGAAATCTCGACTCAGCACCTGACTATTCAACCACGACAATGCACCAGCTCACAGAACGAAGGTCACATTAGATTTTTTGGTCAAATCTGGACTGCCTATTCTAGATCACCCTCCTTACAGTCCAGATCTTGCGCCCTGTAACTTTGGTTTGTTTTCGGAAGTAAAAAACCAACTAAAAGGGGGTCGATTTACTAATGAAACTGACCTTTGACGGCGTGGGACCAATCGTGTGCAGATCTTTCAGAAAAAAAGTGGCAGGGCTGTTTCGATGATTGGTTTCGACGTATGGAAAAGTGTATTCACTGCGGTGGAAAGAACTTCCAAAAACTATAAAAGGTTCGTCTGTATGGCAAAAATTTCGTAGCGCCCTATGTATAGGTGCAAAGAGAGAAGTGAGAAGGATGCAAGAGGAACGAAGGAAGGTATATGAGTTGCTTTAAAAGAATGGCGTGGAGAAAGAGAAGGCAGAAAAAGAGGAGAGAATAAGAAATTCAATGTTTAACAGGAACTATGTGTGGATTATGCCAAAGGAGAGAGCGCAATATTTGTGTAAGAAAGAAGAGCAGTCAGAAACTTATATCGAGAATGAGATGTGGTTGCATGGAGAATTTGAATAGGTTGTGGCTTTCTAGAGAGAAGAGAATGTGTGAATTGTGTGGGAAGGTGGATGCAAAAGTCGAGCACTGGTTGGAGAAATGTAAAGAGGTTGAAAGGGGTATGATGAGCATGGAGGTATTGTTGCATGAAAGGGGGGAAAGAAGGGCAGTAGCATGGGTAAAGAGAGCGTTGGTTAAGATGGAGAAGAAGAGAAGGAAGCAAGAAGATGATTCGAGAAGAAATAATTGTAAATAAGGACGAAGTAGGTGTAAGCAAACTGTAAATATTGTAAATATTAGTTGAGTATTAGGTATGAACCGCGGAGGCACAGGCAATCGATGCGAGTCATAGCGAGAAAAGAGCGACATGCATGCGAGCTGAGGCGAGGAGTAGCGAGGAAGGGTAGGCTATAGGATTAAGTGGATTAATCATAGTGTGTGGATGGATGTTAATTTTCAAGAGATAGTTGCCACTCTCTCACCGCTAGCGCAACGGTTTCACCTAACTTCTTCCCATTTAAGTAAAGATAAACACCTATTTTAGCTAAAATGTTTAATTGTTGAAACCTTATTTCAAAAAATTGAATACGTAAGAGCGAAATTTAAAGAAAATTTTCTATGGAATTAAAGAACGCATTATTTAGTTCGACGAACCTTGCACTTCTTACGTATTTTACTTCAGTTTTTAAACGAGGGTTCTATATTATAGTCTTCAGAATTATAAAAAGCTTTTTCGTCAATTCGGTCTTCGAAATAGGAATCAATATATATATATATATATATATAGATAAGAAAATCTGTGTTTTTGTCCTCTCATAACTTCTAAACATCAGCATGAATAGTCGTGTTTCCTCGGTTGCTGATTTAGGGTCGCTGATTTAAAATCATAAGTCCAAATGTCAGAGTTCAAAATAATGAATATAATCATACGGATTATAGTTGTCAATATCAAACCATATGAATGAAAAATTGTTCCCCTTTGATTGCCGGATTTAAAATAAGCAAACCGACAAACACTTGTGTTTTAATTTTCAATCCAATCAATTTTTTTGTTAAGTTGTAATCTGTCGTATAAAATTCTGCATTCTTTAATTTGAAATATTTTTTTGGATTTAAAATCAGCGTCCCTAGAAACCTGGGACTACGCCTAATAATTAAATTCACTTTGATAAAAAAAGTGCATTTGTTCAAATACTGAAATTGAAATAGCAGGTAAAATCGCCTTTTTCTCAGAAACATTAAGTTGTACATTACTCTACAGGTCAGATTTTAAATAAGAATGCATAGATCTTTTTGAAAAAGTGTTTAGAGCAGAAAATATGATATCTATATGCTCTTGGCATTTAATAAATAAAATTTTCTCACAAAGTTACTGCCTTAATCACCAAAAATTAATCCTGATCGAGATTACTTTAACGGTTTCTTTTCAAAATGACTAATAACAGCAATATAATAATAAAAAAATGGGCAAGCAGCTTTTTGCAACAAAAAAAATTTACTCAAGAAGGGTCATAGAAGAGTGATCGGTCTCATCTCAAACACCTTTTCTACATCGCCCTTTAAAAACACGTGCTAACGACTGGTCACAGAAGCGTGAGCGGACACATCTCGAGCCAAAAATATTGTCATTCACAGATTTTGAGGCAAAATTCTTCCAAACGGCCAATAGTCCAAATGCCCGTATGATTGTATACTTTTAAATTATGTAATCTTCCCTTTTTTATTCCAGACTTTTTTTTCCATCCATTCTGCTCCTAGCATTAAGCCTAATCCTGCCATGTATCTTGCACCTAAAATGCTTTTTGCTCCAGCCATTTTTCATGCTCCTGTTATGCCTTTTGCTCATGCCACTTCTCCTCTGGGGCAAATTCTTCGTGTCAGGCCCATGTGTTCTTTTAGCAATCCCCCCTATTCTATACTATTTGGAATCTCAATTAAAACACTTCGATATAAACGATTATACAATCAAATACAATCAAATACAATCAAATAATATAAATTATTACACAATCAAAAAAATTTATCAGGGAAACTGTAAATGTTCCTATCGAGCTAACTTGTCATATCAGTTTCACTTCTCTCAGTCAGTCCCCCTATGCTTCATTGTTTGGAGTGAAAATTGAACAAAATCATCACGAAAATTCACGACAATTCATCATCACGAAAACTTTTGCCTTAGTCGACCCGTACGGGGAAATGCCTCTCGAGAAGATTAATAACTCAGTCGGGAACACTCGAGATATCTGTTATAAGTACGGCACGATTAACAATTGGTTTTCCATCAGGAGACCATCGCACAGTTCGTATAGTTCTACCAAAACGTTATGAATTTCCAAGTTATGACCTTCTAGATGCAAATTGAACTTTTAAAACTCTGCTTCCTAAAAAACGCTTGGGTCGCTGCGTGTCCTCAAAGTGCACGAAAATTTTGCCGGGTCGCCGTACTGATTCCGTCCCAGACTGTGATAAGAATTTTTTTTAAAGAATGCGCATTCCTTTTCAACAACACAATGAGAACGTATTCGTTACAGCCGAAGGAGCTTTAACAAACGAGAATTTACAATCACTAAATTAATGTTGTCGATTCTTTGTCCTTTAATTTTAAAAGGTCTGTGGAAAAATGTGAGCAAGATACAAAATGCTTAACGTAGTAGTAATTTTTCCAATATTTTAATATTTTCATTAGCAGAAATTATTTATTATGATTTTACGAACAAAAAATTTTGGATTTTTATCAAAAAATAATTCTATCATACAACTGTGATGTCGCGATCTTTAATGTTCTATTTTTTAAAACCATATATTTAATTTTGTATCAAATATTGTTTATTCTAATTCAGCATATCTATCTCTAGGGAGAAATTTCTTTTTTTTGAAAAACATTCGATATTTACTTCCTATTGGAAAACAGACATATACGCAGCCGAGCCTGATCCAATTTTAAGATAGTATCATTTTTAGATTTTGAAATTCTACACGCATTTCTGTGTGGGCTTTTGGCTCATCTCTAAATAATGATTTAAATTTTAAATTTGATATATTACTGGGTAGTTAAACATATTTTTTATTTAAAAATGTCTGGTTTTTAATATTTTAGTCATTCTTTTATATCATATAATACTCGACTTCCTTTTCCTTAAATACATGGATATAAATCTCATCCTTTAGAATGCGTCGAAAGTCGTGAATCTCAAAAATTTAAAACGAATGACAGATATAGTGGTATACCGATATCGCGTGAGACAGAAGTTGGACCAATGAACTAATCAATTCTTATTTGATAGTCGCTTAAACTTAAGGACATGTCTATTATTTATCAAAAAGGATCGCTCGGTATTTTAAAAAATTAATTAAATTTTTTTCTATCATTTAAGGAAATTTTCCGAACTCTCTAAAGATAGCTCTCTCTAATAAATTCACAATAGTCCATTTTTGCATAAAACTAATACCTTCCTATTTTAAATCGAACGCAACAAAAATACAATACAATTATTATGAAACTGTTAAATATAATGTACAACAACAACAAATTTACAGTCACATAGTTACATATATCCTTCAATCTTTAGAATTCTCTACTCAGTGTGCCGCAGCGACAAAATGATTTCAAGATTTTCGTGGCTGGCCTACTTTTTCGAGAAGGTTACAAATATATGTTTTTAAAGTACCCAAAAGTAATGATTTATTAATTATAGTAGACGCTACGCACAATTGCCATGTAAAAAACAGCGTCTCTAAAACTTAAAAGATTGTTAAAACATTGACTCTTCTGGAACCTCAAAGCCGCAAATAGACAATCTTGACGCTTGAAAACAAATACACAGCGCCTACGGTACACATTTTACAATCTGATGAACCACCAAAATAGTTATTCGGAACATTGCGAATGGCATTGTTTCTTATTGCATTGAGCATCGTTTTCAGGAATTCGAAAAGATGAGGATTGTTTACACCTTGATCCCATTTTTGGCGTTATTCCTCAGTTGTATTGGTAAATATAATAATCTTATATATCTATAATTTTGAGCAGAATTTTCTAAGCTACACGCTATGCTGAAGAGTACAATTAGAAACATCCCTGATGTGAAAGTGAATATATGGTATATTCCCAGATGTGCAGATAACCTAGCGCATCTTGTGAACAAAACGGTTCCGCAGTTTCGTGGCGGTAGAGTGAACACATGGTTCCGAGTAAGACCGACGAGCCTAAAGTAAGAAAGTCCGGAATAAGCCAGCATAAATACGAGAGTAGATCAGTTTCGCGACGGCGTAAAAGCGTTTTCGGCAGTGGCTCTCGGTCCCACATTTTGAGTCCTTGCAGCTTCTACGACGACGAAAATCTGGCCACTCTCATTTAAGCTAGCTTATTATAAGAAGGTTTACTATAGGCTCGCCGATTTAACTAGGGCCATAGTACCTTTGCGGTCACTGGGTCCGCCAGACAAAATTTCCATTTTTACATTCGTTTACAAATTGACGTAGAATTCAACGCTCTTCTTATATTTATAAATATTTATATTTATTCGTTTTAATTTATTCATTTGTTAAAAAATTAGAAATTAAAAATGATATTTGGAAACCCGGCGTAAAATATTACATGTGACTCCCCTTATAGTTTCGGCCGGGTGTCCATCCGTCGATCGTACTATTTTCCAAGGAGAGGAATTAAGAGTTCGGGAATGGAGATGAAGTAGAGTGGGGAATTTTTGTAAGGTTTTGAGTGTGCGCTCCGGAATCACGATTTACAAACTCCTCAGAATGATTCACAGTTTTGTTGTCCCATGATTTTTTATTAATTCTATTAAAGTACCCTGCTCTCTCTTCTTTTCGAGACAGATTTCCAACCAGTAGCTGTAGAAATATCCTCTGTAGTAGGTCAGACAACTCAGCGGCGCCAATAACGAAAAATAAAATGTCATATAATGAATATTATTTTTGCTAATTTTTACAAAAAAAAATTTTTTCTCTTTATTAGTTTTCGAGAAAACAGGGCGGCGCTTTTTTTTCTTTACAATGCACTACGAATCGCTTTTGTGAAAACGACCCTTATTAAAAAAGTACTACTCCCTGTCATGAAAAAGTATAGAAAAAAGTATTAAAAGAATGACTAGGCTAGATTTTTTAAATATTTTTTTGCTCATCCGTGTGATGTGAAGTACTTATAAAATAGTAACATAGGACTTTTAAGCGTAATTATTTCTCAATCCTAATCGTTACATAAATAACCGCATTAAGGGGGGGGGGGTAAAGTTTTCAGCGTAAAAAATATGTAGAAAATGTGTACCAAGTTTGAAGTGAATCTGTAAAGTAGTAGTTCTGAAATGGCAGTGAACACGGACTTTGAAAAAGTAGTTTTGAGAAAAACGCGTTTAAACTTTTAGAAGCCCGCAGCTGTCAGTGCTGTAGTGCTAGTAGACAGGAGACTAACTAGACAATAACTTCGAAAGTTTTGCTCAGATCGACTTAAAATTTTGGGAGTATTTTCTTGAAATGTTTAACAATAAGGAAAAGCAAAAAAGTCGATTTTTTGAAAGTGCAAACCTTTACCCCGCCCCCTTGCGGTGTATTATTTTTTACTTTGTATGTGTATATTCAAAAAAGCAGTAGGCTATTGTTCCAGTAGGGATAACAACTAGTTTAAGTTTATTTTTTAAGAAATTTGATAAACATGCAGAAGTGTTAAAAAAATACAAATCTTTGAAAATTTCTTGTTTTGAAAGTTATAGGAGCCTTGATTACGTTACAAACTGCAATATAAAATACTTTAATTTGGAATTCTTAGGAAATGTTCCAACGAATAATAGGCTATCTTTTTCCTTAAATTTTTTGGGATAGGATAGATTAGTCGATAATGACGGTCTTTACTATGGTTTATTTTTTTAATCTTATTGATTGTCCCAAAGTTTTGTGAGATCAAATTATTGATAAATGAGTCATAATTGACTTTAAAAATGGACTTGGACTATACGATAATTATTGCCAATAAAGGAAGGAAGTAACAAATCTATTAATATTTATATGTTTAAATTACTGTCTGTGGTCTGGGAATGTTGTCAACAGTTTTAAACTTAAAGAAGCCTTGGTTGATTATCGACAATATTTTTCAAAACCAGTTTAAAATAAAACCATACTTATTTATTTAAAAAATGTATAACAGTATTATTAGAAAACAATAACAATTTTCCCTATAATTATACTAGCTATAGTTTGCGATGTTAACAAATAGCAATAAATAATATATTGAAAAACCAAAAACTGATCTTTATTGTATATTCTTCAAAACTGAAAGTACGAAATTCCTAATTTGGCTTTTACCGATGGAAGATTTTTAAAACTAACGGAAAAATATTGATCCATACACATGCAACAGCATATAAAATTTTTCTCAACTAATTCAGATAGTTACAATTAGTGTTACTTTATTTACTTTATCACAAGTAATTGTGAAAAATTTTTATTATTTTGTCATTAATGCATATGATACATATATACCAAAAAGTTCCTAAAACTTATTTTCCATAATGACTTATAGGTTATCTTTGAAATTTTATCTACACAAATTTGATATACGACAGAATACTTTAATCAAAAAGACTGAAGAACAGAAAATGACACATTTTTTATCCTCGCTAGTACCGAGAAAAGATGTATTTTCAATTATTAATTAGAATAATGCTATAAATATTATTTTATTCAAATTATTTTCATTTATTTTTAGTTCCTGATTTGATTTACGAATAGAAAATTGTATTGATTTCTCATCTAAACTTAGTTAAATGAGTTAACGGTAACAAAACAATAGCCTGATAGTCGGAGAACCCATCACATTGACACTGGAAAGCTTTCAAAAAGTTTATTTTTTTACAATTTCACATCTACGTGATAGAGAGGGGTTGATTTTAGACGTTAAGGGTTGGAACCGCAAAAATCACAGTGGGTATTTATTTTCGAGTAGCAGAAAAATCATAGAATATATTGACAATGGAAAAATCTCAAAAAGATTATTTTTTTACTATTTCATATCTACGAAGTAGAGAAGGTTTGATTTTAGACGTTAGAGGTTGGAGCCAAAAACTCGGAGAGTTTATTTTCGAAGAAAGCAAAAATTAGAGACACTATTGAAACTAGAAAAATTCTTTAAAAAATTATTTTGTGATAATTTCATATCTACATAGTAGAAATTGTTTGATTTTAGACGTTAAGAGTTAAAGCCCAAAAATCGAAACGAGTGTTTTCCAGAAGCCCGAAAATCAGGGACACTATTGACACTGGAAAATTATCAAAAAGATTATTTTTTTACTAAGTCATATACACGTGGTAGAGAGGGGTTAATTTTAGACGTTAAGGGTTGAATCCCAATAAGCGGCAGGAATATTTTTGAGAAGCCGCAAAATCAGAGACTGTAGTAACACCGGAAAATTTTGAAAAAGATTAATTTTTAACAACACATTCATATGTGACTGGTAAGAAGAGACTGCTTTTTAATGTTAAGTTTTGGAGCCCAAAAATCAGTGTTGGTGTTTTTGAAGCGCCCAAAAAGCAATAAAGTCTCTGATTTTTGGGCTCTTTGAAAATACCCACTCGGATTTTTAGGCTTCAGCCCTTAACGTCTAAATGCAAGCCTCTCTGCCAGGCATAAACGAAATTGTGATAAAATAATCCTTCTGATAATTTTCCATTGTGAATAGAGTCTTTGATTTTTGGGCTCTTCAAAAATTGCAACATCGAGGTTTAGGTATTTAATAATGTGTTGTTGTTTTTGTACATGACGTTGGTTCTTCTACATTTTTATTTGGTGCAATCAAATGCTCAAATTAGCCCAAAATCTAATTCATTTTCCGTTTTGCAGATTTTATTTTTCACAGAGGGTGGTTTTTTGAAAAGTGGATAGTTTTTGAATGCTTTTTCGTGCATTCGGGAGCCGAAAATAAGCATAAGATTCTAATGATCTTTGTTTTTTCCGAATTCAGGTTCTTATATCGGGGGTAGTTTTATTTGTAGTAGGGGTGGTTTTTGAAAATTGGTAGTTTTTGCGTTCAAGTGCTAAAAAAGTTTAAAATTCTTATACAAAGAAATTTGGGAATATCGTTTGTGGGTTGCTAGCTTGATAGACTTAATTGTTGCGCAGGAAGTTGATTAAAGGCATTAAAAGATGCATCGAAAAAGGTAAATTATATTTTTTTATTATTACAGGGTATTGTTTTTTTATATAAGGATTAATTTTACAAAAGCCATGTTAATATTTTATAAATATTTTCCATATTCATAGTTTATTTTTTTAAATACGTTGTTGTGGAACAGGGGGTTCTTTTTAAAATAAGGGTTGATTTAAAGAATTTGATTTATGTTACATTAAAAAGCAAAAAATAGCAAAAAAATCTAGCCTAGTCATTGTGGTAATACTTTTTTTTTTAACTTATTTTAATACAGGTTGTAGTTTTCTTTTAAAAAAATCGATTTTACAAAAGCGATTCATAGCACATTGTAAAGCAAAAAAATGGTAAAAAAATGTAAAAAATCGCAAAAAAGATACATTATATGACATTTTTTTTCGTTAGTGGTGCCACTGAGTTATTTGACTTCTCTGTGGATCATTCCGAGGATCCATGATCCTCTTTTTTTTCATTAAAGATTAATCATTTTAGTTCATTTTCTTTAAACTTCCCAAATTTTATTGACAATTTCTTTTTTCGAAATGAAATTTTCAACTAAAAATGTAGTTAATCAATTTTTTCTATACAATTAATCTTATTTGTTCAAAATTTCAATTATTTCGGGTTGTAACTTCAAAAACCGGTTTAAACAATTCGTGTTTTATGACTTGAAAAACTGAATATCAACTATTATAGTTTGGTTCAGAATTAATTTTTTTCATCAATGATTCATTATTTTCGTTAAAAATTTAACTAATTTTTGGAATAATTATATATATTTTCAGTTTTTGGTTATAAGTTGATTGTTTTAACTGATATTGTAATAGTAAAATTTCACATTGATAAATCTGAAATTTTCGTCAGTTTTATTATGCACAGGAACGTGCCTTTTCTTATCACTGGTCTTCAAATAAGACCTAATTTTTAATTATATGTGTGTCATGATTTCTGCGCCAAACAAGTTGTTTATAGAAAAACAGGCAGCAAAAGTGCGCAATCATGTATTGAAACATTTCTAGAAAGATGCTTAAATTTAAGGTGAAGATTATGAATTTCTAAGAGTAAAACACGTAATATTAAAAATTTTAATTCTTGGTTCCTTAGAAAAGCGTTTGTGTATACTACTTCGTTTATGAAAACATTTTGATATTTGACATTTTTAAGAAGTTCTGCAATACAAAAATTTTTATTTGTTATTTTTTATATTCTTGAAAGGAAAAAATTAAAATTTTTTTTCGAACTATATTCTCAGCAAAAAAGTTGTAATACACATATGATATTTTAAACAACAAATATGTTAGTTATAAATAAAATATATTTGAATTAATTCTCAAGAAGAAGCACAGTTTGAAAAAAATAGCTGAATCCTAAGCTAAGAAAATTAATTCTCACGAGTTTCATTTTTAATGAAAAAAGATTAAATTTTTTTAAACGAAACGTGTTTTCTACAAGAGTTCAATTTTTAACATGAAAATATGAATTTTCTACCAAGAAAATTTATATCCTACCGAAGAGTAGTTTTTAATTAAAATGACGAATTTTTAATCAAAATAGATTGATTTTTGACCAGTGGCAGTTTGAACCAGAAGAGAAGAATTTGCAACATAATAGTGGACTCTTGAACAAAAAATCAGATTATTTTCAAACTAAAACGATATATAGTTCAAATTTCAACCGAACATTATTTATCAATCATGAAAGAAAAAAATTTCACCCAAATTATAATTTTAGGGGATAAATAATTTTAAATACAAAATAAAATTTTAAAATAAACATTTCTTTTTTAAATTTGTTTATTTATTTGCTTTTGCAGTTATATAAATATAGAATTTTTTTATGATTCTTAAGAAAATTAACAAGATTTAAAAATTTGAGGTATCGAAAAAGTATGACACTTTTATTTTTCAGGATATTAAAAAACTTGTGAAAAATGCAAAAGAGTTTAAAGGATATTTAGAACTTTTAGATATTTAGCAGATATATTTTTAACTGTTTATATTTAGACATTGCAAAAAGTATAGAGAATTGTTCAAATTTAAAAAGATTCCTAAAAAAAATTTTTTACGCTTTAGTAATGTTATATTTAAATTATTTTTTAAGCATTTAGGAAATATAAAAGTTAAATCAATTCCAGCTTTCTTTTAGCCTTTTTTTTCCTAATGATCGGTACGCTCCAAGTAGGTGCGCCAACAATCTCTTCTAAATTCTCTCCTCTCCCCTCTTCCAGGCCGGTACGCTCTCAGTAGCTCCGCCGAATTTTCACTTTCTTCTTCCTTTACGGTCGATACGCTCTCAGTAGCTCCGCCAAGCATCTCTCCTTTCTTCCTCTCAGGTCGGTACGCTCCAAGTAGCTTCACTGGATCTTGACTCTATTCTCTTCCAGGCCGGTACGCTTTTAGTAGCTCCGCCGAATCCTTGCGTTCTTTTTCCTTTCCAGTCAGTAAGCCCTCAGTCGTTCCGCTTAACCTCTCTTTTTTGCGCAGTAGCAGTACCGAGTACGTAACGAAATTTGAATCACAGTGGGTCGATATAGATATACTCGCTATCCTTCGCTCCATTCGACTCTGCTGGTTCGAATGACGACGAACAGCGAGGATACAACGAATCTGTAACGTTTAAATTTGAGATCAAGCGAGTTTTGATATTTAAATCGTCATTCTTCAATTTTTACCAACACATATTGTCCGGCGCCTCAACTCAGCGCAATGATCATGCGAAGCTCCTAAGTTACAGATTCGTTGGATCCTCGCTATTCATCGTCATTCGAACCAGCAGAGTTACGTACCCGATAAAAAAGTGAAACAGTGTCTGTTTTGATGCTTTAGAACAGCTGACATTCATCTTATGAACGTTGCGAGTTCTACATGAAGAACTGCTCCATTTCAACACTTATTTAATCGATGCAGTTCGGTGTTGCTATAGCGTCGGTTCTATACTCAAACCGATAAAATTACAAATTAAAGGAAGAGATCCAGTTTGACTTTTTTACCTGCTGCGTTCTAATTTATGCGAAGCGTATTAGTTCAAGGTATTATTGAACTAATACGATGTGTGTTCAAAAAATAAGGTGACTTTATGGTTTTCTCAAAAAATATTCATTTATTCCTCAATATTTATGTTCTCCCCTTCAAAGTAATCCCCCTCAGATATAATATACTTGTGCCAACGCTTTTTCCAATCATAGATGCACTTCTGATAATCATTTTGCGGTACAGCCTTGAGTTCTTTCAGCGATGCAGTTTTTATCTCCTTAATCGTTGAAAATCCATGTCCTTTTGTAGGTTTCTTCAGTTTCGGAAAAAGAAAAAAGTCACTGGGGCCCAAATCCGGTGAATATGGAGGCAAGGGAATGACTGTGGTGCTGTTTTTGGTCAGAAAATCTTTCACAAGCAACGATGAATGAGCAGGTGCATTATCGTGATGCAAAAGCCACGAATTGTTTATCCAAAGTTCCGGACGTTTTTTGCGTATCGCCTCTCGCAAACGGCGCATAACTTGAAGGTAATACTCCTTATTGACCGTACGACCCTGTGGTAAGAATTCCTGATGCACTACGCCACGGTAATCAAAGAAGACAGTGAGCAAAACCTTCACATTTGACCGAACTTGACGTGCTTTTTTCTGTCTTGGAGACTCAGGATGCTTCCACTGAGACGATTGGGCTTTAGTTTCGACGTCATAACCATATACCCACGATTCATCGCCAGTTATAACCTTTTTGAGAAACTCGGGATCATTATTGACTTTATTCAACATCTCCTGAGTGAAGGTCATAGGATGGATCTTTTGATCAAAATTAAGCAGTTTTGGAACAAATTTCGCTGACACACGTCTCATGCCCAAAAACATCCGAAAAGATAGCATGGCATAAGCCAACCGATATGCCAATATCTTCAGCAACTTCTCTGATAGTAATTCGGCGATTTTTCAACACCATTTCTTCCACTGCTTGAACGTTTTCATCTGTTGTTGACGTGCTGAAAAGTCCAGGGCGAGGTTCGTCTTCGACATCCTCTTGGCCTTCTTGGAACAGCTTGTACCACTTATACACATTTTTCTTACTCAGAGTAGACTCACCGCATCCAATTGTCAACATTTCAAGAGTTTTAGAGCACTGGATTCCATTTTTCACACAAAATTTTATGCAAACTCTTTGCTCCATTTTTTTCGAAAGAAGAAAATCGCCGAGTACACCAAACCCTTCTAACCTTTTACGCCTCTGCCAGAATAACAACACGAGCTATATAGTCAAAACTGTAACCATATGATCGTGATGAGTGTACCAACACAACAAAACAAAAAAATCGAAAACTTGAATTACGTAGTCCGCGAAAATTGAAAGGTCACCTTACTTTTTGAACACACCTCGTATAGTTACATATTTTTTTCGGTGTAGCTCCGCCAACAGCTTTCGCTATCTCCTCTCTCCATTTCACCTACTAACCGACGAACGAACGTACTATATGTCTGGGCACGGCAAAGCATGCTCCCGCCCTGGCAAACATACCCGAGTCCGCCGCAACGATGAGGATCGACCTGCGCCAGATCACGAACCCCCGAAGAGTATAATAAATGGCAATCCAATCTGTTAATGCTTCCGAAAGTTATTCTCCTAACAAATTAAGAATCTACTGTTAGGGAAAAAGAACATCTCGTTAAAAGTGTATCAAGAAAAACCAGTTCAGAATCACGTCATATTTGCAGATGCAATGGTTTTCGTGTCGCT
>NC_046657.1:38151540-38152726 GCF_010883055.1 Belonocnema kinseyi
GTGTTTTGTTCATTAAATCAGATTAAGTGGGCGCATAGAAAATTTATAAACACAATTTTATTCATTTAATTATTTTTCTTATTGGATGCGAAAACATTATGTAATATTTCAAGCGCATATTGTGTAGACGAGATATTTGTCAATTTGCTATATTTCCCTTCAGCTGAGCAGGTAAGCTGAGAAACATGGTTTGATAAAAATGGTTGAATATTGTCTGTCTCTCTCGTTGCTAAGTTTCTCATTCTAACAGGTCAAAAATTTTACCAACCGAATCCTACCAATTTTCGGATATGAGGTTGTCTTCATACTTGCCAGGGGGCACTAGACTGTATTTCCGATTTTCTTTTAGATATCACTGCAGTCATTGCCGTGCTCAGCCAAACCTACCGTTTCGCCTTAACATATACTGATTTTGAAACATTCAAATTTCCAGGCAGTGAATGGCAATTGCCATCCACCGCGCATGGTGCATTGGTCCTGGTGCCATAAAAAGAAGACCTCAAGCTGGAAAAACTCATTAAAAAATTATGGTAAGTTCAAGTGAATCGCGGTAGTCATCACGGGGTTGATAATTTTCTTTTAACTGCGAATTTGCAAATCTAATTAGGTCGTCCTTTTCTGTTTGCAGTTTCGAGAGTATTCGCTTGTCGTTTATACTAATTTCGAATCTTGTTTGATCAAAAGATTTACACGCTTCACTAAACTTTTTAAATAATGGAGTCTCTGGTCTAGAGAACAACACAACAGAAGCTTGATCAATTCCGGTAGCAAAGTCCATCTGTGGCACATTCAAGGATTCCCGCTTCTTTTTGTGAAATTTGAAATTGTCTTGTTTTTTCTGCCTTAATCTGTGAAAGAGCCTCACTGTCAGCTATGTTGAACAGGCTATTCAAATTGTCTTTCCAGGTTTTATGTAGTTCAGTCGATTTTTTAACGCAACGATGTTTTCGTCACACAAGAATTTCGGCCTTATTCCAGAACCCTATTTCTTGATCGAGAAACAAGTACTAATCCCATATTCAATAAACATTTAACTTCAGGTACGATTCGCAATGTTTTTATGTATCAAATGAAAGTTAAGTTTGAATCTACTGTTAGGGAAAAAGAACATCTCGTTAAAAGTGTATCAAGAAAAACCAGTTCAGAATCACGTCATATTTGCAGATGCAATGGTTTTCGTGTCGCT
>NC_046657.1:38152826-38154695 GCF_010883055.1 Belonocnema kinseyi
AATCTACTGTTAGGGAAAAAGAACATCTCGTTAAAAGTGTATCAAGAAAAACCAGTTCAGAATCACGTCATATTTGCAGATGCAATGGTTTTCGTGTCGCTGAATAAAAAGCTCAACTTATATTTTGAAAATTAAAAATGATGAAACCAATATGGCGGACAATATTTAGTTAAAATGTTCGGATTTGAAAAAAATGAGTGATATTTAGGGTTTGAGGTCTTTGAATCGAAATCTTTTGTTTAGTTTTAAGAATTTAAAAATATAAATCAAGTATGCTGGACCAAACTGACAAAAAAATGTTTAGAACTTAATCATGCTTTTAATATCTTCGACATTTTGAATATAAAAAATTCAACATTAGGTTTAAATTCAGAGTTTAAAAACACTAGCACAGTTCAGCAAAATTAAATCGGATCACGTTAAATAATTCTTTTTATGCCCACATATGTCTCATGATGCAAACGTTGTACGACGTTTTATTCTTTTTGCTAATATATCGGTCACTGGCAGTAAAGGGATTGAAATAGCTTAAAATTTTTAAAATATTTATATATGCCATGTATCTTTCTAATTAACTTAATGCCCTATAATCGCAATTTACAATTCTGTATTCGCACGTACTGTGCTGTACGGTCGCGAAATTTGGATATAACAATAAACGGATGAGAGTAAAATTAAAATGCTTGGCATGAAATTCCTGCACAATGTATGCGGTAAAATGCTAATGGACAAACGTAATTGGAGGATTATTATATCATGCAATATGAATTTCATTAATACTTGGCGAATGTAGATCGTCGATCAAGATACAAATTGTTCGGATCAGTTATGATAAGTTTTGTATATATTATGAATCTTTTCACAGAATCATCAAAAAGGCCAGTAAATGACGGGAGACCACCTTCTCTTAAACATACTAAGGTGACTAAAGAGGATGTAGCAACCCCAATAAGCGATTGGGATTCTAGCCTATATTCACATTATGATGCTTTTAGACAACATACGACTATGCCTCCGTCTCCTGCAGCACATGATTACCAAGAGCATCAACTTGTACCAAGCCCACACCGTGAGTTGCATATTCATTTATTTTGTTTAAAAGCTGAATACATTTTGGCAGGAAATTCTTTTCTTTGTTTAAAAATTAATTTTCAAAAGAAAAGCCAACGTTTTTATTTTTCTTCGACAATTTGTATTTTTTAATTACAAGATTAAACTACTTGCATGAAATTCCTGCTAACTTATGTAAACATTTATTTTCCTGCTGGAAGGTTGTTGGATTCGGTTCAAAATTGTGGGGTTAAAAATTAAAATACATTAAAAAAAATTATTTTTTCCTTATTAAAAACTAAACGAACATTTTTTAAATCTATCTTCTTTATTGTAAAAATTTGTATTTCTAATTAGAAATTAAATTTTTTTAAAAGAAAATTTAGATTCTTGCTTAAAAATGCATTTTTTTGGTTTAAAATAAAAACATTTGGCAGAATTATTTAAATATTTTATTGCAAATTCCTTATTTTTTTGTTACAAAATTGTGGTTCTTGGAAATTTATTTTGACTTGGAGATACATCAAATGAGTTTTAAATTGATCCCTTCGGTTAAAAATTTAACTATTTTGCATGACCTGTTTTTTTTTAATTCACTTTTTATTTTGGAAATTTATCTTTTTTTAGTGGAAAAGTCATTTAGTTATTTTTTTAGTTATTTCTCTTTTAACTTGGAAATTACAAAATTTGGTTCCAATTTTTTTCTTATTCTCATTATTATTCTGGGTTGAGAGTAAGCGAGACGCTCGCATGTTGAAAACAAACGACGGTTTATTTATTATTATTCTAAAATCACAAAACGGATTAAAATTTTTTTTT
>NC_046657.1:38154795-38156814 GCF_010883055.1 Belonocnema kinseyi
TATTCTGGGTTGAGAGTAAGCGAGACGCTCGCATGTTGAAAACAAACGACGGTTTATTTATTATTATTCTAAAATCACAAAACGGATTAAAATTTTTTTTTTATATGAGCCAACAAAATATCAGTGTAAACAATGATATAGACTAAGGTTTTCTGTCCTACTTTTTACGGTTAAACTAATTCCCACTTTTAGAGTGCAGCGCGAATTTTCATACATTTTTTCATTGTATCAGACCATCTACTAGGATAATAAGTTCCTGGATTAGCCAGTTACCTACTAGGAGATGCTTGATTCCTTTCACTGTGTCCTCTTCCTGAGTCCTATCGTCTGTGGCGATTGGCCAGGATGATTTTTAATTAAGAGGTTGAATTCCTCTAACCGCCAAAGGAATACACACTAGGCTTCCAGTTTAAGCGGAAACCACTCCGTTGCTCTCAGCACCTTCAGCAGCAATTCAACTCTGCCCTCTTTGACCACAGCCTCGTGTAGCCATGCTGTAGTCGCTGGGCGGCTGCAGCAAATACAAAGATCCCTCCCCCATAAGAGATCTTTATTTTTGGCCATTCATCTCGGGATACTCTTACGAGTGCCCTCCAGGAGGCCTTCCTGAAATGTTTAAACGTTTGCTCGTACCACTATCGTCAGCCGGGTCAGTCCTCCGAGCCGCTGTCATTCCAGCCGCGACCACTCCTTGTTCGTCGACTTCTGGGTTTCCTTGTGCTCCTTGAACTCTACTGGGCTGATGCGCTTGCCTGAGATCTACACACTGGAGAGACAGATTGAAATGGAAGTGTTTTCCTCCAACTTTTCTGCTACTTACATCGGTTTTGTATTTGCGTGATCAATTTTGTTTGCCCGAGTAGCTAGAGAAATAAAAGGTCCACCCTTGGAGAGCCCGGCATACAGGAGTAAGACTAAATACACGGGGAGGTCATGCAGTGTCCCTGAGATGCCGCTACGAGACCTTCGTAAGCCCTAGAAGCCAAAGTGCCACGGGCACGATCAATCCACCTCTATGGCTTAGGGACGGGGGTATTGCTAATTTATTTAATATACGAACATTCTGAATGAATCTGGTTGGCCATATGGGAACCCCATTTTGTATTTTGAAAATTAGTCTAAATCTGTCGCTCGTTTAAAATTTGTTTTAAATTGTGGATCAAATATGGCAAATCAATATTATTTGAAATGTTAAAAACTTGATTGGACTGTTCATATTTACATTTTTGGGTTCTTTGAAATTAAATCTAATGTTAGATTTTCCAAACTCAATATAGCGGACATAAATGATAAAAAATTTTGGACATTGACAAAATTCACAAAACTTACGTCATTGGGATCGCTAAATCGAAATTTGATGGACTTGTTATTTTCGATTTTCAAATCACAATACCTGATTTGAATTCAGCGGCCCAAATACCCCTAAAATACTCAAGCAGAATTAAATACGAACACGTACAAAATAGTTTTAATTTTCCCCATAAATCAAAAGCAAACATTATATTTTCTTTAAAACTGTCAATTTGCTTCAAAAAAATTCTTTTATTCGACATATTAAGATATCTACATTTTGTTTTCAATTTTTTTAAATCTTATCAAAATTCTTCTTATGAGCATCTTTTTTCTCCTTCTTTTCATTATCATTATATTTCGGATTCCAATCGTGCACAAAACTACGAATTTTGCCGCTATTTTGCGAGCATAGCAGTTCACTTCTTCAAGGCTATCCTGAAACTGAGGTATCAGGTTATGTTGTTCTTATGTATACTCTCTACGATGCCTGTGATTGGCCAGAGCTCCCCACCATGGGGACTGGTCGAAAATGATTAGTGAATCAAGTCTTTTTGGAAAAATCCGGGAAGACATGAAGCCAATTCGCATTGGTATTATACAGTCTGTCAAGTTAAAGCGTGGGTAGCTTTACTCGCAGTCGGTAAGGTGTATCGACATGATTTTGGTGTCAAAATATTAAGAAGAGCTCCCCCTTTCATGCTTTTTGATTTAACATTCAGTTTGCTT
>NC_046657.1:38156914-38250791 GCF_010883055.1 Belonocnema kinseyi
AAAATACTAACAGAAAAGCATTTTGCTCGACACCTTGACAAATGTAATTCCATGTAGAAACATGCGTTTAAATAAAATATTTTACCAAAAAAGTTACCCACGTTTTAACTTGACAGACTGTATCCATTGTCCCTGATAATATTATCAGGGTATTTTAAGATTTTTATTGCTTCTCTATGTTTTCTTGGAAAGATAGTGTGTGTTTTGGCGATGACGGTTTTTGTTAAATTGGATGTTATTATCAATATGAATCATCGTAAAAACATTAAATCTATCATTAAAGAACTCTACGGGGACAGCTTTCATACTAAAACTAACACCTCTAGTAAGCTCAGGACTTCTCAAGATAAACTCATAACATCCTTAGATTTTTTGAAACGGCACAGGGTCAGCAAAATCGTCCCAGAATCGTTGAATCTTAAAAATAGTTTGGGAACATTTAAATCCAAATAAAGGTCTTTTCTCTCGAAAAAAAAAAAATTATGTTTGAAAAATTACTTCCACTAAGGCAATCATGACTAACTGATACAGTAAAAAACAGCTCTGAATATCCTCTCAGCAATGAAATTATGCCAGTCTCATCTAAAATACATAATTTTGCAGTACCTCCTTCCAAAATCCCGAAAAAAGAGATCACCGAAAATTTGCAATCCACAATATATACCATTCCACCCGAAAAGGCGAATGACATACAACGCAGGATGGCCAAAATTTGAGGTCAAGCTTAAGATTCCTCTTCAAACTTCACGAAATAAGAAAAACCGCAATTAAAGAACTCAATCGGAATAAAGGCATCATAATGTTAACCTCAGACAAAGGCCACACAACAGCAAGAATGAAAAATGTAGACTATAACAATAAAATAATGGACCTTCTATCTGATAATACATACGAAGCATTTAAAAAGAACACAAGAAATACAATAGTCAGTAAAAAAAATCCTTCTCAAACACTTTAAACTTGATAGGCAACCAATATCTGATTCAATACCTACTAATCACATCTATTCAAGAATTTACGGGCTCCCAAAATTACACAAACATAACATTCCACTCAGACCGATCGTCGGCGCAATAAACCCACTCACTTAAAAGCTAGTGCGCTTTCTCGCCAGAACTGAATTTCCGGGTTCAAGCAAAGACCTAACATGCTTATACGTCCATAAATTTAACAAAAATGTAAAAACGAATTACTTTTAAAGCAAAAAACATTTAAAAAATCGTATTTTTCCTTATTCATCTTAAGCATCATTATTCGACTTGAATCTTGTTAGCGTTAGTGTTAAAAAATGAAGCTTCTGGTCAAATAATAAAATACAGTTTTTTTCGTATTTTTTTCGTCAAATTGAATGGAGTAATCAGTTTTTAAGACATTTTCTCTTTTTTTTGCCTTAATATTAGTTAATTCGCCAGGAATAATAAGTTCAACATGCCACAAATCTAATACATTCCATCTTATAATTTAAAATTCTATTTTTCTGAATAAAGATCTTCTAACAATCGCTCCACTGGGAATCAAACCTCAGACCTTCTGATTGTCGGTTAGCTGCTTGACCCATTAAGCAATTACATTTTTGACATTTTATTCTTTTTGTGGTTAGATTCCCAGTGGAGCGATTGTTAGAAGATCTTTTTTTAGAAAAATATAATCTTGTAATGGTTTTGAAATAATTGGATTTGATTGGAATGGACTTGGTTTAGAGTGGAATAAAGTCTATTGTAATCAATTAATTAAATTATGATGACGTGGGTTGCAATGGAATGGATTGGAATGAATTTGGTTGGAAGGGATTGGATACAAATTAAATGGATTGCATTCCATCGCATAAGAGTGGATTGCATTGAATTGGATTGAA
The DNA here is from genome assembly GCF_010883055.1 of Belonocnema kinseyi. Taxonomy (NCBI): domain Eukaryota; kingdom Metazoa; phylum Arthropoda; class Insecta; order Hymenoptera; family Cynipidae; genus Belonocnema; species Belonocnema kinseyi. Next base: position 38,158,770 of record NC_046657.1, read on the forward strand.
TTGTAATGGATTGGAGTATACTGGAATGAAGTAGACAGAAGCTAATTGGATTGGAATGCATTGGATTGGAGTATTTTCATTGGAATGAATTAGATTGGATTCAACTGGAATGGATTAGTATTAAATCGATTGAATTGTTACTAAGCAGATTGGATCCGAATGGATTGGATTGAATTCTATTGCATATAGAGTGGATTGGAATGGATTGAATTGGATTCGAATGCACTAGATGGCAATATATTGGATTGGATTGCATCAGTTTCGAATTGATTTGATTAGATTGGATTAGAGTGATTTGAAAATAATTAGAGTCACTGGAGTGGATTAGGTTGGAAATGGAATGAATTTAAATGGATTGGATTTGAATAAATTAAATTGAATTGGAGTGCATTGGGTTCGACTGGCGTGGATTGCATTAGATTAGAATGATAATACTCAGGCTACGCGTTTAGACTTTGTAATTCTCTTGCATTTGTGCACATAACTGCGAATCCGGTATTTTGGGTTAAAATGATACGAAATATTCAGAAAATGATCGAATTGTTTATATTTACGCCATTTTGAATTTCAAAAATGCAGCATCAGATTTGAATTTAAAGACCCCAAAAATACTAACACACTGAAGAACAATTAAATCGGATCACCTTAAATAATTTTATTCTTAAATCTCCATATATGTGTTATTTTGCAAAAGTGATACGGCTTTTTTGTCGTTACGTGTGTCACTGGCAGTGAATGGATAAAAATTTCTTAAAATCTTGAGAATACTAATAAATGTCATTAATCCTTTAAAATAGCTGAAGGCCTTAAAATCGCAATGTATTATTCTGTACTCGCACCCACTATCCTGTAAGTTTCGGGCGCGAAAACTGGAAATATTAATAAAAGGATGAGAATAAAGTTAAGGCAGTTGACATATAATTCTTGCACAATGTATACGGTAAAACGCTAATGGAAAAAGTTATAGAAGGATTCTCCAAAAATGTTTTGTAAATCAGCAGTCTTTTTACAGAATCATCAAAAGGACCAAAAAAGAACTGGAGCGTACCTTCGTCTCAATCTGATAAGGTGACTAAAGAGGATGTAGCAACCCTATTCAATGATTGGAAATCTAGGGAATATACATATGGCGTTGATTTTGGAGAAAATACAACTATGCCTCTGTCTCCTGCAGCACATACTAGCCTGATTAATCAACTTGTACCAATACCACACTGTGAGTTGAAAATGTATGTGTTTTGTTGGAAAGTTAAACATATTTTGGCAGGAAATTCTTTTATGTTTAAAAAATTAATTTTCAATCAAAAAATTCAATGAATTTATTTTTCATGGAAAATTAATCTTTTTCAATTAAAAATTGAACTAGTTGGATCAAATTCTGAATAGCCTAGGAAAAACTTATTTTCCTGTCAGACGATGATAACTCCAGTTGAAAATTATTGGGTTAGAAATTAAAATACATTCTAAATCATTCTCCTTCGCTCTCAAGTCTCGAGTTCTATGCTTTTAAATCACAGCAGCCGAGACTTCAAATCACGTAAAAATTGTAGCTGTAAAATCAGGCACTTTCGTGAATTAATCTTTGGAAATTGCTTTCCTTGTAAGTTAATACTAAATTATTTATTTTTGTAAGAAAATTTAGATTCTTGCATGAAAAACCATCTCTTTGGTTAATAATTAAAATTTCTGGTTAAATATTTAAATCTGTTGTTGCAACTGCGGTTTTTTTATTGTCAGAATATTGAATGAAATGATATGATTAAAAAAAAATTGTTGTTTGGGGCTTAAAATATAATGATTTGTTTAAAAATCATGTTTATAATTGAAAGTTAACTTTTTTGGTACTTTTTAATGCTTGGGCCTGGATAAAAATTCTCAAAAATGGAATTTTTCCAATTAAAATATCTTCTTAATTTATGCCTGGAATCAGGAGAAAATGTTTTATTCTCTTAAAACTTGTCAATAATCTTTAGAAAGTTTCTTAGATTCAAAATGTTAGGAAATCTACATTTTGTTTTAAATTATTTTTAATTTGCTCAAGATTTTTCTAAAGAGATTCATTCGGTTTCTTTTTCGACCTTTGTTCATTATTTTATCATGATTTATGTCTTCGGTAAAAAGTGTAACCATTATGTGGAAAATACTCTTTTCAATTAAAAAATAATGTTTTAGCTGAAAATTCAACTATTTTTTGTTGAAAATTCATCTTTTTCAGTTAAAAATGCAAATAAACTTTTTTGTTGGAAGATCCTCATTTCAAGTCTTTCAATATATCCGATAGGATCAAAAAAACTGGAAGATTCGGAGAAACTTTTTCTAGTTTGAAAGGATTTATGTAACAAAATGTAGATGTTTATATATTTTGAGAAAAGAAGCTTTCGAAGATTATGAAAATGTGTTAAGAGAATTCAAAATTTTCCTATAATGCCAGAAAAACATTTTAAATTATTTTTTATTTTGAAAAATTTTATTTTTAATAATTTATAAAAATGTCAATAGGAATCTGAAAAACTTTGAGGCAATTAGTTTAATATTAAATCCTTGTTAATTTATTATTGTTTCACACCCCTAACAAACCCCCACGAGTAGCCTAAAACTAACCTTAAAACCAAAAATGTCAATTCTTCATGAAATCGACCTTTTGAACACTGTATTCTCGTATCTTTTAAATTAAAATTATTAATATTGATCTAGTGAAATATTTATTATCATTGGTTAATTAATTTGTAATTATTTAAACAAATGGAATTTGTTTAAGTAATTTTTGGTTCGAAGATTCGTTTGTTCCCCTGAAAATTATTACTATTAGTCTAGAGAAATATTTATTAACATTGGTTTATTAATTTTTTATTATTTGAACAGAAAGAATTCGTTTAAACAATTTTTTCAAAAATTCGTTTTTTTTCTTAGAAATTAATACTAATATTACTGATAAAATAGTTATTAATGAATTAATTATTAACCCACAGTAATAGTTTTTATTTTTTTAAAATTCCAAACGAAATAATTTAAACAATTTCTATTTGTTTGGGGGGCTTGTTTTTAAACCCAAAAAAATCGTTTCAAAAACTCAAAAAGTCTTTTTCCCCCATGCATTTTATATGAGAAACTTCAAGTCAAAACCGGCACCCGTTAAAATAGAAAAATAAATTAGGGAATTTCTTTTTTCGGTTTTGAAATGAGATTGGGGGGATCGTTGCTCTCTAAAAATAAGTGTTTTTGATCCACCCTTATATACATACATTTATCACAAGGTTAGTTAATAAAAAAACTATAAATCAACGCGTAGTTCTCTCAAAATATTCTGTTTTTCAGATTAAAAAAATTCTCTTGATCGCCAAATTTTCTTTTTGTAGTGATTTTCTATGTCTCTGCTATCAAACATACATAAATGACATGGGTAGCGTACTTGTTTGTGATATGCAGTTCTGCTTTGAAGCTGCGCTTTAATGTATCAATAAATAGCCGCCATTTCTCGGGTTTGCATAGATTTAAATTAAATTCGTCGACAAGTCCTTTAAAATTTGTGCAGTAAACTAGAATTGAATCTTCCTTGAAATATTTACGAAAGTATTCCTATCGGTTACCATACAAACTTAGCTTAGTACCCTTTCTTTTTAATTGCAGATGCCTGTGTTAGCGTTGCATTTAGACATATTTTTTTCTGTGTTTACGGAATGATTGTGTACTTTTAAAATAAGTAATATTCTGTTTTTTGTTCTAGACAGGGAACATTCTTCTGCCATGGATTCTGCTACTAGTATGCAGAATTATCCTGCCATGTATCCTGCTCATGGCATCCAACCTTATCCTGCCATGTATCATGCTCCTAATATGCCTTTTGCTCCTGTTATATATCATTCTCCTGATATGCCTTTTGTTACTGTCATGTCTTCTTCTCATGCCATGTCTTCTTCTCATGCCACGTCTTCTACTCATGTCACGTCTTCTCCTCATGCAACATCTCCTAGTACTGCGGAGCAAACTCTTCATGTCAGTCCCAGGTCTTCCTCTGACGAACCCCCCTATTCTGTGCTATTTCAAATGACAATTGAAGAACTTAGATATGAAAGGTTTTACCCTAAAGAGAATCCGACCAGGGAACTTGCAATACAATTATACAAGTTTTTGCCCCATTCAGGAATTTATGTAAGAAATAAATGGAATACTATCGGCGCCGAGCTAACCGGAGTATATTTTTTAATGGCAGGAGTCAATGGTGACGCCTTGGCATTGGTGAAAGTGGAGCTAAATAGAAATACGGTTTTACGTGGATTATTTATGCCTACTGGTCGAGCCGGAATACGAGCAAAAATAAACGTGTTCACCAACACGGTTAGCGAAATGGAGAAACGAGACGCAGACGACACTCCATTATCAGGGGAAAATCCAATCAAATCCCATTTTACCAGGGGAACTGTGGACGTTCCTACTAAGCTAGCTTACCATGTCAGGTCCACTTCTCCCAGCAAGCCTGCCTATCCAATATTATTTGGATTGTATGTTGAAAGACTTCAAGAATATCGATTTTATCCCTTTGGAGGTTCGCACCGAGAACTTTTAATTGAATTATACACTTTTCTTCCCAAGTCCGGAATTTATTTGAAAAATGATAATGGATCCAGATACGTCATGCCGCCTCTAACAAAATACGTGTTAACGGGAGGCAATGGTGACGTATTTGGATTCGTGAAAAAACTGGACAATAGGCAAGCTGTATTATGTGGACTATATTTACGTAAGTCTGATTCTAATGGCAATGATAGAGCAAAACTAAACAGAATAAGCTCCAAAGTTATCGCATTGGATATAAAAGAAATCCATGACATTCCAGTGGGAAACGATATCCCGCTGCTCAAATCGTTTGAAGTGAGGCCTGTGACTTCGGTGCGTGAGCCCCCAAAAAAAGTTCGTAAATCAGCTCGACCCAGAAAGTCATGAAATTCCAAGTGATGCCCAACTAGCTGCATATTGAAGTTTCAAAACTGCACTTTCTAGAAGAATGTTCTACATCGCGAATAATCAAAAATCAATAAGTTTCGACCAATACTTAATTCTTGTTCTTATTATTAAGATAAAAAAATCCTTTTTTTGTTATTTCAATTTTACCATTTAGTTGGAATTAACTGTTCTGTTAAAAATTCATATTTTTTTGTTAGACTAAAAAAGCTTATTCTGTTTATTCGTTATTGATGTTTTTTTATTACAAGTTTAACTCTTTTGTTAAATTGAATATTTTTTCTTATGTAATCATTAAATACTGATTTCGGTTTCACATTTAATATATTATTAGGTTTTTTAACCTATTCTGCATTTATATATTAGTTTTATTAATTAATGTTGCGTCGTTAATAAAGTGAGATGATTCTAAAATAAAATCACAAATTCATTTTAAAATATTGATTATATTTGGTAAAATATCAATAATTCAAAAATTTTAATTAAAATTTTTAAATCAATCTATTAGTAACCAATATGTATACAAAAATTACACAGGGCCACAAGATGAAATTGAGGTGGAGCATCTTTCAGGCTAGTTGACCTTTATGTTTTTGGGGTCGCTGATCACGATCTCGGTGTCCATATAACCCCATCATGTCTACGTCAAGGTCAAATGAATGTCAAACGCCTTAAATCGATTGATGCAATTTTGTTGATCCCGGATTCTGAAAAAGCGAGAAATTTTACGTCCGAATACGTCTTGACCTATTGGTCAAACCGACCTCTGAAGGGCATTTGGAGTTTAAATCCTTCTTTTGCTCTCTCAGCTGATGTGTTAACTATGAACGTGTCTCGAACCAGTGGACCTTTATGTTTTTGAGGCCGCTGATCAGGATGCCGGTTGACGTTATTTCGTGAAATGATAGGTTCAGAGTCTACCATGAGAAATTGAATGAGTTAATGCTTAATTTCAAGCTTGAGTGTCTACATTCAACCGATTTTAAATTTCAGACCATGGTTCTATCATTTTACGAAATCACATTCAACTGTTGAGCATTTTCACCGTAAGGGATGACCTTTGATTTGACCAACAAGGTGATTCTCCACGTCAAACAGAGGCCCATATTTATTACTTACATGATATGCTATAAGAGGGGACATCATGAATCTACAATTTTTGTTCCTGCTCCCAGGGCACCTCCACGTGGTGACGGTAGGGAACGGGACACCGGCTATGTCCCTGGTTGAAGCCGTTCAAGCCGTCATGGCAGGCACAAGAAAAAGTGGCAAGAAAAATGGACTCGGAAACCCAGTATCGGCGATTGCTCAGGGTGAGCGAGCGGGCCCGCAATCGTCGTCATCATCATGCGACCACAGCTCTAATTTGCTGGAAAACTTATCCCTTTTAGAGTGTCAAGCTACAAGTTCATCAACAACCCCATGTTATCATCGATTAAACAACTTTTGGGTTGTGTGTGGAAAATATGTCATCACAAATTAGGGGAGGCAATTTACAGATAAATTGAAAGCACATTACAAAAAATGTTTTAATATAGATACCAGTGGAATGGACAATTTTTGGACTCCAAAAATATTATGCGTTACTTGATCCCTGCGAATCACGAAAAAGAAGAAAGAGATATCTGTTTCTCCTACGATCTGGCGAGAGCCAAAAGATCATCACACTGAGTGCTATTTCTGATTGACCAATACATCTGGGTACCATAGAAAGAATAATGCTACAATATTACATGCATCTGCTCAATCTGTGACACAAGCTGTTTTAATCAGCATTGAATAGATTGAAAATGAACGTCCGATATTTACTGACGGAGTCTCTTTTGAAACAGAAACTAATGATACAGATAGAAGAATGTCATTTGAAGAATTCGAAGATCAGAAAAATGACGAGCTAAATGAATCGCAAAAATCAGCAGATAGTCATCCCGAAAATTCTCATGGTTTTACTCAAGAGGAGCTAAGTGACTTGGTTCAAGATGCAGAACTTTTGAAATAAATTTCCGAACTCGTAGCTTCTATATTAAAACAGAAGAATTTTTTAGCTGCAGGTACTCAAGTGATTTTTTATCGTGATCGAGATCGCCCATTCCGGAAATTCTTCTCTAAAGCCAAGGGTTTGTTTTATTGCAATGATGTTGAAGGATTGATAAATGAATATAAAAGTGTTCAATGTGTAGCTAGTGACTGGCGACTATTTATTGATTTATCAGTGATTAGTTTGCAAGCTATCTTACTTCATAATGGAAACTTATATGGCCCTATACCGGTTAGACATTCAGTAATCTTGAAAGAGCAATACAATAATCACCATTTTCCACTCGAAAAATTGAAGTATGATAGTCACAAGTGGCAATTAGAAGGAGATTTGAAAATAACAAGTATTTTATCAGGTCACCAAAGTGGAAACACAAAGTATCCATGTTTTATTTGTGACTGGTACAGCCGTGCTTGAAAACAACATTATGTGAAAAAGGACTGTCTACTCAGGCAAGAATAAACTCCAGGATTTATGAACATACTACAAGAGAGTCTCATTCTTAGACATAAAGTCATCCTTCCCCCATTACATATCAAAAACTGGACTTATTTAAACAGCTTATCAAAGCAATGAGGGTATCGTAGAGCGATGCTTTCATGTATAAATTTGATAAATTTCCCAATATTTCTGAAAAGGAAATCTATGAAGGTGTTTTTGATTGCTCTCAAATAAGGGAAATGAAGAATAATGATAAATTCGAAATGAAAATGACAACTAATGAGAGAGCAGCTTGGAGTAGTTTCAAAGAAATTAAAAAAAATTCTTGGGAAATAACAAAGACCCTGGTTACAAGAATATTGCCGACAGACTGTTGGAAAACTACCGAAAGATGGGATGTTTAATTAATTTAAAGATCCACTTCCTCCATTCCCACATTGATTACTTCCCTGAAAATCTGGGAGACTTCAGTGAGGAGCAGGGCGCGAGATTCCACCAAGACTTGTAAGTCTTTGAGATAGGATATCAAGTTGTTTGGGATGTGATCATGATGTCAGACTACAGTTGGTCTTTGAAAATAGACACATAATATGTACACCAAAAGAAAATCCCTCATTAGATCTTTCACGAACAAAAGAACACGTCGTACATAAATTTTCAATTTGCATTGTGTGTACAAATCTACTATGCGATTACATCAAAAGAATCCATTCTTCCAACCTAAATAATCTCGTTATATAACATCTGAACTCAAATTTTGAATTAGAACCGCTTCAACACCCGCAATTTTTTCCATAGCGCCAAAAACCCTTGAGAAATGAGCGGAATCAGCACAAATTCACACACGCACACACACAGAGGAAAAACAGATATAAACGGATTCGCATAAAGACTCAGAATTTTACCCACATACGCAAATAGACCCAATAGGCCCACGTAAGTTAACACAGATCTACTTGAAGAAGCATACATCACATGCATATACACATAGGCATAGATAGGCATACACAGAAACACACAGCACCTACGTAAACGCCCAGATACGCACGAGCCCAGATACGCACAGACAAACAGAATCAGGAGTGTCATAAAAATTATATCGTCCGAATAACGGATTTTGACTTTCATTTGACCTTGATCTAGACATGATGGCACCATATGGACACCGGAATCGTGATCAGCGACCCCAAAAACGTATAGGTCCACTGGTTCGAGACCTGTTTCTAGCTAAGACTACAGCCGAGAGGTTAAAAGAAGGATTTAGCCTCTAGATGACCTCCAAACGACCTTCAGAGTTCGTTTCGACAAACATGTCAAGACGTATTCGTACGTAAAATTCTCCGCTCTTTCAAAAGCCGAGGTCAAAAAAATTGCATCAATCGAATTAAGGTGTTTGACCCTCATTTCACCTTGACCTAGACGTGATGGGGTCACATGGACATCGGAATCGCGATCAGAGAACCCAAGAACATAGAATTCCACTGGTTCGAAACCCGTTCATAGCTAGCACATCAGCTGAGAGATCAAAAGAAGGATTTGACTCCTAGATGGCCTCGAAATGACCTTCGGAGGTTGGTTTAAACAACAGGTCAATACGTATTCAGGCGAAAAATTTCCGCTCTTTCAGAATCCGTGGTCAAAAAAATTTCATCAATCGAATTAAGGTGTTTGACCTTCTACTGATCATGATCTTGATTTGATGGGGTCATATTGAAACTGGGGTCGTGATCAGCGACCCCAAAAACATAAAGGTCAACTAGGCTGGAAGATGCTCCACCTTAATTTCATCTTGTGGACCTGTGTTACCAATTGAACTAAGCATGATACGTACATATTTTATCTGGCCATGTTTTTCTCAGAAAAGATGCTTTTCCGAGATTATGTCAAAAATACCTAAGTAGATCCGCAGCTCAGTTCTGCAGTAATTATATATAAAATAATTCATTTCTTTTCAAATCGATCGACATTTTACATCTTTTTTTGTTGTCAATTTATGTTTTTTTTTTTATATCACCTACGCGAGAAAGACGACTTTTTCGTCTGCATACGATGGCAAGGTGATAGAAAGATTGATGTTTATTGAGAAGCTGAATTCAAATTTGACCAATAGGACGAAATTGAGAAAAACTGACTGTTTTATGAAGGGTATGTTCACGTAGAGTAACATTGATTAAAGTTTTGATTAAATATAAACTCTTTATGGATCTTGGGCCACTTAGTACAAGCTTAGCCTCCAAACGTCTCTTCAGAGCCTCTCTTTTGTCCTGGTATTGGGGAAAAAGTGGAAAATCAAAACGTAGAATTAGGTTTTTTCAAATCAAAATTTAAGTAACTGACGTTTTATTAATTGCCAGCGTGTATGGCACCCAGGCGAATAAGCTTATGGGTCTCGTTGCAGCAGGCAGGTCAATGCGCTTATAACCCTGGCCACCGTGATACGGTGGCGCTGATGTCAGCTTATTTTCAGCAGCCAAGGACCGCGCCTGCCAGCCAGCTCTTCCGAGCTTCCTGGGAGAGTCTTTTCGAGGGGCTATTCACTGAAGAATTCTCATGAAGACCATCGACAGTCTTATTCAAAATCTTGAAGTCGCCCCTATATTCTTCACAAGTTGTGATTAGAAGGCTTTATTAGTCTTTGGCAGTCTTTGAACATTCACCAGTACTTTGCGGCAAGTCGGTGGAACCCGGAAAATTGATCACGATCGTACTCGTACGCAAGATCATGCGCAAAACAACATGGTCTCGATCTTTGTTCTGTTTCATTCGCAGTATCGTCCGCAATATTTGTCTCGATGTACGTGACCTGTTCCAATTGGATGCAATTATAACTTTTGGTTGAATGGCTCGTGTTAAATATTTAAAAATGTGAATTTTTTTTACGTTTTAGATTGAAAATACAACGTTCTTATTTAAAAATGAACTTTTTGTTACAATTAGTCTTTTTCTTCGGAAATTAAACTGTTTTCAATAGAAAATTTGTCGTTTCGGATTAAAAATTTATCCTTTTTGGTCTGAAAGTCATTTTTATTATTTAAAGATGTAATTTATTATTGAAAATTGAACTGTATTCGAACAATGTATGTCCCCTCGCTTAAAAATTCATCTTTGCAAGTTAAAAATTCAACTATTTTCTTAAAATTCATATTTTACGTCGAAAATTAAACGTTTTTGAATAGCAGATTCGTCCTTTTTGATCGAAATTCATTTTTTTTGTTCAAAGAGTCATCTTTCTTATTTAAAAATGTCCTTTTTTGTAGAAAATTGAACTGTCTGTGAAAAAATTCGTCTTTTTTCACTTAAACATTTAACTATTTCGTTTTTGTTCATCTTTGCAAGTTCAAAATTAACTTTTTTGTAAAAAGAAAGTCATTTTTATTGAACTTCAACGTGTTTTGTTGAAAAGTCGTATTTTCCGCTTGATGGTTCATTTATTTTAGTATAAAATTCAATTATTTGGTTTAAAATCAATATCTTTGTTGGAACACCATACTTTGTTGTTAAGATTTTCACAGAAATCTTTTTTGATTGAAAATTTCACGATTTTCAACGATGTATGCATAAAATTTAGGATTACCTGTTACCAAAAGTGTCAAAATTGTATAAAAATTTAGAGATATTTTTCTTATTCAAAAATGACATAATTTCCGCATTTTTCAAAAATATGCGTATTTAATAAACTCTTTATCAAAATTGTTTCATTTTTTAAATTGCAATTATTTCATTTCTGACCTTGGAAAATATAATTAGATCTTGTGAGTATTTTTCCCTTAGTAGGTATGACGTGAATAGTATTCAGTATAAATTTTAATCAATTCCGTTCAGTCAATCTTGAGCTATTAGGTATATGAACAAATAAATTTTTTTGTACCACTGTATAGCACGTGCTACTCCAGAAGCTGCTGAACGAAAGATGATAATGTTTCCGGCGTTGTTCTATTCTTTGACAACCGGCTAAACCCTGATTGGTTGCATTGGCACTATGTGATTGGCGTTGCCAGAGAATGTTGAGACAGCAGAAATAGGGTCTTAGGGATGTGACTGCCATGAAAACATTGTGTCCTCCAAATTAGTCTCTTCGAAACTTGGTGATAATTTTTCCACCAGTTCGGTTCAAATGTTGTCGAATTTGCGTCCAAGATATCCTCTCCGAAGTGTATGATCAACCAAGCGACTACGAAAATTCCTACTAAGACTTAATCCAAGTTAGAAATAACAGCACCAGGGCGTTGTCAGTGATTTCCAGGCCTCAGCTAAAGAGGTCCCACTCGCATTTTCGGTGATCGACAATAAATCTTCTCAACAAAAGAGATAATGAATTTCGCTCTAAGGCGAATAAGTTATTTATGTATTCAAGTGTAAGACAAAGACTTGAATCTATTGAAAGACTTGAAGCTATGTGGAGGGGGGAGTTGGAACGGCAATTGGAGCTAGTGGTAGAAGGCGCGATGTATTTAAACGGCAACAAACACGAATAACACTTAGCATATCGAAGGTACCGACGCGTGAAGCTATAGCAAATTTAAATAACTGTACAGTATCTGCTGTTGGAACGACAGTATCGCTCTCTCCCACACGCGAAGCTGTAGTGAATTTTGGTATGGTATCTTGATTTGGAACAGAAGTGTCTCTGTCTTCTCGGTCGACCAATCCGCAGTCAGATGCACGATTGGCGCATCCCTTACTACAGGGTCCGTACGTGAATGCTAGTAGCATTTCAAGATGTTCAATAAGTACTAGGGTAGGATCAGAAGAATAGGATCAGGTTGGCACACTGCCGTAGGACTTGCGGGAAAATTTGAAGTAGAATAAATTACTCCAATTGAAAAAAGCCATCCTGTTTGCTTCTTAAAGTCTCTGATTACGTCTGGAAGATTCAGGATTCTTCAGGATGGTCTCATTTTTCTATGAAATTAGACTGAGAAACGTAATATTTATTTTCTTTGAATAAATTTCGCCTTCTTTTTTCAGATTCGTGCTTCAGCGAACTATCTCTCAAAACTGATGTCGGAGAAACTGTAGAATCAGATTCATGCGATGAATGATTCTCGCAAGAAGAATCATTATCGGAACAATCTGAAAATCAAATCTATAATTATAAGCTTAGAATTCGAATTACGATATAATATTTAAATCTTCAAATTACACATTTAAAATTGTTATCAATGTTTAAAAATTAAAGACTAAAATTTAAAGTTACGTGTCGATGTTTGGGACACGTATCAATAAGTATCAAAGAAATGTTGATGCTTCAGCTTACTTAAAAAAAATGTTGTATCTCTATGATTAAAAATGATTCTATTTTTAAATTATTTTTACATATTTCAAAGACATCCAATATTTAAACAAAAATCCATGGATCATTTTTCGCATAAATAACTATAAAAATAGTGTGTATATACACATGTATTTACAGTTCAAAACCAATTAATTATTTGTTTTTACTCTTTACAAAGAAATTATTAATTTTTAATTTGAAAATGATCAAAGAAGTGACGTCAAATATGCAAAACTAATCGTTGGTTGCAGTATCAAGCCGAGTACTGGACCCTCTGGCAATGAGATACGAATTTCAAGAGAAAGAATTTTGCGAATAAGTATAAAGTGCCATTTATACCTTGCAAAAATCACAAAATATATGTTTTAACGTTTTATCAATATTTATAATATCGCACATGTAAGAAGTTTAATTAAAGCTGTTTCGACTGTCACTTACCAAGTTAGGTTTGGTTAGGATAGGTTCAACATGTGGAATGAGTGCTCGTAACGAGTGCACCGAACTCTTCTACGCATGCGTCGCACTCGATCTCTGATTCATTGCTGCTCGCGCGCAATTTGAAATGCTAAAAAATAACATTTTTATTGTTTATTATGAATAATTTCATTTTAACTTATATAAATGTTTATTAGACCAATATTAATGAATCTTGATTAAAATAAAAATTTATTAAGTGTATTCTGTGTAGAGAAAAAATATCCTTTGATACTCACTTGTATTTCTCTTTCATATTTTTCATTATTCGAAAATTTTGTAATTTGAAGTTTATTAAAATATTGAATGTATTGACAATCTTGTTTTTCAATAGAATTATATTAATTAATACAAAAATTTATCTATTTAGCAAAAAAACCACAATTACCGACAGAAAGAAATATTGGCACTTAATAAATTTTTATTTTTATCAAAATTCATTAATATCGGTCGGATACAAATTTATATGAGTTAAAATGACATTATTCATAATAAACGATAAAAATGTTATTTTTTATCATTTAAAATTGCGCGCGAACAGCAACTAATCAGAGACATGCGTAGAAGAGTTCGAGGTATTCATTACGAGCACTGCGGGGTCTGATAGTCAGTTTAACTGATTGTACTCAGTGTAGGGGCGCCTTTTTTCAAATTTTATTTGAATACATTCAGATACAACTTGTCTAGACTCCAAACCACATTAAAGTAAGATCCAATCCACGTGCACAATCAGTAAATACGATTTTTTTTTTACGTATTTTGGCATTAAATCATTGTGTAAATAATTTACATTTGTTGAAATAATTGATTGGTGAGGGGGTTTCGGAAGGAAGATTTCTTAGTATGGTTTTATTTTGTTGACACTCTTCTTTAATCTCTAGACAGTTTGGCATGTTTCGATGAAATCTTGGAACATGAGTTCAGTTTTTTGAAAATTTAAAATTTTCCCATGTTAGTTAAATGGGAGTTTGAAGTGTCCGGTGGCACGTGTTAATATTCGAAACTCGAGAAAAAAATTTAACAACCTTAATCAATCTGTATAAAAAATACGTTGCGGATTAGCTACCATGTGTAAATCTAGTATGAGTATATCATTTTGGCTAATTTTACTAATATTTTGCCTCCTCACAGGACAAAATAAACACGCTCTTACTAGTAATAATCAAAGAAAAATATTTAATTTTGAGGTTAGAGCTTGTAAGAAATTCTTACTCAATTTTACGTTGACATTTGGAACCTGACTAGCATCTGAATCCTCATGTGTGGAAATTAAATCCTCATGATCCATCAATTCATTACCATTCTCGATTTCATCGATATTTTTGTGTTTTAAAATTCCCGGAACTTGCATTTCGGGTTGCATTTTACTTTCTTCATCATCTGCATCACTAGCTACATAATTTTCAATATATAATCAATAACTTGGGCTAAAATGTATATAATTTTTTCTTAAATTTTATGACTGTAATGAAAACTAAAAATATTTAAAAACTTACAATCTACAATGACTTTTCAAATGAATGTAAGTTTTGTGGCCTGATTTTGATTCAAGATAAATATTCAATACGATTTAACAATGTCCTTACCCTCGTCCACATAAGGAAAATTGTCTAAAGCAGCTGATATGCGATGGTTTCAAACTCGTGGTGTACTAGGCTTTGGGATGTTATTTATTTTATTATATACTTAACTCAGATAATAACCATACATTTCATCAGAAATAAGACCCTTCATTTGACAGCGAGGCAACTTCCCTAAACTGGAACTAGGTGGCGTTCCAATACCTGAACCGGTCTGGCTCGGGTATGGGCCATGGAATAATCACGATCTGGGCCAGAAGGTATTCAACCTATCAGGGCCAGATCGGTAATCGGGAAAATATAAGGCGATTTCTGCACGGGATATGGAATATTATTTATTCCTATAATTTCATTTAAAATAAATTAGGCAAGCGCTTATGCGCGCGCATATTATAGTCTAGCATTTAATTAAATAATGCAGGCACTCCAAGTTCCATGTGTGTAATATAAGAAATGGTATGAGGGGAGAGAATATCGGTTGTTAAATTTATTCTCAAAAAAGGAAAACCTTGTTTTACTTACATGCTTTTTGGAGTTATGACGAAATAAATTATATGAAAAAGTTGACCGAAAAGCTGCCCGGTGGAGGTTATGTAGAACAGTGGCAAATTTGAAGGAAAGAACTTTAGTACCTTTTCACAAATAAATAAATAGTTTTCAAATGCTAAAAGCGACTACTATACTCAAAATTCGAAACTTGATTTGAAACTACTTTGCGTGGAAAATATTAGGTTATTAGCGCTGTGACCGTTATTGTTATTAGGTGAATGGAAATACGAGCCTTAAATCTTTAAAAAACCCAGATTTTATCTTTCTAAAATAGGAAATTAAAAAAAAAAAACGCTGGACTTAACTCTTATTGGGCTTTCGGTATTTCAATAGTAAGAAAATACAAAAAACGCGAAAAAAAGTAAGTGCAGCACAATTTTGAATTTCTATTCAATCCGTCTAATCATTTCTAATATATATTTTCTAGATATTATGTCAACTTAGTTAACGATCATATCCTAATCTCTGTACCAATATAGTCAATAATAAAAGAATTGAAAAATATCTTTAAATCCTTAAATTTATATTAGAAAATTCTTGTGTGCAAATTAAAGAATTAAACATTCCAAAACACTTGTTAGAAGTTGCAGGCTTGAAAATGTTAAGATCTTAATTTTTACACAAATATTTTTAAATTCTGAATATAATTTTTGAAAGCGTTTTGAAATTATCTTATAATTCAATATATACAAGTAATGTGGAAAGTATCGTATATATTACAATCATGACATACAATATGGTTTTTACTTCACATTTTTTTCTAATAACGCTCAGATATGCGGTTTTTCTAACCTAAAATCTTACGGGTTCTTAAATGAAAAATAATTATTCAAGTTTAGGTGCTTGCAGTTTACTATATGCAGGCACTGTGATAAAGCAGTGAAAACCTCAGGAAATACAAATCAGTATCCAGGAATTTAATATATCTCGATCCCTTGTCTAGATTTTTATTTTTATATGAAAATGGAATTGCTAATCGCAATACGCAGCCGAGCCTACTCCAATTTTGAATTAGTATCACTTTGAGATTAAAAAATTGTAAACCCATTTCTGTGTGGACTTTTGGCTCATTTCTAAATACAGATTTCGATTTTAAATTTGATATATTATTACATTGTGCAACCTATGTTTTATTAAAAGAATTTTCAACACTGTGCATTGTTAGTCCTTAAATGCTCATTTTGAAAAAGCTCCAACTCTTTTAATTTTCTTCCGAAATAGCTGGCTAACGAACTTGATCTTTCTTTTTGGTTCCTTAAAACGTGTGACAAAAGCATAATCTGATTCGTTTAGTTTTTTCAAATTGTTGTATAATTTTTATTTTTATAGCTATTATTACACAATTCGCAAACACGGTCATTACACAATTATCAAAACCATACTATACAACCGAAACTCGTGTGCTCTACCGCTCTCCCTAACTCATTTTGCTATCGAAGCACTTAGATCTAGATTACAAAACCTTGACCAAATGTTTTAAGGCAGCTTCACGTCGCAATTCGCATTGAAACGCGCAGTTTTCAATTTCACCAATTCATTAAAAATACTTTCTGATAACTTCGATTGCAAAAAATAATTTTCTATTTTACAAAAACCTCCATAAAATGCACAGTTTTCAATTTATTCAATTTTTTTCTTATACACTTACGCTCATGACTGTTTTATATGTAGATAAAAAAAATTGGATAAACAATATTTTTCTGCTTTTAGCTTGAACTCACGAGTTTTTTATTAAAAAATGTGCAATGTCAAGTTTTTATTCATTCTTTTATAACATACATAAATTGATATAGTTTACCTATTAACGACCATCGTTTTAATCCTCGAGAGTGGTTTGGGATTCCGATGTTCCATTTTGCGAGAATAGGTCGGCCGACTTATTCCCGGAAATTGGAGGGTTGCGATCTCAGGCTTGTAACGGCGATTCAATTCCGCATAAATCTCCGACCGTCTTAAATGACGAAATTCTTGTGAACCAGCGTAAAAGCAATTTCTCGCCGTATTCCAATGGGCGAGGAGCGGGCTGCCAATGACAGGGCTCCATCCGTCCTCCCCACCGCTGGAATGCGCGCAGGTTGCTCGGCATTAAAAGAGCTACGAAAGATTGGTAGCCAAAGGATAGACAGTCATTATCTCTTAGGCCGAGAAGCGCAGCAGGTCATGGGGACCCTGCGCTACTACGGACGATCTCCTGTAATCTGCACACCTAACTTTTTAACTTAACTTTTTTTTCGCTTTAATTCCAGTCTTTATTTTAATTTAGCTCCATTTTTCCACCTTCACTTTAATTCCCATAGCTCTCCCTTCAACATTTTTCTCCCACACTTCGTATCCCCCATCCCTTGTCTCAAGTGTGCAGCTTCCACCACCACTCAGACCTTCATCTACGGCATCTCAGGATCCAGCACCTCATCGGACATCGGGGAGTCTTCGCCCACCCAGGGAACCGCAGGCTAGTAGAGCGTCCGCCGGATTACCAAAATAGTGCGGCACAGTTAGAAATCCGGCAAACAATCCGAAACAATAATCGGCAGTGCATGGCGCGTTCGAGATCAATTTCTCGTTCATTTCGCCTGGGATCAGCGGTTAAAAGCTACCGAGCTGTCGACCGAACGACCTAGGATATGGGGCTCGTTTCGGGTGTTACGACCTTGGGTAGTAGGTTTTAAGTGGATTCATCGCGCTCTTTCCTTTTAAAACATTCCGCGACACCTTTCGGGTGCACGAATTTCGATCGGGCGCCAAACGGAACAAGACCGGGACTCCCGTACGAGAAATCCGGTCAATACCCGATCAGTCTACTTAGAATCGATTTCTGAATTTGGCAAAGGAATGCTCCGCTCCTTTCGACGGTCACCTCAATCTTTACAATTTTCAATGAATGTATAGCGATATCACGTGAGGCACAAATTCAGACCATTTAACTAATGGATTCTTCGATAACTTTTATTCTAAATATGTTTGATAAATCACATAAAAATGCGTTCACCATCAAATATATTCTCATGGTCTTTTCAATGTAATTTATCAACTCGTTACTCGAATCTATTTTCTTAACAATTATTTGACAGTCTGTTTAACTCGAAAAAAATTTCTATTATTCATCAGAAAGGATCACTTGATTTTTGAAATGCTTTTCTATGAAAAAAAACTTTTTTTTTAAATTTGAAGTTTGGATTTTTTAAGACAGTTCATCAAGTTCTAACGATAATCTTGTAGGGCTCTCCAAAAGGAACGTTTTATTTCTTATAACTTTTTTTTCATGTCGTGCGTTGTTTAATTCATAATGCTCATTTACGTTTTTTCATTTTGAAAATTTTATTTTTTAAAGTTTTTAATTACTATGAATATACGCGCATAGAATTATCAAATTTTCAGAAAAAGTACTTTTCAAATTTTTTAAAATGCTATAACTATTTGAATTTTCACTCAAAATAACTGTTAAACGAACTCGATCGTTCTTTTTGTTTTCTACATTCTCTGAACACGTATGCCAACGCACAATCCAATAAGATTAGTCTCTCTAAATTTATCTGGCATAAAGTCGACGACAACGACAGACCGACGCAATCATATAACCGGTTTTTTCGTATTTAGGTGGTTTCGAAACGTGTAGATTCAAAGAAATGCGTTATAGCTAATGTTCACATGAAACTAATACCTTCTAATTTGTATGCAAACGTAAAAAATATGATATGAAACTTTCGAATTCAATGTACAAAAACAAATCCACAATCACCTGGTTACAGTTGTCAAAGCTTTGACCTTTAATCTTTCAAATTCTCTACGGAAGTGCAGAACAGATACAAAAATGATTTCAAGATTTTTGTGGCTGGCCTATTTTTCAGAGAATATTACAAACATATTTCTTTGCAGCAGCAAACCTTGATGATTCATCAGTTATAGTACACACTATACAAAATTGCCGTGTAAAAAACTGCGTCTCTGAAACTTAAAAGATTGTTGAAACATTGACTCTTCTGGAACCTCAATGCCACACATAGGCAATCTTGACGCTTGAAAAAAAGACAGCTACTACGGTGCGCACTTTAGAATCTGATGAAGCAAAAAGTACTCATTGGTAACATTGCCAATCGAATTGTTTCTTATTGCATTGAGCAGTGTTTCCTTAAATTGTAAAAGATGAGCGTTTCCTATATCTTGGTTTCCTCTTCGGCGTTGATCCTTAGTTGCATTGGTAAATATATTAACATAATGCATTTATAATTATAAGAAGAATTTTTTAAGCTTCACGCCATGCTGAAGAGTACACTAACATGTGTCCCAGATGTGAACGTGAACATATGGCAAATTTCCAGATGTGCAGGGATACACTATCGTACCTCGTCAACGAAATGGTTACGCAGCTGAGTGACGGTAAAGTGACGACATAGTTCCGAGTTATACCGGCGAGCCTACAGTTAGCCTTTCCAGAATAAGTCAATATAAATAAGAGAGTGGGTCAGTTTCGCGACGGCGCAAAGGCGTTTTCGGCAGTGGCTCTTTCTCACACGCGTGGAGTCCCTACAACTTCTGCGCCGAATCGAATGTGGAAACTCTTATTCTAGCTAGCTTATTCTAAGAAGATTTACTGCAGGTTCGGCGGTTTAACTGGCTCTATGGTAAACGTTGCGGTCACTAGGTCAGTTTGGGAAAATTTCCATTTTCACATTTATTAGAAATTTGACGTAGAATTCAAAACTCTGCTGATCGTCATACACATTTGAATTTATTAATTTGTATTGATTCATTTATTTTAAATCTCAAATTTAAAGTGGTATTTATAAACCCTGCGAACAATATTGCATGTCCAATCACCCTTATCGTTTCGGTCGAAGGTCCTTCCTTCAGTCGTACTTTCTTCCAAGCAAAGAAAGTAAGACTTCGGGAATGTAGATGGAGTAGGGGTGGGAAATATCGAAAAGAGGAGATTCAAAGACCTTAGTTAACTTTTGTAGTAAGGAAAATAATTTCGTTGTTTATTAAAAAAAATTGTATTTTTAAAATCAAAAATTAGTTGTTCAAATTAATATTTAACCACATTTTTGTAGGATTTATTTGATTGGCTAAAAATTCAACAATTCGACTTTTGGCGGGACATTTATAATGAAAAGCATTAATTCTTTTTGATTGAAAATTTATTTTATTTGAATAAAAAATTATTTTTCTAACTCAAAATTGAACTATACTATTGCTTTTTAAAATTGATCGTGTTTAGATGATAATTGGTACATCTTATATTACATATTATTTGATCGGAAAACTCTTTATCTGCATTGAAAGTTCAACTATTTGGTTAAAAATTTATTTTTGTTTATTTAAGATTAATCATTTCAGTCAAAAGTTACTTTTTCTAAACATTTCACAAATCTTGTTGACAATTTTTTTTTAAAATTAATTATTTCCGCAACACACACGTTTTTTACAGAAAAACAGCCAGCCAAAGCGCGCAATCATGTTTTTAACTAACTCGAAAAAATTCTTAATTTTGGGTCAAGATCACGTATGTTTAATAAAAAAGAGCTTCATGTTAAAAATTGTCTTGCTCGGTCCCTTAGAAAAACGTTTTTGTATACTACTTCGTTTATGAAAACAGATTGACATTAAAAATTTTTAGGAAGTTCTGCAATTAAAAAATATTGAATCTCCTTCTAAAATTTTCACATATTTCTGTTAAAAACAGAAACAAAAGAACAAATATTTTCCAGCTGTTTGAATTCTTCATTTATGATTTGTTTTGGAAAATCTAAAATCATTGATCTATTAATCTGAATTTTCCAGAAGTTATATAGCATTAAAATAAGTTAAAACCCCCGGTTATTTCAATAAAGTTTTGTTAAATTATTTTCAGATTTTCAAATTGAATCAGTTGTTAAATAAAGTGATTTTTCAGATATCTAAGTAAAACTTAAAATAAAAAGCTCTTTGGCCCCTAAAAATCATTAACAAACGTTTTTAAGCTGAAACTTTCTAGTCTTCTAAAATCTAAAAAAATTGATATGACCCGAGTCGAAATTTAGGCCTTACTTTAAAGCCGTAACTCCTACCTTAATGGGCGCTGGAAGCTGTAAAGTAGGTCCTGAATATGCAGTGATATCAATGTACTACTGTAGGACTTGTGGCATAAAAGCAGGTTCTCTATAATTTTACACCAATATGGATGAACAAAAATAAGATTTGTTATTTATCAGAAAAACTAAAATAATATCTGTAAAATAAATATGAAGGATATTCGCAATTATTTTTTATACATATTATTAATAGAATTTTTTGATTGTGACGCAAAAGAATAGTGCACTGAAAAATCTGCATTTACTAAGGAACGTACTCGAGATCGCACGCACGTACTGGATATTTGCCAAACGCCTAACGCCCTAAAACCGATTCTGCTTTTGGAACGCGTCACGATGTCATCGGTAAAAATAATTTTTTTTTTTACTTTGTGTGACGTTAAATATTTGAAACAATTTTTGAAATAGTTCAATATAAATTAGTTCTATTTTTAGAGGTATTCTACGTTATACGCTTTAAAAGAACTTGAGGCTACATTCGTATTTAAATTTAATTCTGAGTTATTTATTGCATAAATAAATACAATGTTGAACATGCTGACTTAAGTAAAAATATCTTTTGATCTATTTTTGTTCGCATAAAATCATGTTACAAATAAATTAACCGTAATACTCTAATGAAAATATAATAATAATTAGTCACTTTAATTATAATTATTGAATATATATTTCAATATATTTTTCAATTTTTTTATTTAATCTATAAGCTTTGATGTTAACGATAGAAAATATTTTATTCTTATAATTTGTTGCGATTCACAATCACCTAAATGACTGTTGAATACACACACTTTCATTAATTAATGATACAAATCTTTATAATGACTTATTAATCGACAATGTTAAATAATTTTCCATGATAAATATTATTCTCATACAAATTTTCAGCATTCTCAGTTAAGAGAAAATATTTTTCTGCCATTAAGCATTGCAAAGAAGTATTAATTTATACATAAATAGTTAATGACAATTAGGTTAAATATTGAATGAAATTTTTTTGTTAATTGAGCTTGCATTCAGATATTCAGATGACCAATAAGTTCAATTAACCTAAGTAAAAAAATAATTTTAACTTAATTTTCATGAAGTTCGAACATTGCAGGCTCAAAAGATTGAATGTAGGATCAGTATTGAAAAGGAGGTTAAACAGCATCAAATTAGAGTCTTGAGGTATAAAAATGTAGGCTCTAAAGATTCAAAGTAGCGTCAGAAAAGTGTTACAGCCTCAAAGTAGCCTGTAATTTTCATTCTCTAGGAGATAAAAATTTAAAGCAGGGTCTATAAGTTTAAATAGCGCCAAAGCAGGTTCTAATAAGGAGCTGCAACTTCAAAGTAGGGTCTCAATTTCGACTCGGGGACTTATTTAAGCATTTTCAAAAATCTTGAAAAATTGAGAACATTCATATTTTTTTAAGTTAAAATTAATTTTTAGTTTAAAAAAATATTATAAATGAACATTATAGGAAATTATATTTTAAGCCATATTTGTCGTGGATTTTTGTTAAAATTACTATAAATAGTTATTATTGTTTCCTTACTTGCATTTATTATCAACTAACTATGCGTGACAAAAATCTGCATTAAACTGCACACGTACAACTCTGCACATTGAAGTATATGCGCTAAACTTATAGAAAATATTATTTTTAACAAAGTTATCATAAATAATAATTTTTATTTTAAATCATAAGTTTACATCTAAATTATCTGCAAAAAAATTATCCAATTGTTTTTCTGTGAATGCACAACGGCGATATTGTTCTATATAGCTAAAGATTAAATAGGAAAGGTCCAAATTTGATTTTTGACGATTGCTGTGTGGAAATTTTAATGTTGCGCCGGTCCGGCCCCGATCTGGAAAAATGTGGGCCCGAAAGGGTAATCTGTCTAGCACCAGACCGTAAATGAAACGCCTTACCCGACCGGGCCCAGATCTGGCATCCAAAATATGGGCTCAATCTGGCTTGGATATGGCCCCATGCAAAAAAAAAACTATTGAGAAAAAAGTTTATTTATGAAAATAATGATTATCGACGGACGCATTTAGTCTTTGTAGCAGAAGTTTGACTTCTAACTTCCCCTGTCGGTAATCATGCAATATGTTTTACCCACTGACCCCTAGAAGTTCGAAATTGTCTACTCGCTGCGCTAGTGCTGCTCTGAAACAGCTGATACGTATATCAGACACACCCTATTTAATTATATAAATTTGTTTATTTGCATCAAAAGTGCAAACATTAGTTGTTGGATTATTTGTATATAATTTTTGTGACCAATTTTGGTTGTTTCGCCCCACTTTGCCGAATATAAACCTTATAGTTAGCCCATTAACAAAATTGAAAATTCTTAGCATTGTTCCACAACACCGTCGGTATTTCTCGTACAAAAAAAAACTTGTTTATAATACTAATCAGTTAGGACCAGAGACAAATTCCTTCGAGCCCTCTATTTAGCGTGCCAAATTTTCAATTATTTTCTTCTAAATTTTTTTTCTTCAAAATTTCCTCAGGAACAAAGCAGAGAAATGGACTTTATTATCTCCTCTTTCATTTCCCAAACTTTCAGAGCGATACCTCATTTCATTAGGACGTAAGTTGGGAAAGAAAAATTGAGAACCAGGTTTGGTCATGGGGACCCAATGGGGTCTTTATGGGTACTTTGTAGATGCTCCATTCGGTTCTTTCGAGCCATCTCATCTGCCCCCTTGGGGCCACATGTGGAATATCCGATCGGGCCCAGATCGGAACACCGGAATAAGTTGAGCTATATCTGCACGGGTTATTTGAGTATTTTCTCCTTCTTTTCACTAATTTTTATACTTGGCTACTATGAAAAATATACCATTTTAATAAATTTCTATTGTTATAATTTATAATATGTATTGGTATTGAAACATACGTACTTTCATTAGCTTATTTAAAAAATTAAAAAAAGAATGCGCATTGTTTAAAAAACTAGTTTCTTATAAAAACTTTTTATGGAATTTGTGTCGTTTTCTCAGGAATTTAATTCTATTTATTTTCCATTTTTTTAACGAAAAATATGCAACAGCGTCAAGTGTTTCGAAGAAAATTTGTAATTTAATTAAGGCACAACATTTTATTAGATAAAATGTTATTGTAGTTTGTGTCGTTTTTTCAAAAAGTTATTTTTTCCCATTTTTCACGTATTCTTAAAAAAAAGTTTATCACAAATATTGTCAGCTTTTTAAATGCAAAATTGTTGGCCATTCACGTGTTTCCGTACCTTGAATCATTTGTCTAACAGTTAAATTATCTGTTTATTTCCAATGTTATTTTTCAGAATTATTTTTTGTAGATCTTTTGTAGGTGAACAAATTTTAACTTTTTTTTCTGTAACTTTTGTCGCTTGTCTGAAAATTGAATTTGTCTATTTTTAAAGCTATTTTTTACGGATAAAGCCAAAACTACGTGTCCTATGAAAAGTAAATAATGACAGATTTGTAGACCTTTCTTGGGTGCACAATTTTTATTTGTTCATTTTTTGTCGTATCTTGCATAGTTTAAACAAAAAATTGGATTTTTAATTTTTCATTATATTTTTTTACGTCAAAATTTTAATTTTTCGAAAAAATTCAAAACTTTGGTATGAAAATCTTTTTTTTATCCAAAAAATTCATCAGGAGTAAATGTTCTTATACCAAAGGAGAATCTAATAGATTCATTTTTTCAAAAGTCATCGAGCTCACAGACAGACATACATGCAGACATACAGGCAGACGAATTCGTAAAAACTTGTTTTTCAGATTCAGAGGGCCTTAAAACGCCGACACTTGATAAAAATGATGGGTGGTGGTGGCGCGGCCTGTTGAAGGGTATTATTAAATGTGTAAATTTAGAAATATAAATTTTAAAAAAATGGAATAGTTACATTTGAAAAAAAGATTTTTTTTCAAATATATAAAAAAAATGTAATTTTAAGCAAAAAAATACGAATTTCCAACAAGATACAAGAACTCTCAACCCAAAAGTTTAATTTTCAACTAAGCAGTATTCGTTTCAATAAAAAAATAAATTTTTAACAAAATAGTTCAATTTTAACCAAAAGTTTAGTTTTTATTTCAAAAAAGGACCATTTTTAACCAAAAATACAATATTGTAAATTTTAAACCGTAAAGATAAATTTTTAACTATAATTTGGAATCATCAACAAAAATATGCATTTTTAAAAAAGTAGTTTAGCTTTATAGCCAAGTTGTTAAATTTTCAACCAGAAAAAAGAAGTTTTAACTCAACATTTTAACTCAACAATAAGTAATAAATTTTTAAACAAAAATATTAATGTACTACTTTCAAATGAAATTTAAGAATTCATAATCAAAGAGTTACATTTTTAAGAGAACATTTTGTTTTTTAAATCCCGAGGAAAGAAGTTCAACCTTAAAATCGGGTTGTTAACTTTTTCACCAAAATGATACATTTTTAGACAAAAAGATTAACTTACTATCAAAAAGACAAATTTTTAATACAATTTGAGAATTTTCAACCAAAAAGTAGAATTTTTAACTAAATAAGACGAATCTTCATACAGAAAGATTGACTAACAAAAAAGACGGACTTTCAATAATATTTGAAAATGCTGACCTCAAGAGTTGAATTTTTAAAAGGAAAGCGATTGTTTCAATTTTCAAGAAAGTAGTTCAACTTCAAAACCTATTTGTTAATTTTTTAACCAAAAAGTGGAATTTCTAAATAAAATATTAATTTACTATCATAAAAGACGAATCTAAAGAAATTAAAAACTTTTAACTAAAAGATTCAACTATCAACTAAAAGAAGAGATTTTTTTCACAACAAGATTGATCTACTATGAAATAAGTATATTCTAAATAAAATTCAAGAATTCCCTACCAAAGAGTTGCATTTTTAACGAAGAAAGATGCATTTTAAAATAAAAAGAAAAATTTACTACAAAAAACATTCACTATCTGAAAACAAACTAAAAACGTTCGCATTTGTACTTTTAGAATAAAAATTCCTTTCAATTCTGAAAATTTAATATGCGTGTAAAGTTACTTTTACTGGGAGCCCCCCCCCTTTCGGTTATCATGAGTAGATTTTGTGAGAGCCCCCCCCCCTCCAAGTTGTTTAAGACAAATATAAAACTTTATCTGAGGACAATGTAAAAATAAAATACCTTTTGTTCTTAAACCCTTCACAGTCAGGCAAAAAAATTATACCATATCAAAAAGTTTTTCAAGGAAAAGAATTCAGAATCACTTGATATTTGCAGGCTCCACAGTTTTGGGGTCGCTAATGGATAAAGTTATGAGAGGATTCTCAATAAATGTCACAATAAATTAATTAATCCCTGGCAAATGTTGATCGTCGAACAAAATCCAAATCGTTTGGATCAGATATGATGAGTTTTGTATACATCAGAAATCTTTTTACAGAATCATCAGAAGGGCCAGAAAAAAACTGGAGCCTACCTTCTTCTAAATGTAATGAGGTGACTAAAGAGGATGTAGCAGCCCTATTAAATGATTGGAATTATAGGGAATATACATATGGCGATGATTTTGGACAACATACACCTATGCCTCCGTCTCCTGCAGCACATACTTACCAGAATTATCAACATGCACCAAGCCCACACCGTGAGTTGAAAATTAATTTATTTTGTAGAAAATTTAAGCAAATTTTGACATAAGATTCTTTTCTTTGTTTAAAAAATTAATGTTCAAATGAAGGTCTAACTATTTCATTTTCCGTCGAAAATCTATATTTTTTACTTACAAAATTAAACCACTTGGACGAAATTCCAACTTACTTATGAAAATTTATTTTCCTGCGGGAAGGTTGTTGATTTTAGTAGAAGATTATTGGGTTAAAAATTAAAATACGAGGGCTGTTTGATAAGTCAGTGACTTTTTGAATAAAAGATATTTTTTGACAAATAAGCGTTTTATCTCTTAACATAATCTCCTATCAGATCGATAAATCTAGTCCAGTTTCTTTCCAATTTTCGTATTCCTTCAAATAATAGGGTTTCTAAAGGCCCGCAAAATAGACGTTTCTGCAGAACATGCTGGATGAGGTAGCAGTTCGTAGCCCAATTTATGGATTTTTGCGATGGTGCCTACACACGTGTTTTTGCTTCAAATCAATACTGAATCTGTCCCAAAAGCTCCGAACAATATTGACACTACAATAGGAAACTGGCGGAATTTATTTCTTTTATTTTGAGTGAATTGACAGTTTGGCGCATTACATTCAATAATTCCATTATGTTTTTTAGGACCGTCTAAGAGTACTATAGCTGTGGAATATTATTTATAGTTTTTGGCGTGATGAAACTGATGATGCAGTCAGAATTGACGTACCAAATCGTATTTTTATCCTAACAACAAAAATCCTTTGAGATCACTTTTTTTCGTAGTAAATGATCTAAAAGAAAGAATGGAAAATATTCTTAGCCTGTTTAGTACACCCTATAGTATGGTGGTCCACTGAAATTGCATTTGATGTCAGAGTTGTCACACTAAATCGGATTTCTAGCGACATTAAAAACGTGTCAGTATACCTATATTTTCCGAGTCCTATATATCCATTTTCTGTAAATTCGACTCCGCCATTTTGAATACGCCTTCTTGAATTGAAAAATTTTAATTTCCTGATTTGAAAATAGTACTGAGAGACTTAAAAAATCCACGATTAAATGTTTTCATAACAATAATCGGATGATTAATGTCAGCTGAGTGTCCCAAACTTTTCATTCTCGTAAAAAAAATTCTGCTACTTTATGAGCGCAGTGCGAATTTTTATACATTGCTTCATTGTCGACGACTACAAACCTTAAACACGATAATTAAATTTTCAAATTCAAGATAGCGGATTAATAATTGCTGATTTAAATTTACAAAAAAGTCATATAACCCTAATAGCTTTTACTCGTGGGTTTTTTGAGACTCTGAGTACCATTCTCATGTCAGGAAAATCAAATTTTGAAATTCACGATGGCGGATTCAAAATCAGAATTAGCTTTACCACTCAAAAGTAAGATAGACAACCTTAGTATGTACTATTATTGTTCAAACTAATTTTTTCTCTGGGATCATTTTAGCGACAACCAACCACTTTTTGAAGTTCTTTTTGAAATTGGAATAAATAATCGCTCATTTACGTCAGTTCAGACCACAGATTCGGTTTCAGAACGCCAAAAAAATTTAGAACACACTAGTCTGGTCAACGGTTTTTTTTTAACCCTGTATAAGCGAAAATGATCATTTGTACAGTTCTTTATTTTTTGGGCATTCCACAGCTAAACTGCACTTAAATTAGTCTAAAAACGATCGTGGCATTATCGAAGATATTGTGCTAAACTGTCAATTCGCGCGAAACAAATTCCACATTTTTCTAGTGTAATGCGAATTGTGATACTTTTCTTCATCTGCCGGCCCACTATTCAGGGATTTCTCTTACAATCAGTCGCCTTATCCTTTCCAGCTAAGACTTCAGGAGAACACTTCGACCCTGCTTCAGCAGAGTACCGCCACATAAGCTAGCCTGGGTCGCAAGATGGCTGTGTAGATCCACATAAGTGTCTCCAGTTCAAGCCCCAGATTTTCACTATGATTCTCCTACAAAGCCGAAGAGTCGCTACTAGCTTCTTGAACTTGTCTTGCAGGTGCTCGTTCCATGACTGCTTCTTATCCAGAATAACTCCTGGATATTTTCTTATTTTTTTTTTAATTTCTAGTTGTTGTCCTGCCAGTTTCAATGTACTCGTGATACTCCACTTAAACTTTCCGGTGAATACAACCGCATCCGTCTTACTCGGGTTCACCGATAGCCCAGTCTTATTACAACACGAATCTACTATGATCAGTACTTCATTTATTACTCCGAAGAGAGCTTTCAAATACTAGACGCGTAAATTAACCAGTATATCGTTCGCATACTTATAACTGAGTGGTCCTGTGCGTTGTCAAATGAAGCAGTTCATCCACTACCAAGCACCACGACACCACATCTCAAGTCAACTGTTCTATATAAAGTGTTATAACCCTTAGTTGTAGTTAGGTTTCTGTTGGCCCACACGTGGCAGATCCATTCCACGACTTGAATATGCACACCCAGTAGAATAAATCACCTTTCCATAGGTGTACTTGAAGGCTCCTTCGACGCCCATCATGGGTACAATCGCGAGGCCTTTCTGATTCAGTTGTCCTTTAATTAGGTGTACTGTCCCGCTTGTGGCCATCCCGGTCAAGTAACCAACCCTATAGGCATGTTGCTACTTGTTAAGTGGCTACCCTACAAGACAATATCGTGGATACATGGAACCAAGGGTCTTTACACTGTTTTTAGTAGAAAATAATGTAGGCAAATGGGAATAGTATCGCACTCCTGGAGAAGAGGAAGACCCCTTACCTTGCAATATTCTACCAGTGTACCAACCCCCGCTGGTGGGTTGGTATCGCTGCCATATGGAAAGTAAGCCGATACCATTAGGTCTGTCGAAAATAGTTCAAGCAGCAGGACAACGTTGACTCCCTTTGCGAGTATGCAAGCCCTCGGATGGGCTGCCTTGGGGTCCCTGTAATAAAAACCAGCGCCCGCTGAAACTATAGTGGTATTTTAAACTAATCAAAGTTCCTGGCCATGCCCCTCTGCACAACAACAGAGGCGCTTTTGATGTGATCTTCCTGATGCATATTGTGCCCGAAGATTCTCCAGGACGTTTTTTATGTGAGGAATTGAATCCGTCCAACCGCTAGAGGAATACATACGGGTCTTCAAGTTTACACGGGATCCACTCCGTTGCTCTCACTACCTTTTGGAGCAACTCAACTCTGCCCTTTTTAAGGACTGCAACTTCTTAAGGCGTTAGCCTTGTGTAGCCAAGCGTTAGAAGCTAGGTCGTATGCGACAAATACAAAGACCCCTCCCCTATAGATGAATGTCTTGATTTTTGGCCATTTATCCTGGGATACTCTTTCGAGCGC
The DNA here is from genome assembly GCF_010883055.1 of Belonocnema kinseyi. Taxonomy (NCBI): domain Eukaryota; kingdom Metazoa; phylum Arthropoda; class Insecta; order Hymenoptera; family Cynipidae; genus Belonocnema; species Belonocnema kinseyi. Next base: position 38,189,128 of record NC_046657.1, read on the forward strand.
CCTCCAGGTTGCCTCCCTCAAGAGTTTCAACTGCTGTGTAGTGAACATCGATTACAGGTAGCTCGTGTCATACACCACTATCGTCAGCCGGGTCAGCTCAGAAATATCTCTTTTTATCAATACTTTTTTCTAAATTAATGTTTTTATTATATTATTATATTATTTTTATTATAGTTAGTGTTCAAGAGTATAAGATTTAGCTTTTCACCGTTGTATACGCTTAAATTACGAAGATTTTTGTTACTATAATTGAAGCGGTTGTTTTTTAATACTAAAAGCATTGTGGCAGCAATGTCCAAATTTCTTGTATAGTTTATTATATAACATAATAATTATATATAATAATTATTATATAATAATTTATTGATCCGTTGTCTTCTTCATACAAGTGGATAGTTCAGTGATACCAAAGTGAACGTCAAAGCGACTCACTGACGCGCGTCTCTAGCAACACACTTTTCCCAGATTTTTCCTAAAAGTATAATCATTCTTTGAATGGTTTTTATAATTACTTATAATTAATCGGTAGAAAAAATTGTTCTTCCTCCAGAGACTACTCACCGAAACACAAATTCTCTAAATGAAATTTCATCTCCTTATTTTGAACGATATTCGTTTTGGCAGACGACAGTCCAGCGAATAGTTTGTACTTCCATAGCACTGTCCCTACGTTAGAGGATCGCTTCTAGATGGCACCACCGGCTTTTTAATATCTTCTATACACTGATTTGAAAACTATTTCCCGCATACAGTATAATGGGAATTAAATCAAGGCAGTCGGCATACAACTCCTGCAAAATGTATGCGGTAAAACGCTAATGGACAAAGTTATGGTTGGATTCTTAAAAAGTGTAATAATAATTTCATTAATACTTGGCAAATGGTAGATCTTCGATCAACATCCAAATTGTTTTGATCAGATATAGTGAGTTTTGTATATATAAGCAGCCTTTTTACAGAATCATCAAAAAGGCCAAGAAACAACTGCAGTTTACCTTCTCCTAAGTATGATAAGGTGACTAAAGAAGATGTAGCAACCCTGATACGTGATTGGCATTCTGGGAAATATTCACATGGCGATGATTTCGGAAAATATACGACTATGCCTACATCTCCTTCAGCACATACAGGACAGCTTAATCAACTTGTACCAATACCTCATTGTAAGTAGAAAATTGATGAATTTTGTTGAAAAGTTAAACATATTTTGGCAGAAAATTCTATTCTCTGTTTGAAAATTAATTTTCAACTGAAAATACAATCATTTTATTTTTCGTTGAAAACTGATCTTTTTCAATTAAAAATAAACTACTTGAATCAAATTCCCACTAGCTCATGAAGAATTTATTTTCTTTCTAGATGGTTGATGGAATCTTTCTTTATACAAATTTTTCATTTTGGTTTGAAAGTTCATACTTTTTGGTTGCAGATTTTTTAATTCAAGATCAACTTGTTTCATTGATCATTCATCTTTTCGGATTAAAAATCCATTTCGTTGGATTCGTTAGATCATGATACAAACTTTAAAAAAGATAGAAGAAAATTAAAAGGGTCATTCGTGGTAGGTATACGAAAGTCGAGGAAAGTAACCTTCTGCTAGCAGCGGGGAGCCTGCCATAAAAAAGTGTTTAACAATTGCCAGATAGTATGTATTTGAATAATTCTTAATGAAATCTAATAACTACCAATCTCGAAAAATAACTTTTGTATATGAATTTTTTCTACTAGAAAGTTGAGAAAGGATGGAATATTTATTACAGTATAAAAATATATCCATTTTTCTATTTAAAAAAGTCGATTCGTTGGTTTACGCGCTTCGCACTCGATAATATATTTATCTCGCGCTTCGCGCTTGGTCTTTGTATATTTCCCGCACCTGTGCACAGACTTTTTAAAACCTTGGGTAAGTAATCTGCCGTTTTTTGAAAAACTGAATTTGCACATTTACAATTTTATTTTTACGATCTAAAATTTACACATGCGGTCTAGACATCAGCCTGTTTTTTAACTTCTAAATTATGTCCCTAACCTCAGTAACCCAGCCTCTGTCAATTGAGTTTTATACCGAAGCTTAACCAGTTTTCATGATAATATTTTAAGGAATTCAAAAAGTAACCTTTTTCTTCTCATGAATTTTTTTCATATCGTGCGTTATTTGGCGTTTATATTGCAAATGCTCTCACTTTTTGAATTGTTATCAAAAATGGCTGGCTAACGAACGTGACCTTTAGTCCAATTTACACAAATTTTACACAAATCTAATACCTTCTCTGATGAGAATGTAATAATGAATCCGACATAGCGGACCATAATTGACCAAACTGTAACCATTCCACTTAATATTGTTACCCTGGGGTTTTCGGGACGCTGATTTCGAATTATAAGATGAAATTTCAGAGTCCAAAATAAAGAATCAAATATTATGGATTATAGTTGTCGGAATAAAACCACATTAACTAAGAATTGTTGCTCTGGTGTTGTCGGATTTAAAAAGAGCAAACCAAAAAACACCCTTGTATACATTTTTAATAAAATCAGTTTTTTCAAAAATATAATCTGTCGTATCGGATTCATTATTTTGGAATTTGATCTTCTTCGGATTATAAATCAGCGACCCCAGGAAACTTTGTATACTTCTAATAATGAAATTCGCTTTGATAAAACAGTGCATTTCTTCAAAGTTTTAAATTGAGTTAGCATATTTAATCGCCTTTTCTCAAAATCATTAAGGTCTTTGTTACTTTACAGTCCGGATTTAAAATAAAAAGGCATGGATCTTTATTATAATTTCTGAAAAATTATTTTCAATTACGAAACGAACGGACCCTCTGGGTAATTCCTATCAAAATCTTAGCAATTTTGATACAAGATTCATCAAAACGGCTCATATTACGCTGCTCAATTTCAGTAGAGAAAAAACTCTGGATGATGTTTCATACCCTAAGTCAGAGGGGAACGAAACCTTATTTGATGGTACCATTCAGAATACCAAGACATACATTTCTTTCTGTGTTTGCGGTATGATTATATACTTTTAAAAATGTAATCTTCTGTTTTTTGTTCCAGACAGGGAGCATGATTCTGCCATGCATTCTGCTCCTACTATGCAGAATTATCCTGTTATGTATCCTACTAATGACATCCAACCTCATCCTGCAATGTATCATGCTCCTAATATGCCTTTTGTTCCTGCCACGTTTTCTTCTCATGCAACATCTGGTCCTGCGGAGCAGACTCTTCATGTCAGGCCTAAGTCTTCTTCTAGCAAGTCCCCCTATTCTGTACTATTTCAAATGTCAATTGAAGAACTTCGATATGAAAGATTTTATCCTAAAAAGAATCCGACCAGAGAACTTGCAATTCAATTATACGAGTTTTTTTCCGGTTCAGGAATTTATTTGAAAAATAAAAAGAATATTATCGATAAGGAGCTAACAGGAGTATACTTTTTAATGTCAGGAGTCAATGGTGACGCCTTGGCGATGGTGCAAATACAGGTAAATAGGAAGACAGTTTTACGTGGATTATATATGTCTTCTGGTCCAGCCGGAATGCGAGCGAAAGTAAACGTGTTCTCCCGCAAGGTCAGCAAAATAGAGGAACAAGAAGAAAAGGACACTCCATTAACAGAAGAATATCCAATCAAAAAATATTTTACGAGGGAAACTGTGGATGTTCCTCTTAAGCTAGCTTTTCATGTCAGATCCACGTCTCCCAGCAAGCCTCCCTATCCTACATTATTTGGGATATATGTTGAAAGACTTCAATCATATCGATTTTATCCCGTTGGAGGTTCAAACCGAGAACTTTTAATTGAATTATACACTTTTCTTCCCAAGTCAGGAATTTATTTGAAAAATGACAATGGATCAAAATACGCCATGCCGCCCCTGACAAAATATGTGTTATCGGGAGTCAATGGTGACGTATTTGCATTCGTGAAAAAACTAGAAAATAGGAAAACTGTATTTTGTGGTCTATATCTAGCTAAACGTGATCCTCGTGGCAATGATCGAGCAAAAATAAATAAAATAAGCAAACTAGTTAGCCTATTAGATACAGCTGAAATCAATGACGTTCAATTAGGAAACCATAACGCAGTGCCCAAATCGTTCGAAATGAGGCCTGTCGTTTCAGTGGATAAGCCCAAAAATAAAGTTTATAAATTAGCTCGATCCAGAAAGTCGTGAATTTTTCAGTGATGAACGACTAGATGCAAATTAAAGTTTAAAACCTGCGCTTTCTGAAAAAATGGTCTATATGGTGATTAACGAATTAACATGTTTAGAATAATTATCATTAACTATTATATTTCTGTTCGCGAAATAATATTTTTTATAAAAAATGCAACAGCTAGGTAGATTGTGGAAATACTTGATTAGAAATTCTATTTTTTAGAAAATAAAATCTTTTGCTAAAATAAAAAAATTCCTTATTAGTTTGTTTACTTTTATCATTTATTTGCAAATAACTGTTTTGCTAAAAATTCACATTTTCTTGTTAAACTTCGAATTCTGTTATGTTTTACTTTGTTGTGGAAAATAAATTTTTTTGTTGAAAGTTTATTCTTTTTAGTTATAAAGTTTGGTATTATAACTTTCCCTAAGTAATCTCTGAATACTCATTTCGATTCGACATTTCATATATTATCAGGGTTTTTAACCTATTCTTCATTTATATATTAGTTTTGTAAATAAACGTTGCGTTTACAATACCTAAAATGAGATGAATATAAAATAAAATTACAAATTCATTACAAAATATTATGTATATTTTTTAAGAGATAAATTATTACAAAATTCTAATGAAACATTTTCGAATATACCTACTAGTATTCAATATGCGTACAAAAGTTACCAATTGAACTAAGCATGATGCGTATATATCTTACTGGGCCATCTTTTTCTCAGAGAAAAAACTTACTCGAAAGTTTGTCAAAAATATCTAAGTGGATCCGTAGCTCGGTTGACAAATGCGTGCGTTACATTTATTTTTTCGGTAGTTAGGTAGAGTTCGAGTCCCTAACGGGAGCATTTTTCATCGGATTCAAGTGTGCGATTATATATGTGAGTCACTGTGTGTGTAACTGTGTAATACAAATTGTAAATTAAGTGCAACTATTATATATAAATTCATTATTTTCTTTTCAAATCGATTGACATTTTACATTCTTTTCGTTGTAGATATATTTTGTTTGTCCATTACCTACGCGAAAAAGATCACTTTTTTCGCCTGCATATAGTGGACGAAATGATCGATTCCTCAACCGTTGATGTGAGCATTGAAAAATCGCATGTTGTTTCCGCTAGTAAGAAAAAAGTCTCCTAACAAGTGGGGAAAAATACGCGGAACAGTGGGAGAAACATATGCTTCTTCGCGAATATTTGATTCAAAATCCCGTCGCGTAGCGCCATCTACAACTCAGGTGAGCGCTTTCCAAGAGTTTAAATATATATCCGTGTCTTACCTTCGTGCTGCTATCTTGTATTGTTTCTGACTGCATACGCCCAAAAAAAAGTGATCTGAACTGTGTACGAACCTACACTGTTAGAAAAAAGTCGCTGAATCACACCAATAAGTGAACATTTTTCGCCCTGCAACTGAAGTGTGTTATCCCACATCTCTATAGGTGCAAAGTTCGGTGTCGAACGTGAGAGGGTACTTTTTTCATCTCAGCCAGTCCGATCATTGACAGTATTTGCATCGTTCCGGTGCGAAGGACTGTGTGGAGTGTTTATATAAGAGGCGGTGTAGCATCGTCGATGAGTCGGCTCTGCTACATGTTACGTAGTCCAGCCTCGTGTAAAGCCGAAAATGCACGAGCAATAACGCGAGCCCCCCGACTTTAAGGTTCGTTTTCGGTGGCTAACTGGCTATTAGAAGGAGTTTTTAAGTAAACTGAATTTTGCAGGGTTCCGAATTTAAAAGAAAATCAGGAAAAATTTGAATAATTTTTAATGGTTAGATGACTTGGAAGGTCTAACAAGATTAGAAACAGAACTTCTTCAAGATTCGTGTCAACATTTTTGTTAATTTTTTATTTTTAAAAAAATGGTCATTAAGAGAAAATTAAAAAAGCTTTCCAAACATATAAAGGATTTCAAAACATTTAAAAGATGAGTGTGGAAGATTTTAAAGCAAAATATTTAAATTTGGTAAAATTAATAAATACAAATAAATAGAATCGAATAAATTCAAGAAATCTTCAGAAAAAAGGAAGAGATTCTAATCGAATTTTTAGCTTAAATTCTATTTGGAATTTAGATTTTGAAATATTTAAGAATGAAACTTTAGGGGGTTTAAGGAATTCTGAAAGATTTTAAGGAGATAAAACTATTTTTTTTTCAAATTTACTAGACAAATTCAGGAGATTCTAAGTCAATTTTTTACATCTTGAATTAAGGAACATAATTCTTATTAGGCCTTCTTATGCATATTTTGTTAAACAATTTTTTTAAGTACGTGATGATTTTAAAAATTTACTTTCGAATTTGAATAAGTTCAGGAGATATTTAAAAATTTTGAAACGATTTAAAAATAATTAAAACTTTCAATGATTTTTAAAGAATTTTGTAAGATTTCAGGAAAATGGCAAACATTCTTTTAGGTTTCGAGCAATAATTAATATAATTTTTTTATTTCGAAAAACTAATTTCAGAAGATTATTTTTTAGCATTTCAAAACATTACAAAAGATTTCAAAAATTGTCAAAGTATCTCAAAAATTTTAAAGGCAATTTTTTATAATTTTGCAGAATTTAAAAAACTCAGTAAAAATTTGAATAATTTTTAAGGATTAGAAGATTAGAAGGTCTGAGAAGTTAAAAAAAAATTATTTTCCTAACGTTCGTGCGAAAATTTTTAATGATTCTTTATTTTGAAAAATGATCCTTAAAAAAAATTAAAGAAGACTTTTAAGCACATGAAACGATTTCCTAAAATTTCCAAAAAGAGTGTAGAAGGTTTTAAAAGCAAAATTTTTCAATTAGATATGATCAAAAAGTTGAAAAAAGTGTAAACAATCGAAGAAATTCAAGAAATATTCAGTAGAATTAATGAAATGCACAAACAGTTCAGACTTCAGAAGAGTTTCAGAATGTAGGATAAACTTATTTAAAAAACTGAAAAATCTAAAAATTCTTATAGAAGAAAAAAATGCGCCTGGAAATTGTGTACAATTCTCAGTCTTCAAAATTAACAAACTAATGATTTTTTAAAAATTACTTTCAGCACATTTCTTCTCAGGCTGAATCCCCGCTTTCAATCGCAAGAGGTTCAATTATTTTCAATAATGATACGAATGAAATAAATGTTAAAAAATCCAAAAATATACTTTTATAGTATATAATATAATATAGTATATGATATACTTTTTGTTTGCGAGAAAGAAATTCCTCAATTCTCAAGTTTGAATACTAAGGGTAATGATGTCAATTAAACATCCATAATTAATTAAAGATTTTCATTTTTGCCTTTAAGTACAGAAGACTTATCATTTCATAGCTAAATAATGGAGATATTTTTATAATTTTATTTCTGAAATCTGTTCCATAAGCAACATACTAAAATAAAATGTAGGAATAATTATAAAATTATTATTATTTTTCATTCTTAAAATTAATATATACAGAGTACAGTTGTTATATGAAATTTCACGACGGTTTTTTGTACCATGTTTCACCCTATCTAAAGAAAAAATATTCTAAAAGTATGTTCCTTAGTTATTAAGATACTATACAAAAAGGTACTTTTAGAATTGTTCTCTCTTTTTAAAATCACGAGATATTTCCCCATAAAATAAAATTTGTTAAATTTATTTTACAATTATTTATATTACAATTATCTCCTAATGGAAATCATCAAATTCTTTACCAATTCTTTACAAATTGTTACCAGTTTTAGTTATTTTTTTAATCATTTCCAAATTTCTAAACATCTCCTAAACTTACTCAAATCGGAAAGCACATTTTTTACACTAACATAAACTTTAAAAACAAATTAAGCAAGAAAGCTTGATAAGAATTAAGTTCCTTATTTTTCCTAAAATTATATAATAATGGCAAAATTGCAACATTTTACTGCACACTGTTTTACACCCTTTTTAAAATTTTTATGAATTAATAAAAAAAAATTGTGTTCTTTTTCAATTTTGTTCCAAAATTCATATAATTCCATTTTTTGTTGACAATGTATCTTTTTTAATTGAAAATCTAACTATATCTTGAAAAATTAAACTAATCTGCTGTAAATTCAATTTTTTTCGTACAAAATATTTTTTAGTTGAAAATTAATCTCTTACTGCAAAAATAAAAATTATTTTGCAGAAAATTAAATTTCTTATCTGAAAATGTAACTATTCTATTTTTGGTTAAATACTTGTTTTTTACTTTTAATATTAATTTTTAAAGCTAAAAATTTTACGTTTTTGTCGAAGTTTTTTTTACATTATTTGTTTAGTTGTAAATTCATCTTTTTTAATAGGAAATAATTGTTCTCTTTTGAAAATTGATTTTTTGGTTGATAATTTAACTGTTTTGTTAAAAATTCGATATTTTTTTAGTTTAAAAAATATTTTCTTATAATGAAAATTGACCATTCTCAGTTAGAAAATAATAATTTTTTATAGAAATGTGTTCTTCTTTGTTAAAAACGCATCTATTTTAATTAAAAATTCATATCTTTGGTTGAAAATGCATTTTTTGATAAAACTTCTTTCTTATCGTTTAAAATGGTTGACAGTTTCTGTATTTTTTTGGGAATTGAACTATTTTGATTAAAAATTTTTGGTTGTAAATTAGTTTTTTTAAATGATAATGTAAACGTTTTTCGTTGAAAATTTATCTATTTTGTTAAAATTTCGTTTTTATTGTTGTTTTAAAATTCATTTATAAAATTTTTAATTTCTGTTTTCTGTAGGAAATTATTTGTTTACAAATCCGATTTTCTGCTTAAAAATTTAAATATTTTTTGGAAAGTTTGATTTTTTGGGGTTGATAATTATTTTTAACTGAAAATGTAATTATTCAATTTCTCCTTGAAGAAGTCTTTTTCGGCGTAAATACATTTCTTTGGTTGAAAACTGGACTATTTCGCTGTAGATTTAATTGCTTTCTATTAAAAATTAATTTTTTTAAGCAAATTTAATTGTTCCATTTTTTGGTAAAAGATCATCTTTTTTACTTGAAAATTAATTTTTGTTGTTGCAAATTCAGTTTTTAATGTGAAAAGTTAACTACTCCCTTTTTGATTTAATGCTAATTGTGTCAGTTTAAAATTCGTTTCTAAAGATGAAAATTGAAAAATTATGTGGAAATTCTTTCCTTGAAAAAATATCCATTAATTACAAATTTATCTTCTAACTCATTTAGTGGCGAATTATTCTTCCCCTTTAAAATTTCATTTGTTTTATTTGATAATTCATTTAGTTGGTTTAAACTTTGCATTTTTTTGAGGTTAAAAATTAATTTTTTGAACTGTAAACTTAAGTATAAACTATAATTTTAAGATAAAAAATTATTTTTTTTTAAAGTCATTTATGAGGTTGAAAATTAAACAATTTTGTAAAAAAAATCCATTTTTTATTTGCTAAGAATTAATTGTTTGTTAAAATATGACTAAGGTGTGCAGCACTAAATTAAAAACATGGCCTCCTATATATATTTACGTGAAATAAATTATACTTTCCTCTCTGCAATAAGTCAAATGGTTCTAATGTATTTCGGGACTTCAAAACCGAAATAAGTTTAAGAAGCAGCTAGATCGTCATTCATTAAGTCGGGAGAGCTCGGATACCGGCTCGTGCATTTTCGGTTTTACACGAGGCTAGTCTTCGCAACATTTAACAGAGCCGATTCACCGATACGCCAAAAGAAAAACACGCGTAGCAAATCGCAGACCGGCAAACACAAAATATACCAAACAATGCGACAATGAAATATGAAATGGGAAGCTGTGATTTTGGTCGACTCGCATAAGCCTACACAAGTTAACTGCGCTTGCGCGCACGAAGCCACTTATCGGTGTTAATTTTCGCTCAGCATAGTGACGATTGTATATTTATACTCAGTGGGCACAAAATTCGGCGACGTCCTTACGACATCGTTACGACATATTGACGACAACTTTACGACATCCTATGTCCATGTCGTTACAGTGTCTTTACAATATCTTAAATACATCGTCAGATCATACGACATATTTACAATATCGTAAAAACGACTTAACGACATGGACATAGGATTTCGTAAAGTTGTCGTAAAGATGTCGTAACGCTGTCGTAAAGACGTCACCAAATTTTGTGCCCATAGGATACCACTCTAACCTGTAAATCTCAATTTTCACATGATTTTTTCACCTTTCGTGGTATAAAATACTGTTTGATATTTATGTGGGAGATGATTTTTAGTGAATGAGACGTTTTTCGCACGAGCGAAGCGAGTGAGAAAAGTCTTATTTGCTCATTCGCTCCGCCTTAGTGTTTGATTTTACATTGTCTAGTGAAATTTTAAGTTTAGATTAAGACTGTCACATCTCCTTGGTGTAATTCGTTAGGATTTTCAACACTGGGAAGTTGAGAGTTCGTAAATTTACCAACTTTACAAAGGAGAAGTGTATTTTAAAAGAAAAAATGCTTTTTCGCACCAAAAACTTCGCACCGTATCACTACAATTTCGCTCTTCGGTGTGAAGCTGTACGAATTTTTTTTAACAGTGTAGTGTATCTTTATATATATTGAGCCGCTTACTTTGAAACTGACCTCAGAATTGGAATTTAACGGTAATATTTTCCCCTAGTCTAGGGTAAACTAAAAAATACAGGGAGTTCTGGAATCTCCGAAGTTTTTAATATTTAAACGAGCAGAATGTCTGTACTTTGCAGCTAATAAATTCAGTTTTTGCATTTTGAGCCACCGAAACCAAATCCGATCTCAGGAATTCAACAGGGCATCAGATTTTTTATCTAGCCTAAGAAAAAAACGGAATATCAAGAGAATTCTGGAACCTACTGATGTAGTATTCATACGACGGCAAGGTGAAAGAAACGTCAATGTTTATTGAGGAGCTGAATTTAAATTTGACCTCAAAATCAATTTACAGGGCGTTATATTTTCCCTAGCTTAGGTTTTTTCAAATCAAAATTTAAGTCACTGAACTTTTATTGCTTTCCTGCGCGTATGGCACCCAGGCGAATAAGCTTATGGGCCTAATTGGCGCAGGAAGGGAAATAAGCTTATAACCCTGGCCGCCGCGATGCAGTGGCGTTGATATTAACTTATTTTCAGCGACCAAGGTCCGCGTTCGCTAGCCAGGTCGCCCGAAGTTCCAGGAAGACTCTTTTTAAATCAAATTTAAAAAACGCACTTACCTTCAGTTTGGTCGCAGATGTTGATTCTAGATAAACTTTACGCCTAAAATTACTGCTGGTAATGCTACTATGTATTTTCTGAGGGTTAAGAACGAAAAGAAAATGTAAATAGAAAGATATTTAAAACAATCATGCCAAAAATTAAAAAGAAAAGAAGAATAATATTTGTTTTGTGTACGAAATTGATGAATATTAGTAAAACAAAAACTAAAAAACTTGAGGTGGTCTTTTATCATTTAAAAAAGTTATGGTCTAAAAGCTAGGTATTAGTGGTGGTCTTGTCCACAGAGCGTGTGCAATTAGTATTGTGCAGGGCATGGTGGGACTTGCCTCCCCCATACGAAAGATAGTACGGGAGCGATAAGCCAATTGACCTACTGGAAAACGGGTTAGACATTTACACTCCAATTTGCTGAAATATGAAAAAACTGATAATTATACAACAATTTAAGGTTCAATTTCATATCATGAAATGTTGCTGGATGAATTACTCTGGATGAAATTGACATAGGAGAAGTATTGCTGATTAACATTTCTCGAAAAATTTCAAAATGGAAACTATTCAATTTTTATAATTCAAAGTTATGCCGTTAATTTTGCAATCTTGATGAGTTTGTGCATATGGAGAAGTTACGTTGTATGCACTATATTTTGTATTACCAGTTACCAAAAGTGTCAATATAACTTGATTTACGATACACCTCCAACTCATCTCTCATTTACCCGAGCAATCCACCCTCTAGAATATTTCAATGTCATATATAAATGCAAAAATCTGTGTTGTAGTAAAATAAGCGTGGATATAACTGATACAGGAAGTCAAAAAGCTTTAGTCTAGTTAGAGCAGTGACATAAGCTGCTATGCCAACATTTGTGCAGGGTGATCGAACCCTTGCCTCGTCTTTATACTCCCAAGTGGCGTAAAGAACATCTTATTAGGCCAGATTAATGTAATGGAATTCCAACTCTGGATCACTCAACAATTCCATTAACATTTGACGTTCTTCAACAACTTAATTTTCAACGAATTCTCTCTTGAAGCAAATTCATCCCAACAAGAGTTGAGGCAGAGTTTTGAAACAAAGCGTAAACCTGGATTTGTTAAAATCATCTCAGGTTTAGGTCTATTTTCGCAATTTTTTCATGCACTGCGAATGATCACTACATCGTTCATGCAATAGACCATAATCTTCTTTTCGAAAGGAAAAACGTAGAGCTCTTAACACAAATTGTACCAACATTAACATTCTTTAAGAACCTTGAATTTCATGATGTCGGGAAAGCAGTCCTCAACCGGTGGAAAAGAACTTACATTAGAATTATTCTCTGTTCTATTAAAAAAATAGAGAGCACTTATATGGATAGGCTCGGTATTTTCAATCTTGAATTTTGTCACTTTTAGTGAAAATATTGGAACTCATTTCAAGGGTTCCATTTTATTATTTTATTGATTCTTAATTGCGTCCTTCAAGTCCACATCTGAAATAAGGCCTGCCGCTTGTATTCACGCCGTAATTGACTAGAGTACCGCCAAATCAAAGCCAAATCCCGGGAATTAAATTGCCAGAAAACCAAACAGTAATTTGTTCAGTATTTTTAATTTGGCAATTTTATCACTTGCAGCGGAAATATTGGAACCTAATTCGAGAGCTTACTTTGATTATTTTATTTATTTTAATGATGTCTCTCAAGTCTACTTTTAAGAATAAAAAGCTTAAATCTCTTACTCTCGCTATAATTAGCCAGAGTAAAATGAAATTAAAGCAAAACCTCAGGCACTGAATTTTAGGAGACCTCGCGGTAATAGTCTCGGGAGTTTTAATTCAGAGATATTACGCTTGATTTAATAATTATTTTCGCACGAGGCAGCCTTCATTTCTAAGCAAAGTACGATCTCAAAATGCCTATTCTTCAGGGCAGCAGTGATGCTGAGAATAAGCTAAAACACTTCGCATGGATTAAACTACGGGAAAAATCAGCAAAAAACCCTTCGGTAGTCCAACCTGAAGTCCGCGAATCTAAACACGAATCGGTTGTTTTTGTAACGCTTAATGTCCAAAAGGAGATTCTCGAACTCAACAAAGTTAAGGCTCAAAAGTACAATACCAATAACGATTTTTCGCCCTCTTTCGAGAACCTACTGAACTAAACAAAAAAAGGAATATTTTCGTCACTGACGACCCTGCACAAAAAATTTTATTTGACATATTACTTCCAGTAAGGCAAACAAAACTAAAAGATCCTCAACAATGAAATGATTTCAGCCCTATCCAAAGTATATTATTTTGAAGTAGCTCCTTCGAACGTCCCCAACGAAGAAATAATCAGCAATTTAGAATCTACAATATATACCCTTTTACTCGAAAAAGCGAATAACATACGACTTATGTTGGAGAACATTTTAGACCAAGCTAAAGTTTTGCCTGTCTGTCTGTTTGTATGCATGCATGTATGCGTGTGTGTAGTATGTATGTCAGGTTGTGGGCACGATAACTTTTGGAAAAATTAATCTATTAGATTGACATTTGGCACACTCCTTGAGTGTCAGAAACTAAAGGTCAAGTTCATCAGCCAGATATTTTGGAAAAAATTAGAACATTTTGAAAATTTTTGAGGACATTGTTTTCAAGTTTAAAAAATTCTTTGAACAGATATTTATAGTATTAAAAAATACAATCAATTTATATTAATGACTTTTTTTGATAAAACCAAAATTTACCAGAGTTATAGCATTTACAACATTTCAAAAAACAAACGAAATGAAAACATTTTAAGCCAAATAACGCAGTATATAAAAAAAAATTCTAGACAAGAAAAATCTTTCTTTCGGGGTGTCCTGCACGATCATCATAATAACTTTTTGAATTTTCTTAAAAAATTGAAAATTCAAATTTTGAGAGCATAAAAAAAAGAATTAAAAATAAAAAATGAAATTTTGCGGTTAAACTGTGCAAAATAGGTAAAAAGTTGTGCATGCAAAAATGGTGCATTTTTAAAAGATCTACAAATTTGTTATTAATCACTTCTTGATAGAATGCATATTTCGTGTTTTAATCGTGAAAAACCATATTAACAATTAAAAAATCAGTCCGCTGCGTCGGCACATTCTCATCACAACTTATGTTTCTTAACTTCTTTTTCGTCTCATGTGTGTGTTTTCAGAAAATTCACTTTGTTTAAATGTTTTAAATGCTATTTTTGACGATTAAAACAAAATACAGAAGTATCTGAACATTATCAGAATAACGTACAACCCACAAATCTCTATCGATTTCGGCAAAAAAAAATTGAAAAAAAATCTAATAAGATTTTTAAGAGAGTTGTCCAGCCTGATTTTTGAATTAGGTTTTCAATTGTGTTATAAATAAACAAATATAACGCAAAATGAGCTTTTTGTTATTGGACGTTCCCGGTTCTCGCCAATTACAGGAAAATATTTGAAATCGCTTAAGTTTCATAAAATAGCATTAGTTAAAGATATTTTAATATGAGACAATATAAAAAAATTTGGTATCAACAAATTATTTTTTGAAGAAATTTTTTCTACGATTATTCATAAATACACGTTTTTTCAAGTTATGTTGGAAGAAATTGAAATCGAAACAGTATTATATAAAAAAAACTTCTCTTCTGATTATAATTTTTTATATTATAAACAAACTTAATGTACAAATACAGTAATCATGCATTTTTCGACAGAAATATTCGTTTTTTTCTATGTCAATTTTTTCAATTAGGAAATTTATGATAATTTTAGCAAACTTTATAATTTTTAGATTAATCTTATAATTTTTAAACAAATTTAATAAAAAACGCATTATTCGGGCGTTTGTCCACAGAAAAATTCGGTTTTTATAATGTTACTCTTTTCAGTTGGGAAATTCATGACTATTTCAGCAAAATTCATAATTCTTTTTATAAGGTTGATGATTTTTTTAAAAACAAATTTAATCAAAAAAGGCTATATTGGAGCATCTGTCGACGAAAAATATCTTTTTTGTTTCGATATCAGACTTTTAATTGGGATCTTTATAATAAATTCAGCAAAATTCATGACGAGGTGACAAACTTTATAATTTTTTAAAAACAAATTTAACAAACAAATGCTACTTTAACAAACTTTGAAAGGTATGTGCTGCGATTAAATCTTAAACATAAAATTGGCAATAAGTAAATTCTGTTTTTGAAAAACCGGCAGAAGTTGCAGTAAAATTTTTAATAACAAACTTTTTCAAAGAATGCGAATTTTGTTAAAGAGTTAATGAAAGGCATAAGAATTATTTGATTTTCTTTTTCCTTAAAATCTTAAGCATTTTTTAGTTAATAATGTGTAATTGTCTGTAATTGTCTGTTTCCACAATAACTTAAAAAAAAATTAATCTATTATATAGGCCTTGATACACTTTTTAGTGTCCAAACTAAAGGTCAAGATCGTTAGCCAGGCATTTTGCATAAAAATTCGAAAAGTGTTCACATTTTGAATATTTTTGAGACCACTTTTTTTTAGTTCAAAAATTTTTTGTAGATATGTTTATAGTATTCAAAAAGTTGATAAACTTATCCTGATGAAATCCTACAAAATAATGGAAATAAGCAAATTCAGTTTGTTAAAAACCGACAAAAGTTGCAATAAAATGTTAAATAACAACATTCCTTTCAAATACTGCGCATTTTTTAAAACAGGACAATGAAACTACTTCTGTTTTAATACCAGCACAAGGAATAAATTATAATAAAACAAATTCACAGTCATCGAGTTACATTTATCGAAGATTTGACCTTTAAATTTTAAAATTTTCTACACAAGTGCGGAACAGCGTCAAGAATGATTTCTAGAGTTTCGTGGCTGGCCTATTTTTTCAGAAGGTTACAAATAATTTTTTTGAAACACCCGACAGTGACGATTCATCAGTAAGAGTAGACACTATAAAAAGTTTCTCTCTAAAAAAATAGTCTCTGAAAGTTAAAGGATTCTTAAAGCATTGACTCTTTTGAAACCAAAATATTTATTGATAACCTTGTGAATGGGATTGTACCTTCTTGCATTCTTTATTTTTCTAAGATTAGAACAAATGAGGGTTGTCTATATGCTGGTCTTATTTTGGGCGTTAATCCTCAGTTGTATTGGTAAATATAATAATATAATACAGTAGACTCTACGATACTTCTCGTTTCCTGATTTCTCCTTCGTTCGTTTGCCCTCACTCCTTATCAAATCTCATGCACAAACATACACGGCCGGCTACGCCTTAAGCGCCGATTGCAGCTTGACGCAGGAGAGAGGGTTATCTGACACTTCCAGTTCGCTTCCCCTGCACCCCCGAAAACGAGTCCCTACCGGACCTTTTGAAGTTAACGGTTATGTAGGTGAGTGATGGCAAAGTGACCATATAGTTCCGAGTTACACTGGCAAGCCTGCAGTAAGCCTGTCCAGAATAAGCAAGCATAAATGCGAGAGCGGATCAGCTTCGCGACGGCGCAAAAGCATTTTCAGCAATGGCTCTCCGTCGCACACGTGGAGTTCCTGCAGCTTCTGCGCCGAAGCGAATCTGACCACTCTCATTTAAGCCTATGTCACAAGAGGGTCACGTGACCAAACCTGGTCTTCAATTTTTCTTTCCCAACTTACGTCTAAACGAAATGAGGTATCGCTTTGAAAGTTTAAAATGAAAGAGGAAGTAATAAAGTCCATCTCTCTGTTTTGTACCTGTGGAAGTTTTGAGAACACGGAACGAGTTATATCGTGCTGAAAATTGAGGACGCTAAATAGAAGGCTCGAAGGAATGTGTCTCTGTTCCTAAATATTTATAATACAATTTTTTTTAGTTAAAGAGACTTTCCTACATTACCGGCCGGTTTGCCAATTAGCAATTTCTGTAAATATTCTCACAAGGGGGGAACCCTGTGCTAAAATGACTTTTTTATCAGACTATTATCAATCGATAGTATGTCAAAAATAATTATAAGCGTGACCGGCTTCTCTATTCTAATTATAAGCGTTTCAAAATGAAGGTGTCCAGGGCGGCTGAAATTGTACTGGGTCACGGGCGGATATTTTCAGCCAGAACTGTTGGTTTAGCGGTAAAATTCTTGTTTGATGATCCGTTGCCGCTGGTTCGATTCTTTTTATCGACTTTTTAAAAAAAAATTTTTTACATTGTATGAAATTATCTCTTTCATGACGATTAACCTTCTATTTGCGAAATTCTTCTTTTCGGTTGAAAATTGAAGTATTTCAATAATTATCATTTTAGTTGATAATTTGTATTAAATTTGTAGTCATTCTCTTTAATGTTCCAAATCTTTTAAATAGAGATAGAGCAGTCAGTAGAGTCCAGAGTTTTGAGAGTCTTTTGGACAGTATGCAGGCTGTAGGTCCTAGGAGTCTAGGGGCAAATGACCGACAATAAAATTAAGCTGTTCTCCCTTTTGGTTCCACTATAGAAATTTCCCATGTAGTATATTGTAGTATATTTCTTGGTTGAAAATTAATTTTCTTAGTTCAAAATTAAGTCTCCCGAGAAAAATGTAACTAGTTTATAGAAAATTCCTTGTGTTTTTGTTTAAACATAATCTTGATAGATGAAAATTCAATTTTGTAGTTAAAAATTTATTTTGTTGCAAATTTAAATATTTTAATTAGAAAAGTAGTTTTTAAAAAAATTGATTTTCCTGGTGAAAGATTGTTGATTTCAATTGAAAATTCTTGGTTGGGTACAAATTATAATACATGTTTCAAAATTAGTTTTTTCATATTGAAAAATATATTTAAAATTTTTTAATTGAACTGTTTCCTTTCTGGTAAAAATTTGTGTTTCTTATTTAAAATTAGATGATTTTTTCTAGTAAGAAAATTTTGATTCTTGCTTAAAAATTCATCTTTTTGGTCTAAAATTAAAATATTTGTGTGAAGTATTTCAATATTTTATTGCAAATTATTTTTTCCTTTTTTTGTTTGTTACAAAATTTTAGTTCTTACAAATTTATTTCCTGCTTAGACA
Source organism: Belonocnema kinseyi (assembly GCF_010883055.1). Lineage (NCBI taxonomy): Eukaryota > Metazoa > Arthropoda > Insecta > Hymenoptera > Cynipidae > Belonocnema > Belonocnema kinseyi. Next base: position 38,207,492 of record NC_046657.1, read on the forward strand.
TACATCAGTTGAGTTATAAATTCATCCCTTCAGTTGAAAATTTAACTAATTTGTTCCAATTTTTTAAAATTAACTTTTTATGTTGGAAACTGATATTTTTTTAGTTGAAAAGTTATTTAGTCGTTTCTTTTTTTTTACTTGAAAAAGGACAAAATTTGGTTCCAATTTTTTATTATTATTGTGCGTCAAGATCGTAACAACGGCTGACGCGCACATGATCCAGTTGCGTCTTCTTTTGAGCCTAAGCGTGATCATACAGCCCTCTTCATAGGTTGAGGACCACAGCCACGCTGTTGGCTGATATTTCTTAGTCAATGGTCGGCTTTACACTGAAGGGCGAAAGTTTACCTAAACGCGCGTAGAAATATAGGTAGGGGGGGGGGGGCGAAACTTTATACATTAGGCATTTCCCCGAAATGGTATGGCAGTGATAAAGGATGTGAGTGGCCGCCTCATTATCCTTATCTTTATGTATGCGATACCCGAGGGTTTCAGCTTAGGTCTATATCGCTCGAGTGATCAGCCCTATACCCGTGCTGCTTCTTGTAAAGTGGCCTACCCTACAGAGCCATATCGCGGATTCATCCATCCATTAGTCATTTCACTCTTTTGAGGAGAAAACGTGTGAGGATTATGGGACGGAAATCCTTAGGTGAAGTATAACCGGACTGATCTGCTTTCGGCATGAAGACTACTCTTGTACCCCTCCATGTCACTAGCATCGCACCACAGCAGAAGAGGAAGAACCCTTATCTTACAATATTCCACTAGTGTACGTACCTCCACTGGTGGGTTGGTTTCGCTGTCATATGGAAAGTTAGCCCATCCCATGGCTAGGCTTCCTATTCCTTTAAGATCCGTGACTATCACCATCCGTTTTGTCGAAAATAGCTCAAGCAGCGGGACAAAGTCAACTCCCTTTGTCAGTATGTAGATCCATGGCCTCCTTCCTTCGATGGGTAGGGGCCCCTGTAACAATAAACAGCCCCACCCCCTAAAACCCTAATAAATCTGGAACTAACCAAGGTTCCTGGATTAGCAAAGTACCTGTGAGCCTCGCGTCCATGTCCCTCTGCAAAACTGCAGAGGCCTTTGGCGGCTGAGACTTAGGAATTTTAACAACTGAGAGATGCTTTATTCCTCCCACTCTGTCCTCTTCCTAACGCCTTTAGGGTATGAAGATTCGCCAGGACGCTTTTTAATTGAGGGTTTAAATCCCTCCAGCCGCCGGAGTACTACAAACGGTTCTTCCAGTTTACCCGGGAACGACTCCGCTACTCTAACCATCTTTTGGAGAAACTCAGATCCACCCCCGTTATGGGCTGGAACTCCCCAATGCCTTGACTCGATTACAGCCTTGTGTCGCATATCTTTAATCTCTGGCTCGGCTGCAACAAATACAAATACCGGTCCCCTACAGAAGGAGGTCTTGATTTTTAGCCATTGATTTGGGGATACTCTACCAGGCCCTCTGAGCGGCTGTAAATCCAGCCCCCGAAGACTTGCTGTTCGTCGGCTGCTGGGCTTACTAGTGCCTATTCATATACTAAGGCCCCCCTCCCAGTAGAGTGTTTTCTGAGCCTCTTCCTTTCTTCGGGTCTATAGAGCTGTTTCTCGGCGACGTAGTCGCCGATGTTCCAGTTTCCACAGCTGCTTTACTGACCCATCTTTTCTTCTTCTTTATTCGATATTTTATTCAGACGATCCATTTTATTCCCACGAGTAAGTAAAGAAATAAAAGGTCCACCTCTGCAGAGCTCCGCATGCAGGGGTAAGACTAATTACTCGGGGAGGCAGTGCAGTGTTCCCGAGAGACCGTTAGAAGACCTTCGCAAGCCCTAGGTGCTAAAGTGCCATGGACACGATTACTCTATCCCCAAGGTTTAGCGACGGAGGAAGTTATTCCTGTCTCAATTCCAAAAACTAGCAACCGGTCTGGGAGGCTTCTCGACCCAGGTATCCAGAAGGACCGTGTTAGCAGGACTCTTTTACCCTGCTATTACACTAAAATAATGCATACCAGAAGAACCAATGTATTAAGATCCTTTTAATATCATCCAGAATAGGTTGTTTATAGGCGTCCATACACATGCAGACCGCGGTCTGCAAAAGGACTGCAAAACCTTTCTACATGGATGTTTTTGATTGAAAGTTATATTACCTGCTTGAAAATTAATCTACATCGTAGATTTTTGGATGAAAATCTACTTGTTTTTTTAAGTTTATCTATTTTCGATTACAAAATCAATTATTTTGATAAAAAATTCAAATATACTTGTTTCAAAATCAATATTGCTTATCCCTTCATAGTCAGGCGAAAAAGACACATAGTGCCCAAAATTTTACTGAGAAAGAAAACTTTAGAATTTAGAACCATGTGATATTTCCAGGGTCAATGTTTTTGGGGTCGCTTAGACGAAATATGAAGACGGATTTTCAGAATTTAGAATGCTGCATTCAATATGGCGGACGTGAAACAGTAAAAATATCTGGCTCCGGATAAAATTCGTGGTAGTTGGGTTTCTGAGATCGCTGATTTCAAATCTGGTTTTAGGTTGGTAAAATTCAAAACGGCGAATTCAATATGGCAGAAATAAATTATTAGTAATGTTCTGACCTTCATAAAATTAGTGATACTCAGGTTTTTGAGGTCGTTGAATTGAAATTTGAGTTTGGATTTTCAAAATGTAAAATAGGGGATCTAATTTGGTGAAGCAAAGTTCTATGGAATGTTTAGAACTTTATCATTCATTTGGACTTATTTCAGACTAGCATTTATTTCAGCTAAAATTTTTTTTATTACTTACATTCAGTTTACATCCGACATCATATTTCGATTCACCGAGCTTAAAGCCTATGCATTGTCAATTTCATGAGGGAATGAATATCTTTAATAATTCATGTCCGCCATCCAATCAAGTGCTAAGCATTTTTTGTAATTTTTTCCACGAAGTTGGATCGATGATTTTGAATTTTCAAAATCCAATACCTGCTTTGAATTTAGCAACAAGTTCGTATTTAATTGTGCTTTAGTATTGACTCAAGCACAATTGAATCCGAACACGTTAAACAATTTTCATCTGAAATACCCATATATGTGTCAGAATGCAAAACTGATACCAAAATCTGATTTTTCTAAAATAAATTCAAATCAAAAGAATTGTCTTCAAACTCTCAGAATTCATTTAAAAAACAATTTTTCAAAACAAAAAATCTTTTTAATTTATCTTATGATGCAGAAAAAAAATTCATTTTCTTCAAACCTGTCAATTTTCTTCAAAAAGCTTCTTTTATTCAAAATATTATGAAATCTACATTTTGTTTTAAATTGTTCTAAATCTTACCAAGATTCTTCTCAAGATAATAATCCAACGTGTTGAAAATGAAGCTTTTGAAAATTGAAAAATAATATTCAAATACACTTTAGGCCATGTGACGAGTGGGTTACGTGACCAGATTCCTACCTTACTTACACTTTTCTATTTCCCACCTTATTTTCACACGAAGCGCCACATCGAGTTTGAAATTTAAGATAGGAACTAAGAAGCACTAAGAAATGTGGGTCTGGCGCTAAATTTTAATAATGATGTTAAAAACAAAAAAAATAGAAAACACAAAAAAAACTTCTTCCATAATCATAAAAATTTAGGGGCAGGCACACCTTTCTTAAAGCGTCTTTTTTAGTATTTTAAATTTGCAGCTCGATAAGGTGTTTCATGTGAAAATAAGCTAGGACATAAAAAAGTGTCGGTAAGGTAGGGATGATGTCACGTGACCCACTCATCGTATGGCCTTAGGGTGAAAAATCTTTATTTTTTAATTGTTAAAAAAATAAAGTTTTGTCCTTTGCAATAGGTAATATTGATTGAACTGCAGCGTGCAGACATCTTGCTACATGACGCCACAACTTCAAACACTTAATTGAAAAATGTTAACCAATTTTGTAGATTTATCCGTGAATCGAGATTTTTGTGCTGCGCATTTCATAGTCCTTTGCGTTATTTGCATGTGAAAATTTGGAAAACAAATAATTTTGAGCACTTGTCTTTTTACTGTATCATGCGTAGTTTCGAGGGAAAGTTGAGATATTACGTTCTTTCAGTTTATTTCAGATGGCTAGGACCATAAGTGTTAGGAGTAGAAGGCTGATTAACGAACTTGACCTGCATTTTTGGACTATAGACCAGTGTGCAAAAGAAAATTCTAATTGGAAGATTTCTTCAAAATTTATCGCATCTTTAGACAATAGGCTGGTAGATTGATAGACAGACATTTTGTGAAAAATTTTTTTTTTGCTTGTTGGGTATTTAAACGTCGAAAAGTGACGAAAACTGGATAGGTCCAAAATCACTGAAATCCAATATATTCCATTTTATGGATGATAATCTAAAAATCAATCTCTTAGTTTTCTCTTTGGTACACTATTTTATTGTCGTAACCTGCAAGTCAGGTTCGTTAGATCCCATTATGGATACAAATTCAAAAAGTTAGAGAATTTTCAAAATTTCTAAGATACACGATTTAAGAAGAAAAATCTAAACGAACAAAAACATAAATTTTTAGTGTCCTACAGTATTATCGTCACAACTTATTGATTTCCAATTAAAAAATTAAACTTTCAAGTTTCGCTTGTAAAAAAATAATGAAAAATCACACAAGCTATATGTGTTAATCATAGATTTTCGCTGATGGACATCTATATTTGCGATAACTCGTGTGGAAATCATTCCTGGCAGACTGGAATTATTCTAGCGCCACTACTGGATTATTCGTGGCTCTCTATTCACGCCGAATTAGATTGGCGCTATCTATACCTACTAGATAGAAAAATCCATCACGCAAGTTCTATGTAGACCCACTAATATCGCTAGCCAGAATTTGACATCACATTAAAATAAAAATTCCATCTAAAATCTATCTTAGCTCTAGAAAGTACTTAATTTAATTCATCACTGAATATGGATTGATCTGGCCCACCATACATTGTTTATTGGTAAACTATTAAACGAAAGACAAAGCTAATATAAAAAATTATTGCTGAATAAAGATATTTTATCGTTAAGTTTTCCAGGAAAGTAGTTTTCCTTTCCGTATGACATGTATCCAATACTCATCTACATTAAGAAGACATATTTCCTAACCTCAAATATGATGTAGTGCTGCCAACAGCACTCAACCTTGATCATGCAGTGCAACTTCAAAACTGCTACCAAAAAAGTTGGCAACAATAACCGGAACCCGATTGCAAGAATCAGATGTTTGCCATGCCGCCATTCAGTGTGAATACTTTTCGTTTCGTAACCACAAGGTTTGAAGTTTTCCAGATCCTTTTTCGATGTAAGGGCGTTGGAATCAAGACCCAACCTCAAAACTGGATTTTCTCATTTTACTCCATAAATAGTAGAATTACATATTTTCTAAATAATCAGGGCTTAGTCCCCTTTTCAATTAAATCCTTATTTGGAGTAGAACATTGTCTAATTCACCAGCGTTTGAAATAAAAAGTCTCGCATAAAAGCTATTGAAATTAAACAATTTTTCACCTCGAAAAAAAATTTGATTCAATGCAGGAATAGGCCCTAATGATCTAAAAGATGTGTAGTTCTAATATTTATGGGGTAAAATGAGAATTAAATTTTGAGGTTGGCTCCTGTTTCCAAAACATTTCCAATTTATATTTCTTTATCAATAACATTTGGAAACATTCTGTCAAAAAATCACATACGAACTATATTTCATTTTTCTTACAGAAATCTGGAATTTGTTAATATTCTCAATGTAGCTCACAGTGCTTTTATGTCAGGAATGATTTCATTATAAACACAAGTATTAAATTTGCAATCTAGGTCGCATTTAGATCTAATAGATTTTACGAGATTCACTAGAACGCGCCAGTACCGCTGTTGTAGATAGCGGCTAGTCTATTGGAGCGTTACATTTGCGCACTGCCCCAGCATAGTTTCTCGAGACAGCACCAGTATAGACTCGTGGTGGTCTAGGCAGAAACAGTAAAGCGCCATCAATTATTTCCACACGGGAACTAGTGTCATAAAAATAATATGTGACGCGTCCTTCATCCCAAGAATTAAATTGAATTGGATTGAATTGGAATAAAATAAATTGGATTGGGTTGGATTGGATCAGAATGAAGCAGAGTGTATTCGATTCGATTGAATGGGATTAGATTGGAATGGATTGTATCAGAGTGGATAAGAGTATATTGTAATAGATTAGATTGGATTGGAAATGGATTGAAATTGGAGTGGATTGGAATGAATCCGATTACATTCGATTGTACTTAATTGGACTGGAACAAGTTGGAATGGTTTGGAGTGGATTCAAGTGGATTGGATCAGAGTAGATTGGAGTGTAAATCAATTAATTGGAATGGAATAGATTGGATGAATGTATATTAAAGTAAGATGAAGTAGAATAAAATTCATTAGGATGGATTGTATTGGAATTGATTGGATGGAATGCAATGAAGTGGATTCGGCTAGAGCGCATTATATTGGATAGAGTGGATTTGTATGGATTTGATTAAAAAGGATTAAAGTGGATTTTAACCATTTGGATTTTATTCCACTGAATTGGATTCTAAATAATTGGATTATATTTTGTTGAATTCGATAAAAATAAATTGGAGTGGATTGGAATTAATAATAATATATTAGATTAGAGTGCATTGGAGTGCATTGAATTGGATTGGAATTATTTATATTGGAATGGATTAAATTTAATGGTAATAAATTGAATTGTATATATTGGAATGAATTGGAGTAAATTGGAGAGGACTAAAGTAGAGTGAAATTATATTCATTGTATTGAGATGTAATGTTTTAGATTGAAATGGATAAAAATGGAGTGGATTGGAATAGGTTTTAGTAAATTTGATGGTAGTGGAGTGGATAGGTTTGGCATAGATTCCCTCTCAGCATAGCCACCATAAGTGGGATTTTATGTACTGCAAATGATACCTAAAATTGAACTTTTGAGGATAGACTGTAAAATTTGTGCTTAGAGTACAGCGTAATATGAAGTAACTGAGACCGCTACATGATTCGCTGATGGACATTTATATTTGTACTTTATGGTACGAGGAGCGCAAAAAATGTGTAACTTGTCCTTCGTCTCAAGAATTAAATTTAAGTAAATTTAATTGCATCGGATTATAATGAATTGTATTGAAATAAAGTAGATCAAAGTAGATTGGTTCGGAATGAACTGGATTGAATTAGAATTTACGGAAGTGGATTGGAATGAATTGAATTGTGATGGATTGGGATGAACTGGGTTGAATTAGAGTGGATTGGATACGATTCGATTGAAATACATTGGGTTGGGTTGAATTAGATTGTAATTGATTAAAGCGGATTGGAGCAGAGTTGATTAGAATGAATTGGAGTGGATAGAATTTGATTGGATTGGAGTGAAGTATATTTTATTGGAATTGGATTAGACCGGAATATATTGTATTGGATTTGAATGGATTGGAATTAATTAGATTTTTTTGAATCAGTTGGAGTGGAGTAAAGTGGGCTGGAATGAACAGAAGGTAATTCGAATGAATTGAAAAAAACGTGCTTTGCAATGGATTGGAGTGGAATGAATTGGGTCGGAAATAATTGGATTGGAATGAATTTGATTGGCATTTATTGGATTGAATTGTAGTGGATATAATTGGAGTGTTGTGGATTGAAGTAGATTTGATTGGAACTAGATTGTACTAAAAAGAATTGGATTAGATTGGATGTAAATGGATTGAAGTGCTGTGGAGAAAAATGGATTGTAATGAATTGGATTAAATGGGAATGACGCGGGTTGCATTAGAATTGAGTGAAATGAATGTGGTTGGAATGGATTAGATACAAAGGAACTGGATTGCTTTCCATCGCATCAGAATAGATTGGATTTTAATAGATTGAAATATACTGAAATGGAGCGGAGAGAAATCGTTTGACAGAATAAGGTTGAATATGAAGTGGATTGGAGTGCATTTGATTAGATTCTAATGAACTAGATTGCAACTAATTGGAGTGGATTGCACCACATTGGAATGGATTTTATTGAATTAGATCAGGGTGGTTTGAGAAGAATTAAATTGGATTAGAGTGGATGAGATCGGAATTGGAATTAATTTAAATGATTGGAATGTTTTAAAATGGATTGGAATGTATTTTAATAAATGGCTTGAAATAGTTTAGAATAAGTTTTATTGGATTGGATTTAATTGGATTATATGTGATTGCATTTGTTTGCACTGGGATAACTCGGATTGAATTGAATTGTAAGAAGTTGTATTCAACTGGATTGGGTTGAATTAAAGTGAATTGTAATTAATAGGATGGGATTGGAATGATGAAACTCGGGCTATGCGTTCAGTCTTTGTAGTTCTCTTACATTTGTGCACACAACCGCGAATCCAATATGTTGGACAAAAATGATAAAAAGTCTTCAGAACGTGATCGGATTGTTCGTATTTACGCCATTTTTCATTTTTTTAATGCAACATCAGATTTGAATTCAAAGACCCCAAAAACACTAACACACTCAAGCAGTAAAGGGATAGAAATTACTTGAAATATTGAAAATAATTGTAAATTCCATTAATCCTTTAAAATAACTGGGGGCCCTAAAATCGCAATGTGTAATTACATACATGCGCCCACTGTGATGTGCGTTTGCGGAACATGGATACATCAATAAAATTATGAGAGTAAAATAAAGAATTACAGTTGAATAACCCAGAAAAAGCCCTGCGATATTATTTTGATCTAATGAACCGTTTCCTTGTTGCAAACGGTCAAAAATTTTGACTAAATTAAAGCGTAACGTTTTTTGCGCTTGAACATGCCCTAATAAGGGTTAAAATAAAACAAGAATTTCTAGATTTTTCCCTATTTTTTTCGCAAGTACCGCAGAAATTGACCAAATGTTTGTTTTCAAAAAAATTATTTTTTCGAAATAAGAACTTTTTTTTGGTTTCTAAAATTAGAAAAAACTTTGATTTTCACTATAACCGGCATTAGCGTTAACCAAAACCCGTTTATCTGTCCTTATTTAATCTTTACTCTTAATAACTGCCCTTAAACGTTGGGCCATGTTGATGCATTGTGCAATGTAGGGCTGCGGAATTGTGTTCCAAATTTTCTGAAGTGCGCGCTCCAACGCATCCAAACTTGGCAAATTTGGAAAGTCTCATCATAAACGACGACCCATAATGTTCCAAACGTGTTCGATTGGGTTGAGGTCGGGGCTTACTTCAGGGTGTTGGAGCAGTGGGATATTGTGTTGTTCAAAAAGCCTAGCATTTAAATGTCCCTGAATGATGACCAGGGGCGTTATCCAGGTCGTTTGCATGAACGCAAAATTAGGTCTCAGCTTCGAACAAAACAGTACTCCACTGCCTCAGGGTTCAGTTCAGGTGTTCGTAAGCGGAAATATTTGGGCTCGTTGGCGCCCTCGTTGATCGCTGTTTTTGTTGTCGTCGAATCGGGAAATGCTGCTTAACGACGTTCGCTCGACAACAAACAAAATTTTCAATTAAGAAAAGGTTTGTTTAAAAAAAATTTTTTTTACGTGTTGAGTTTGCACGAAAATTGAATAGAGATTTGTCTCCAAAACAGTTATGAATTTGGGTCGAAACGCTATTTGGGTCATCAACTTTAATTTTAATTAAATTAAAAATTGATGGTCAAAAACTTCTTACAAACAGACAGACACACTTCTGCATACACACACACACACAGAAGCTTGAATCGGACCGTGCGACTGCCAATTGGTACGCTTTGAGTAACGCTAATGCCGGCAGTAGTGAAAATCCATTTTTTTCCAAGTTTTGGTAGCTTTTTAAAAAAATTAAAATTTTGAAAAATGTATATTGCTGATAGCATGCAGCCTTATCCTGGCATGTATTCTGCTCATGCTACGCCTTCTTCTTATGCTCACCCTAGAAAGAATCTGGAGCGGGAACTTGCAACTCAAGTATACAAGTTTGTTTCAGGTTCAGGAATTTATTTGAGAACCAAAAACAATAATATGGATAAAGAGTTAATCGGAGTACACTTTTAATGGCAGGAGTCGATGATGAAGCCTTGGCACTGCTGCAATTAGAAACAAATAGGAGCGGGGTTTTACGTCGATTATATATGCCGCCTGGTCCAATCGGAAGGGTCCATATCATGTCACATGCGGCAAGTCTCTCTGCGGCGAGTCTCACCTGCGGCATGTCGCATCTGCGGAATGTCTGGTCTGCGGTAAGTCACAACTGCGACATGTCACATATGTGGCATGTCACCTCTGCGGCATGTGACATCTACGGCATGTCACAACTGCGGCATCTCTACCCAGCGGCTTCTCTCCCGCGCGGCATTGCTCACTGTGAAATTGACATATATGCGACATCTCTCACCCGTAAAAATTCTGCCAGTGGCATCTCTTAGTTCCAAAAACTGTTTAATATCCAATTAAAAATGGCTAAACTGTGGCAAGTCTCCCTAGACTAATTGTCTTTCCGGTGCGATCTCTACTCCGGAAAATATTTTCGGGTTCATACTAAAATATTAAAACTGCGGCAAGCCTCCCGGTACTAATTGTCTCATCTGCGGCATCTCCCACCAACGAAAAGTCTCCCCAGTGGCATCTCTCACCCGTGGAAGAATGTTTAAATCCACATGAAAGTGGCGAAAGTCTGGCAAGTCTCTCACGACTGATTGTCAAACCTGTGGCATCTCTCGCCCGCGTTAAGACTCCCCAGCGGCATCTCCCATTCGGGGAAATCTCTTCCCCCAGAAAATTTTTTAGGAACTTCTGAAAATGGCAAAAGTGCGGCAAGTTTCTCCAACGGCATCTCTCTCCCAAGAAAAATTTTTAAGGACTTTTAAAAATGGAAAAATGAGGCAAGTCCCGCCAGCGGCATCTCTCCCCCAAGAAAATTTTGTAAGGACTTTAAAAAATGGCAAGAGTTCGACATTCTCCCCAGCGAAATCTCTTCCCCAACAAATTTTCTAAGTAGTTCTAAGTATGGCAAAAATGTGGCAAGTCTCCCCAGTGGCATCTCTCCCCGATGAATATTTTTTAAGAACTTCAAAAAATGGCAAAAGTGCGGCAAGGCTCCCAAGCGGCATCTCTCCACCGTCAAATTTTCTAAGTAGTTTTAAAAATGGCAAAAGTGCGGCAAGTCTCCCCAGCAGAATCTCTCCCCCCGATAAAATTTTCTAAGTAGTTTTAAAAATGGCAAAAGTGTGGAAAGTGTGGAAAGTACAAAGTGTGAAAATACAGAAATAAGAAGATGCAAATTTAATGGTAAAAAAAAACTACATTGCTTTAATTTATGGTAAAAAGAAAAGTTTCACTAGTCGTATCTTTCTATCCTTGCAGGATTTCTCTAAAAAAATTCTTGCTTTACTGCACACCAGCTGCAAAATCTATGAGCAGCTAGAAACTCAGTTGCTTACTTCGGTCAGCAAAAGAAACTGAAAGCCTTGATCTTCGCTTGATATAACCATAATAAGAATAGAGACCAGTAAACTCTATGTTTCACTAAGCCAAAATAAAATTTTAATTGAGTTAAATCGTTCTTATTTATTAGAACGACAATCAACGTTTACTACCGAGTCGCACCTTTGTGATGTTTTTCACTCATTACTGCTGTTTACAAAATTTGTATAAAAATAAATAAATATCTGAAGATAGTAGTAACTGCCTTTTATTCTTCGAATTTTTGAAAATTGGAAAATGTATTTTGTATGATTTGTCTATATTAAAGGTGCCGCTGGGCTGACTTGCCGCAGTTTTGCCATCTTTAAAAATACTTAGAAAATTTGTTTGGGGAGAGATGCCGCTAGGGAGACTGGTCGCACTTTTGCCGTTTTTAGAAGTTCTTAAAAAATATTCTTCGGGGAGAGATTCCACTGGCGAGACTTGCTGCATTTTCGCCATCTTTAACACTACTCAGAAAATTTGTTGGGGGAGAGATGCTGCTGGGGAGACTTAGCGCACTTTTTATATTTTTATAAGTCCTTAACAAATTTTCTTGGGGGAGAGATGCCACTGGAGAGAGTTGCCGCATTTTTTCCATTTTTAAAACTACTTAGAAAATTTGTTAAGGGAGGGATGCCGCTGGGCAGACTTGCTGCATTTTTGCCATCTTTAAAACTACTTAAAAAATTTGTTGGGGGAGAGATGCCGCTTCGGAGACTTGCCGCGTTTTTGCCATTTTTAGACGTTCTAAAAAAACATTCATTGGAGAGAGATGCCACTGGGGAGACTTGCCGCATTTTTTCCATCTTTAAAACTACTTAGAAAATTGGTTGTGAGAGAGATGTCGCTTGAGAGACTTGCCGCACTTCTGTCATTTTTAGAAGCTCCTACAAAATATTCATGGAGTAGAGATTCCACTAGGGAGACTTGCCGAATTTTTGCCATCCTCAAAACTACTTAGAAAATTTGTTGAAGGAGAGATGCCGCTGGGGAGACTTGCCGCACTTTTGCCATTTTTTAGAAGTTCCTAAAAAATTTTCTTGGGGAAGAGATGCCGCTGCGAAGACTTTCCGCACTTTTGCCATTTTTCAAAGTCCTTACAAAATTTTCTTGGGAGAGAGATGCCGCTGAGAAGGCTTGTCTCAGTTACGTCATCTTTGGAAGTGCTTAAAAATATTAATTGAGGGAGAGATTCCGCTGGGGAGACTTGCCGCTAATCAGAGATGCTGCGAATGTGACAGTTAATCCTGGGAGACTTGCCTCCCTTTGGCCAGTTTGATGTGTAATGGAAAATTTTTCCCGAATGGGAGATGCGGCTGGGGAGCTTGCCGCGGACGAGAGATGCCGCAGGTGTGACAATCTTTCGTGAGAGACTTGCCACACTTTTGTCACTTTGATATACATAAATTTGAACATTCTTCCACGGGTGAGAGATGCCACTGAGGAGACTTTTCGCTGGTTGGAGATGCTGCAGATGTGAAAATTAGTTCCGGGAGGCTTGCCGCAGTTTTAATATGTTAATATGAACCCGAAAATATTTTCCGGGGTAGAGATGCCACCGGGAAGACAATTAGTCCAGGGATACTTGCCTCAGTGCAGCCATTTTTAATTGGACATTAAACATTTTTTGGATGGGAGAGATGCCACTGGGGGTATTTTTACTAGTGAGAGTTGCCGCAAAAATGTCAATTTCGCATTGAGAAATGCCGCGCGAGAGATAAGCCGCTGGGTATAGATGCCGCAGTTGTGACATGCCGCAAATGAGTCATGCTGTAGATGTGACATGTCGCAGAGGTGACATGCCACAGATGTGACATGCCGCAGTTGTAACTTACCGTAGATGAGACATTCCGCAGATGTGACATGCCGCAGGTGAGACTCGGCGCAGAGAGACTTGCCGCATGTGACATGATATGGACCTCAATCGGAATACGAGCAAAAATAAACGTGTTCACCCGCGATGTTAGCCCAATAGGGCCAAAAGAAGAAAAGGAGATTCCATTATTAAAGAGTACTCCACTCAGCACAAGTTTTATAAGGGAAACTGTCGATGTGCCTATTAGGCTAGCTCATCCTGTCAAGTTTACTTCTCCCAGCATACCTGCCTATACTACATTATTTGGAATGTATATTGAAAAACTCCAAACACATCGATTTACTCCTACCGGAGGTTCGAACCGACAACTTTTAATTGAATTATACACTTTTCTTCCTAATTCAGGAGTTTGTTTGAAACATGCTAGTGGATCAAAATACGCCATGCGGCCCCTAACAAAATACGTGTTATCGGGAGTAAATGGTGACGTCTTTGCATACGTGAAAAAACTAGACAATAGGCAAACTGTATTTAGTGCACTATATCAAGCTAATCTTGATAGTCATGGTAATGATCGAGAAAAAATAAACCATAACCCAGTCCCTACATATTTTCAAATGAGGCCTGCGAAATCGTTGAATAAGCCCCAAAATAAAGTCGGTAAATCAGCGCGACCCAGAAAGTCATGAATTTCCATATGTTAACCAATTTTTTCATCTCGAAATTAAACTATTTTATTTTTCTCGAAAATTAATTTTTTTATTTGTTTGCGGCATTCCTTGTTTTAGTAGAAGATTCATATAATTGGTTGAAAATTATTGTTTCAAGATTAGTCTTATTTGGCAAAAAACTTATTTTGTTCGTTATTGATTTTTGTATTTTTTATTACAAGATTAACTCTTTTGTTGAAAATTAGAAATAATAGTTGAAGTGATAATATTTTAGTTTAGAATTTTCTTTTATTCATTGAAATTGGAATAGTTCGCTGGAGAATTGTTTTTTTTTATATAATATACCTTAATTCTATGAAATAGAAATTTTTTGACTGAAATTATATTTTTTGCATGGTGTTGCATAGGTGTAATTTAAAAATTTGGAATCTTTCATGAAGGTTGCAGGGACATTTACAAAACTAAATATTTATTAAAATGTTCTGTAACATTTATTTTCAAGTACTTACGCTTTTGTAAAAATAATGTTCATAAACCTCTTTGACCAATTTCGAAATGCTGTTTCGAATTGAAAGTTTCAAATTGAACTCATAAAAGTTATAGAATTTTTAATTTCAAAACCTAAAACTTGCATAATTTTAGATTGCGGAATCCCCAAATTAAAAACTATTCAGTTTAAAATTCAAATTGCCACGTTTTTCAGGAATTAAAATATTACCAATACTGCTGGGACCACCTTCCAACTAGCTTTGTATCTTACATTCATGTTTTTTTTATCAACAACGAGAAAATAGTACATGACACGGCACGAAAACAACTTTTGCTTTGCCTTACATTTAAATGACAGCCATGAAACTCGTCTCTCCGTACTATCGGATCTTGCAGATATTCCACCCACAAGTTAAGAAAGCCCTAACCCCCATATATTCCGAAAAAGCTGCCATGCTTTCCTGCCGTAAATGCATTAGTATGGTTTCTCCTTACTATTACTTCGTGGTAAAATTTGGTAAAAAACTTGAGCCATAAGCTAGGTATTGGCAGAGTGTCTAGTGACTCTGCTTATGGCGGTCTTATCCACAGAGAGCGTGCAATTAGTATTACGGCAGGGCATGGTGGGATTCATCATCCCCATACGAAAGGTTGTACGGGAGCGATAGGGCAAATCATCAAATTTATTGTTAAAGAGCGAAGTCGCTCCCTTCGCAAGGTCCGTAAACAGCGACCTCTCTGATAACTATACAGTAATTATGGAACAAGAGATAGAAATTCTTGATGAGGAAGCCTCCAAAAATCAAGCGTGGAACCGATTGTAAATTAAAGATTCTAGTTTGGTGACATTGTGTCACCAATACCTTATGAAAAATTGCACGAACCGATGAATGCTACCCTTCGTAGCTGCACTTGCATCTTCGGCCAGAAGTCTACTGCCCCCTTGAGTCGACTTTCACGGTGATGATTTTCAATAGGGATTCACGGAATTATTTCTAAACTGAAATACCAATAACAATGTTATCGGCAGGCGTAGTCTCATCGCTTCCTATTAATCTATTCCCGCGTACGAAGTTACGATTGGAAATAGGACCCGGCAAGTCGTGGGAGACTTGCGGTTGAAAATAAGAGAAGCAGATTTCTGATTCTATTTTATCACCAATCCGGACGCTATCGGACTGAATCAGATAGGGGAAATAGCGAGAATACGAGTAACCGAACCGTCGTCCGCAGTACATGGACGTCGCAGGACATTCTTAGTCCTCATCACCCAGTGTTTTGCTGTGCTCGATCTGGGTAGCGGGTTTTAAAAAGTTGGAACCGACCCCGGCGATAGGGGGCGATAGGACAGGGTATTAAAAGGGATGCACGGAACTGGAAACTTTGGATGCCTATACGTCATCCTGGCCTATTGCAAAAACTTAAAAGAACAAAACCTAAAAGCCAGAAGGCTGCTATATCGACTCTGGACAGCCAACTTGAAATTTTAGCCTGAGAAATGCGAGTTTCCACAATAGGAAGTAAAGTATCTTGGCCATATTATTAGCCATGAAGGGTTGAAGCCAAATTCGTCCAAGATAGAGGCCATAGAAATTTTCCCTTTCCCAAAAAACACGTGCAACATCCGTTGAGTGGAAATGGGTCCCGGAACAGGATAAAATTTTCCACAACCTTTGTGGCTCTCTTTGACGAGAGCCTATTGTGCGATATCCCAAGTTTAGGAAGCCCTTTAAGCTGACTACCGACGCACAGTGGGCTGAATCGGGAATTTACTATTCAAAATCACTTAAAGCCTACAATTTGTCACCGATTTTCAATTGTTTAGGAGTGATTATCAATAGCTGCGCATGAGCGTCTATGTATTAGATTTTCTGATTTTTATCATTGTATATTTTTTGTATTAATAAACAAAGAGCGAAAAGGGGACATTTTTCAATCATTATTTTTTATCTTTAAATGAGTAACTCAATTGACCATATTCTCAATGAAAATGATTCTCGCTGTATCTAACGAACATAAATAATTAAGAAGAAATTGAATCTAATTGTTATAAACAAATTAGATGAACAAAATATCAACATCATGGGAATTTTGCTTGCAAACTATATTTGTAAGTTGAAATTGCTTAATTTTATCTACATGATTATATTTGATCATCAAAATTTGTTTTCTAGTTTAATTTGTTTTGTATTATTAACGGATTATATTAATAAATGCATAGCTTAAGCATTTATTGGCAGAAAGTAATCGTTTTTTTCTTAGGACCTTTAAATTATAATTATGGAAATATTTAGCGATAAAGATTGGTCATTCGGTATGATTTGTTTATTTAATTAACAAATATTATAAACGAATGCATTCTTTGGTCTTTAACAGGCAGGAGGTAATAGTTTTTCTTTCGATTCATCTTCAAGTTACATAAGTCGTCATGTTTAGTGACAACAAATTGTTATTCAATATCATTTGTTTATTGTCTAAACAAATTTTATAAACAAATGCATAGTCTTACTATTTATAGAAAGAAAGTGATCGTTTTGCTTTCTGGTCGTATATAAATAATTATAGTTGTGATGTTTAGTGCTACAGACTTGCTATTCGACATTATTTGTTTACTTTATAAACAAATGCGTAGTTTAGGCGTTTATAGACAGCAAAGAATCGGTTTTCTCTTTTGGTACCTTTAATTAACATTAGTGAAAATATTGAGTAATGAGGATTGGTAATTCATTATTATTTGTTCATGGAATGGAAGCTTCTAATGTGTCCCGTAAGGGTTTACATTTTTTCTTGCACTTTCTTCTCTATTCCTTTACACACAACCCACACACTTACTTGGTGGTGAAAAGGGGACCTACAGTTTAAGGTGGGTTCCCAACCACTAAGAGCAACAACTTTAAGTACTTAGAGAAAACCTTTCTCTCTAGAGGTACCGGTCCCACGACACTCTGGAGATGAACCTTGCTACCTTGCTACCTTGCTAGGCTAGTGCTCACCGCATGGGCCGCCCACACTCTTCCAGAGTGCGAGGCGGGAATCGCACCCGCAAGCTTACGAAGTGGGTCAAAAGCCTACGCTTTAGCCCCCACGACCATCGTTCCACTATTATTCATTCATTTATCGGTTTTCTTTCTTAGTACCTTTAATTTATATTAGTGGTAATATTTAGTGAATTGCCGCCAACATCGGTTAGTTCAGATTCTGCCGGTATTGATGTTTGACGCTAGGCAGGTACATTCTCACAAGAATTATCACTTTTTATGCTATAAGCATGGCAAGCTTGCAAGATAAATTGCTTTTATATGATTCAGCTTCGACTTATTTCGGCATCGTCAAACGCAGGTGTGTGCTTTCTTCTTATTATTATTATCAGAATTATTGTCATTATTGTTAGGACTATTATTAACTTTTTTGGTCAACTATTATTTATTAACAGTTGATAAATGACATTAATAAAACTGAGTCATTTTGAGTGTCGAAGAGAGTAATTTCTGAATTTCTTGTCAAAAATGACATTAAAGACAAAAAAGTTGCTTAATTATTTCCAAGCGAAATACAGTCTTGATGATGATTGCTTGAAAATAGTTGGTAGATCCCTGAACAGACACTTTCTTACGCATTTCCATCAAACTTTATAACTATACATGACCAAACTATCCATAGATCTATCAAATTTATTTATGTAATAAACAAATAATATCGAACAAGAACTCGTCACTACTAAAAATGATCACTTATATAATTTGAATATGAATAGAGAGAAAAACGATTATATTCTATCTATAAATGACCAAAATATGCATTTTTTAATAAAAGTTGTTTATCACATAAACGAATAATATCGAATGACAAATGCTTATCACTAAATATTTTCATGATTATAATTTAG
Organism: Belonocnema kinseyi; assembly: GCF_010883055.1. Classification (NCBI taxonomy): domain Eukaryota; kingdom Metazoa; phylum Arthropoda; class Insecta; order Hymenoptera; family Cynipidae; genus Belonocnema; species Belonocnema kinseyi. Next base: position 38,225,835 of record NC_046657.1, read on the forward strand.
AGTTACTTAGAAAGAAAAAAGATTACTCAATGCCAATAAATGCCTAAACTATGCATTTGTTCTTCCGATACACCAACATTTATATTTACCGAGAATGAGATCAATTAAGTTACTCATTTAAAGATAAAAAATAATAATGAATACATATCCCCTTGCGCTCTTTGTTTATTAATATAAAAAGTATAAAATGAGAACAATTAAAAAGTATAATCCATAGACACTCTTGCGCAACTATTGCTGATCGCTTCGAAAAAAATGGAAAATCGGTAAAGAATTGTAGGCTGTAGGTGATTTGAAATAGTAAATCCCCGATTCAGCCTACTATGCGACGCCTCTAACCACGTCGTCGGAGGTATACTGACTCAAGAGAAGGACGAGCTAGATTTAACCCTGGCTTCCTTTTTTCAGGCTATGAACAGCTGCCACGAAAGATTTCTCGAGAAGTAGCAGAAATGCTTGGACATCGGCCTAGCCCTTGAGCTCTTCCGACCCCACTTCTACGGTCGAGAATTTATACCTGACTGTGGACACGAGCCAGTCCATTGGATAACTTATATCAATAAACCCAACGGCCACACTGCTTTGTTGGCGACATAAATTTCGAAATTACCAATGAAAATTCGAATCTTAAGGGGATCTTAAGGGGGTACTGGTACTAATCCGAGCGAGAGCTTTCCAAAGGGGGCCCTGAAAGAATAAGCCACGTCCCAGGAATATCCAACAACGCGGATCGTGCCTCTTTCCAAGAGAAGAGGTTCACAACACCAGGATAAGCGAAACCAGCACCATCCAGGTCAGCAGCATTCGGGCTTGTGAGAAGAGTTGAAACCACCCTTCCACCGCCAATTGTCCTCCCCGCACCAATCTGGTTCCAGTCAAATAATCCCTTAAATGTTTTACAGTGTAGTCAGGGCCGTCAAATTAATAACGTAGCCGAGATAGAAGCCATGATAGCTGCTGAAGGGCTCATCAAGCCGGCATCAAGAAACTCAGAATAATGGGAAACAAACGACTGGTAGAACTACGAAAATAAGACGGTAAAAAATCGCATAGAAATTTGATCTGAAAGCATGTCCCATGACACCAAGGAATCCTCATTAATGAAGTGATCGAGAAACTGGGAAGAGAAAATATCGAGGACATCCTTTATGTCTTTGAAATAGAGCTTTAAGACGAATTGCATTTTTGTAATGCACCGATTAACGTGCTAGTCAGGACGGTAATAAACTGAGACTTTAGTTTTGTAATACAATCCATCATAGAAATAACATGCTTTGAAATTGCAAAAATAAGAGAAAAAAAATGTTAAGGGCGGTAGGAGATTAGGACAGCTCTCACCCAGAATCAATAACTATGCTATTCGAGTGCACCTCAAAATTACAAGTGTCAAAGACGATGACGACGTTACTGAAACATCGTAACGCACGTTACAACACTCTAAGTCAAGCTTTAAGAAAGACCTCCAAAAATCTGTTGCACAATTCGACGCCCAGACTACGCTGGATTTGGATCACGAAGGACTAGGAGAAAGCAGCTAAATTTCGTGCATCTACGTCTCTGAAGAAGAACAAGAGCAGGAATTATTTAAGGAATTAGAATCATTGACTTGTGCGAAGAATACGACAAAGACGTCTTTAAGAAAGACAGAAAAGCTTCCTGGAAAGCTGCGTAATGCAGGTCACACATAAATCTGATAAAGGCTAAGAACGTAAAACAACACAAGCTAAGCCCTATTAAAATGAGCCCTATCGATAAGCTAATCAGCGTTACCGAGCGTAGCAATACTTAAGACCTACGAAAACGCAGGATTAAGCAGAAACAAGTCCTGATTACTCGCTACAGTCGACACCACACCTACTGTCTTGTATCAATAATGCGACATATAAACAGTGCCGGCTAGAAGGACGTAACCACAGGATTAAGACCAGGTTCCTAGAAACAATTTTCAAAAAATCGAAAAAAATTTTTCCCATAAATTGCTAGAAAATACTCTTAGAAATTATATAAAATTAGTCCCGAAAGTATGCACGGCGGAGAAGTAGGTAGAGATAAGGGAGAACGGTGCGTGTCCAAGTGGCAGTTCGCTGATAAGTAGGAAGCTGGAATGGATATGTGAGTAAAATTCACCTTTTTCACGATTTTTCACGAATAAAAACTTGAATCGGCTTTTTCTCGAAACCACATTTTTTCAACTGAGTATCACGCGTATTTTAAAACTATTGCACTTATCATCATGAACCGAACGGCATTTTACTCTTTAGACGTCTCTCTATGGTTGAAACTACAACCAAAGGTATTCATTGTTATTTAAAAAAGTTATTAACAATTAAAATTGCAAAAAAGGGTCGAAAATTTAAAAAGTCCGCCATTTTGTATATTTTTCGGTGGAAATGTTTCATTTTAGTTCCGACCAGAAACAATTCGATACAGAATATGATACTGTTTTGCTTTTTGCTTTCAGATGATTCGTTTCCAAGAAGTGATGACACTCACCAACAAATTAGACGAGTTTGAGCAGCTGTTTTCGAAGCCGCCACAATGAAAAAAAAAATGTTTTAAGTAGTTTAATATGTACTTTCATCTATAAAAAAATTATTTTTCAAATTTTGTTTTAACAATAAATGGAATTTAAAAAAAAACTTGTTTTTTTGAAGGAACTTGACCTTTAACACCTTCGCACTCCCTTAAAACGAGACAAGCAAACATCTTTTCGTATAACAAATTCTGGATACATCCTAGGTTCGCTGCCCTAAAATAAAATAGCGGAACTACTAATGACAGTTTTCCATGATAGCAGTATCACTATTAACCTCTGTCACGGGCAGGTATAGACACCCCCCCCCCACACACACATCGAATTAAGGCCGAAGATCATAGCTGAATGTCATGGTAGTATAATCGGTGAGCAGACAATTATCCAGATCTTCTATTAAAATTTTTAGAATCAATTCGAAAATGAATTTTTTCAAATGAAAAATCGTTTTCATTTCTCCCAGGAATCAGAATAAAATTTCTCATTCTATTAAAACCTGTCAATATTCTTCAAAAAGCTTCTTACATTTGAAATATTAAGAGATACTTCCTTTTTTTCGATTTTTGTTATTATTTTTATCGTAATTCATGTCTTCAGTCGCTGATTTCAAATCATAAGTTATTTTTTAATTTGATTTTTTATTTCTGCTTTAAAATCAGCGATTAAAGTTGAAATAGCTAATTCAATCGCCTTTTTCACAGAATCATTCAGATGTACGTTAATTTATTGGTCGGATTTTGGAATTAGAATGCATTGCCCTATTTAAAAACGTGTTTGGAGCCTTTTCTATCAAAATTTTACCAATTTTGGGATCAATTTCATCAAAACCGCCCATAGTCTGCCCCTCAGTCCCAGTTCACAGAAAAAACTCTGGTTGCCGTTTCGTACTATAAGTCCGAGGGAAACGATGCCTTATCTAATGTGACCATTCGCATTACCAAAACTAATATTTGTTACAGGGAAGTGGTATCCTCAAATTACCCTCAGATTTTCAAATATCTTTTTGTGTATCTACGGTATGATTGTATACTTTTAATTTATTTATTTTTCTGATTTTCATTCCAGACGGGGAGCATTCTTCTGCCATGCATTCTGCCCATGGCATGCAGCCCCACCCTGTCATGTATCATGCACCTGAGATGCCTTTTGCTCCTGTCATGTCTTTTGATCATGCCACGTCTGCTGCCTCTGCCGAGCAGCCACTATTCACTAAAATGCAATCTTTGTTATTTTACATTTAATTTCAATGTTCACTGTAAGTTGACTGAAACTAAATTTTTTGTTATATTTTAATAATAGTGCAAATGCATGAAATAATTGTACAATAATTATTTGTATGAATAATAGAATAAAAAGGTACACTCGTAATTACTAAATAATTGTATATCTATTTTTAAATTGTTAAAAAATTATTTTCACATTATTTTACCTTGCTTGCAAAAGCCCAATAATCAAATTTTTATGATAATAACTTAAAAAGAGGAACAAATTTAAAAAAATTATTTACCTCCATTTTCATTTAAATTACTTAATTCTAAACCAAAAAGGAAATTATTTTTCAAGCAAATATTTCAATTCATGTCCCACACCGAAAAAATATTTTGCAATAGTAATAGCAATATGATTTGCGGAATTTTTAATTACAACCATTTCTCAAAAATACACATTTGGCGGGCCTGTCTTCATATGGGCTATACACCAAAAGAGTGCCTCTCAGACATTGACAACAGCGCCATCTGACACCCGATCTGTTGTGTATCCGAAATTTATTGAGGCACACCAATGAAAAAGGGCAGGGAATATCAATTTATTGTAATCGAAAATCTTTTACTATGGTTCAAAGCTCAGATTACTGTCACGTATAATCAATAAAGAAATATCTGTAAGTCACCTATAAAACTTTACTACATGCAAAACATATCCGCCACCTTTTGATGTCCCGCGACAAACATGGCAGCGCCCATATTTTTATATTTTCATGAACAGTTTGTCGGTCAAAATGATCGTGCGCATAATCAAATGGCACATCGTAAGATAGCGCCTCTCCCCACTCATGGAATTCTCCCCCTCCCGTGGATTCAACCCCGCTCGACCAAGTTAGGATGGCATGCCTAGTCCCGTGTTTCCTATGTCCATGATGATAACCGACTACGGCCGATAAGAAAGAAACCATAAGGCCCTTGAAAGATTGACCATGGAGGGCTAACCAATCAGAGAAAAAATGCTTCAAGAGACTTTTATAGCATATTATTAAGGAATAATGCAATAGGACCACATAACTGCAATGTAGAACACGATGCGGTAGAAAATTAAATTGACAAATTCTGGATCACTGAGGTTAGGGATATAATTTAGAAGTTAAAAGCCGGTAAAGGCTGCTGTGTAGGCCTGATGTGTAACGTTCTAATCGTAAAAATTACATTGGAAATAAGCAAATTCATTGTATGAAAAAACGGCCGAAGTTGCAATAAAATGTTTAATAAGACATTTATTTTAAAGAATGTGCATTCTTTTAACAAGACAATGAAACTACATTTGTTTTATTACCAATGCATGTTATAAATGGTAATAATATACATTTACGGAAATGATACACAATTTCAGGGGATGAGCTTCAGCAAAAGAGACTATTTTTTCGGAATTTTTATATATGATGTTTCGGAATCAGACCGATTCCCTCATCAGATATCTAATATAAAAGTAAAATATGAATTATTAGCTAAGATGGTTTACAAATTTATAATATGATGGTAATTATAGGAATCGTAAAAATTACATTACCTTTGGTCATTATGTAGAAATTTATATATTGAAATGTAAAATTTTTGAGTCATTAAATAATAAAATTAAAAAGGAACAAGTTTCTATTATTTAATGACTCAAAAATGTTCGATTTTATTATAAAAATTTCTACATAATGACCAAAGGTAATGTAATTTTGCTATTCCTATAATTACCATTATATTATAAACGTGTACAACATTTTAGTTAATGATTCATAAATAACCTCGAAGAAGTCGATAAAATAAGGGTTTTCCGTGCTAATTTCATTATTTTAATATGAATATTTGCCGAAATTATCACGATTTAATGAGACAAAAAAATTGTTCGCGTTTCTAGCAGAAAAGAATTTGATCATACTACTGTGATGCCTTGATCTTAAATTTTCTATTTTTTGCAACCAAATAATTTTTTGTGTATCAAATATTTGTTATTCTAATTCGGCATTACTATCTACAGCGAGAAAGATTTTATTTTTGAACAAAATTCGATTTTGACTATCCAAAACCAATTTTGAAATCCTGTGAAATTTTAATCTGAAAATTCGCGGTCCATTTTCTCGGAATCGGCTATCGTTTTCAATTTCAGCTTGATTAATGGTATTCAAAAATTTAATAAATCTCGATATAATGTCTTGATTTTTATTTGTTGTTAAAAATCGCATTCTTTATCGCAATACGCAGCCGAGCCTTCTCCAATTCTAAATTAGTATCAATTTGAAATTTGGAAATTCTACGACCAGTTCTTTGTGGACTTATGAAATGAATAATTTTATCCTATTAGTCTTTCGAATATTATCCAGTATAAAGTGTCTTAAAACGGGGATATTTACAGGAATCCGCGAGAATGAGTAACTTTGTCTCGTAGTCTTGGATATGAGAGAAAGTCAATTATTATTGAAAACCATTACTAAGCAACGATCACTGACATTTTTAAAAACAAGAAATCTGAATTATAAGGGTCAGTTTAGGAAAATTCAAAATACGATTTTTCAACGACAGAAAAAATTGTTTACTTATTGATATATAATCCTAATTTTATATAGTTATTACACCATTCGCAAACACGGTCATAAACAATAAAGAGAATTCAAGTGAAAAATGTTTAACTAAAGATAATGACAAAAATCATTTTTCTTTAATACAAAACCTACATAAGACGAGCAGATTTCAATTCGACAATACTTTTATAATACTTTCTAATATAATAGTAATTGAATTTCACTTATTTCCAGAAGGCCTTGAAAATGTGTTGTCTCTGTGTCCTCATGTCCGTTTTATACGTGGAATAACTTTCCTAAAACAACAATTTAAAACATATATAACAAATAATTAAATTTCACTAATTTCAAAAAGTGCTCAATACTTTTCTTTATCAAAGATTCAAACCGTTTTGAAACTATGTAAAACAGCTAAAAATAAAAAACAGTGGAATTCAGAAACGCTTTAATAATATTAGTGACAATAAACAATTTTTCGCTACGTAAAAACATCCATAATTTGCAGTTTGTGATTAAACTAATTCTTTTATGATACTTTTTAACTCAATTTCAAATTTAAAATAACAATGTCTAAAAAATGACTGAAAATATGTTTAAAAAACTTGACCTTAAGTTTGATTATTACGTATTTCAATAGGTGCTCAATACTTAATTTTTTTAAATATAAAAATCTGGTCCCGAACGAATAGACGTACATAGAATTTTTAGATCTTGAAAAAAGTACTTTCGAAAATTTTGAAAATGCTCTAAGTTTTTGAATTTTAATTTTAAAAAACTGATAGACATACTGGATCTTTCTTTTTGTTTTATAAACACGTATGTCAATGCCCAATCCAATCAGATTAGTCTTTCAAAAGTTATCTGGCATAAAGTCGACGACGAAGACGAAGACAGACGCAATCGTATAGCCGGTCTTTTTCGGATTCAGATTCACTCGAAACGTGGGGATTTAAAGAGATCCGCTATAGTCAATTTTCACATCAAACTAATGCCTTATAATTTTGATGCCAACATGAAAAAATACAAATACATTTGATATGAAAGTGTTGCATATAATGTACAATAACAACAAATTCAAAGTCACCTAGTTAAATTTGTCTAAGCTATGCCCTCTAATCCTCAAAAATCTGTAAATAAATTTGGAAAAGCGACGAAAATAATTTTGACATTTTTTCGTAATGATTCATCAGTTATAGTAGCTATACAAAATTTATCTCCAAAAACAGCGTCTCTGAAATATAAAGGATTGTTAAAACATTGACTCTTCTGAAATCTTCATACCACACATCGATAATCTTGAGGCTGGTAAACGAAAATACCACGTCCACAATGCACGCTTTACAATCTGATGAAGCAACAAAATATTTTTCACGAATATTGTGAATCAAATTGTTCCTTATTGAATTAAGCAGTGTCTCCTTAAATTCAAAAATATGAGCGTTGTCTATTTCCTGGTCTTATCTTCGGCTTTAATTCTCAGTTGTATTGGTAAATATGATAATATAATATATCTATAATTATAAGAAGAATTTTTTAAGCTTAACGCAATGCTGAAGTGTACACTTAAAAGTGTCCCACATGTGAACGTAAACATATGGTACATTCCCAGATGTGCAGAGATACCCTAGCGGACCTTGTGAATAAAACGGTTACGCAGCTGAGTGACGGTAAAGTGACGACATTGTTCCGAGTTACACTGGCGAGCCTACAGTAAGCCTGTCTAGAATAAGCAGCATTATTTTTTTTTTCGAAGGCGCAAAAGCGTTTTCGGCAGTGACTCTCCGTCACACATGTGGAGTCCCTGCAGCTTCTGGGCCAAAGCGAATCTGGCCACTCTCATTTAAGCCTGCTTATTCTAAAATGGCTTACACATTTATATTTAGTTATTTGTTAAAAAATCACAAATTAAGAGTTGTGTTTGGAAAGTAAGCGGACAATATTGCATTTTGAGTCAACTTTATGGATTCAGTCGCATGTCCTTCCGTCAGCCGTACTTTTTTACAAGGAGATACTTTTTTAGAAGGTGGATTTTTTTTCCTTATAGATATTTAATCTCTTGATATGAAAATATATTTTTTTAGGTAAAAATTTAACGATTTCGTTAAAAATTTACTTTAATGGTTTAAAATCTTATTTTTCTAGCTTAAAATGAAACTATATTTTAATGTTAGAAATTTGTCGTTTTTTTTTGTAGAAAATGAACCTTCACGTAAAAAATTCAACTATCAGGTTTAAAATTTTACTACTAGATAACAAATTTCATTAAAAACTGTAATTTCTGGTACAAAATTCATGTAGGAACTTTAAATTAAAAATTCAACTATTCGACACTATTTTCTCTTAAAATATATTATGATTAGATGATAATTGGTATATTTTATTACATTTTATTTGTTTGGAAAACTCATAATCTTGGTTAAATGTTTATCTATTTTGTTAAAAAAAATTTCATTCAAGATTAATAATTTTATTTAAAAGTTCCTTTTTTTAAACATTTCACAAATTTTATTCACAGCTTTTTTTAAAACGATTTTTTACTAAAAATGTAGCTCATCTATTTTTGCTATACAATTTATCCTTTTGTTTAACACCTATTTAACACCAAAAATTTATTCATTTCAATTCAGCAAAAGTAATTTTTCAAACGAATTGTCAATGTTTGAAAAATTTGTCATTACTGTTAATGATATTCCGTTTGCCTAATGGTAAAAAGTTACAGTTTTTTTTCAATATTTAACTTTAAATTGGTTTGTAGTTATATAAAAATAATAAACATTATATGCAATGATATTTGAAACCATATTTTTCGTGAAGTTTTGTTCAAATCAATATTAAAAGTTATTATTTGTTTGTAACTTGCATTAGTTATTAACTCACTATGCGTGACAAATTGTTACGGCTCCTCAACCCCCAGCGTTACGAAATTTCTGGACTAAAAGTTAAATTTTTAACTAAAAAATATAAATTTCGAAAGAAGAATATTAATTTACTGAGGGAATAGACACATTTGTAATAGAATCCAAGAGTTTTCAAACAAAAAGTTGAACTTTTAAGAAAGAAAGCAAATTTTTTTAATTTTTAAGAAAATTAGTTTAACTTTAAAACCTATTTATTTAATTTTAAAACAAAAATTTTAATTTACTACGGGAAAATACGAATTTTTAACAAAATTCAAGAATTCTAAAAAGAATTTATTATAAAAAAGACTAATTTTTTCTACAAAATCTTAGAATTCTGAACCAAAAAGTAGAATTTTCATGTACAAAAGATGAAGTTTTAAATAAGAATATTCATTTTTTTTAGTAAAAAAGACGAATTATTAATAAAATTCGAGAACTCCCAACCAAAGACTTGAATTTTTAAATGAAAGAGATGAACTTTTAACTCATTTTGATAATTCGGAACCAAAAACTCAAAGAGTTAAATTTTCAACTAAAAAAGATGAAACAAGATGAATTTATCACCAAAAGTATTTTTTATCTTAAAACATACTAAAAACGTTAACATTTGTACTTTTAGGAATCAGGTTTTCAATATTTGCGCCATTTTGAATAAAAAGAATCTGCCCGCCGAGCGGGCACATTGTCATCGCGCACTTCGCGGGCGGCTCACTTCGCTCGCCAATTTGAGCACACCTAGGGCGCCCGATTTTTGGTTCTTGCGCTTCGCGCTCGATTTGTATTTACCTCGCTCTACGCTCTCGGTCTTTGCATTTCTCCCACATTCATGCACAGACCTTTCAAAATTAAAGATCAACGAATCGGCAACTGTAATTGTGCGATTGAGAACTCTATGTTGTGAAAGCTCTTTCGGCTTTAGCGAACACATTCTCATCATGTATCTTGTGCTTCGCATTCAATTTTTCCCAGAATTTCAAATTTTCTACATTATGCTCAACACTTTTATATCAATTATAATACATTTTTTATGTAACTCTATCTGAGATTAGGCATTTAAAATTTTTAAAATAAAGAAAAAATTGTATTTATCATAATTACATAAATATTTCTTTCTTATTTAGCGTTACATTTTATTCTTAGCTGCGCTGAAACATGTATCATTTTCGTTTTGTTTTTTGGATTTCGAAAATGCTATAACTTTGGTACTTTTTATTTTATGTAAACAAGGAATAATGATATATTGTCTGCATTTTAGTGTACTATAAATAGCTGTCGAAAGAATTTTGAAATATAAAAAAGTGGTCTTACAAATTTTCAAAATTTTTAAACTTTCTGAAATTTCAGTTATGAAAGAAAGATCAGTTATGATAAGTTTTGCATATATTAGCAATCTTTTTACAGAATCATCAAAAAGGCCATTGCGCGGCTCGAAACAACCTTCTCCTAAACATAATAAGGTGACTAAAGAAGATGTAGCAAGCCTAATAAGTGCTTGGGATTCTGAAAATTTTTCAAATAACGGTGATTATGAACACTATACGAATATGCCTTCGTTTCCTGCAGCGCGTACTTACCAGAATCATCAACATGTACCAAGCCATCACCGTAAGTTTCAAATTCATGTAATTTGTAGAAAATTTTAACTAATTTTGACAAAAAATTTCTTTGTTTATTTGAATATTAATTCCCAAATGAAAATCCAACTTATCTACTTGGATGAAATTCCAACTAGCTTACTAGACATTTATTTTCCTGCTGGAAGGGTTTTGTCTCTGCAAAACAGCAGAGCCGCCTCTCAGTCATTGGAAGTTAATTTGGGTAATAGTTAGACACGGAGCAGTTATTTAGTTCTGCTTCCGTTCTTCCTGCGGCCCGACAAGCTCCTTCTATCTCTGGCAGCTAGAGCCCTTGACTGAAACTCAGAAATTTTAACAATTAGAAGATGCTTGATTCCACTAGTAGTATGCTCTATCTAAATCCTATCGTGTCTGACTATTCGCCAGGATGCTTTTTAAGTGAGGGGTTGAATCCCTCCAACTGACAGAGGACTATAAACGGATCTTTTATTTTGCCCGGCAAACACTCCGTTACAGCAGCAAATACAAAGACCTGTTTCCCACAGAATGAGGTCTGGATTTTTGGCCATTGATCTGGGAATACTATTTCGAGCGCCCTCCAGGTGGTCTGTCTGAAGAGATCAAAAAGGTCAGTAGTGCACAGCAGTTCCGGATAGAAACAGATAGAGAGGAAAGGTTATTCGTAAATCTTTTCTCCCACTTCCTTTGGTTTTGTACTTGCGTTATCCATTTTGTTCCCACAAGTAGCTAGAGAAATAAAAGATACACCCCTGGAGAACCCCGCAGGCAGGTGTAGGAATAATTATTTAAGGAGTTCGTGCGATGTCCATAAAGGTTGTTAGGAGACCTTTGTAAGCCCAAGTTGTATATGGATTCTTTTTATATCACCACACACTTAAGCGACTCCATCAAATACAGTTTCCTACAGCATCTGAGAGAGAAATTCTTTTCTTTCTTTATACTGCAAAACCTTTCTGCATCAAAAAATTTCAGTTTAGTTTAGAATTTACTTGTTTTATTGGTCGCTGAATCTAAATCTAATGTCTGACTAATAAAATTTAAAAATTTTGGATTCAACATGGCTAACCAACATTATTAAAAATATTTAAAACTTAATCGGCTTTTCACCGTTTACATTTTTGGGATCATTGAATTTAAATCTGATGTTAGATTTAAAAAATTTAATTTAGCGGACTTAAATTATGAAAAATGTTCGGACTATGATCAAATCCATGACACTTATATCATTGGAATCGCTTAATCGAAATCTGATGTTGCATTTGAGCTAAATTTAAGTAGTAAAAAACTAAGTATGAATAAGCGCTAGTGCGAAGTGAGTCTAAATAAATGTATCCAAACACGTTAAATAATTTTCCCCTGAAATTCCCAAATGTGTGTCATGATGCGAAAGTGGCACTGACAGTAAAAGGGGTTAAATGAGAAATAAAGAAAAATTTTTATTAAAAATTGTAACACATGAATCTTTGCGGAATTAAAAAATACTTTAATCATGAAAAACATCAAAAAGCTTCTTTTATTTGAAATATTCAGAAATCTAAATTTTGTTTAAAAAATGTTTAAATCTTATCAAGATTTTTTTCTAGAGTAGCTTCCTCCCAGATAAGAAACGTGCCTGGTACATTAACGGACATTACTGGGATAAGCGGGAGACCGAAGTGCGGGCACAATGTGTCGCCCTCTGCAATCGCGCGTGCAAACGCTCTTGAAGACCGTTTCACACATGACGGTCGAGGAACGATGTGCCTGCCATAGAGTTAGAAAATTCTCGGTAACAAAAACTTGAAGAAGGTAACGGTGAACGTTACCGTATATTACCGAGAATGCGAAAATGTATCGAGAATTTACGAGAACTTTCATTTTTTACTATTATTTTCTGTTTTTTAAGCTAAATAACGTTTATACTCAATGAACTTAAACCAGAACAACAATAAGCATAAGTAATTAACGTTATTTATTAGTTTTAATTACAATATTCTTCATATTTTTCAGAATAGAATTTTATTTATTGATTACATCAATTCTTTCAAATATGATTAAACTTTAGTTTCAAACAAGTTTTAAGTAAAATTTCACATTCCTTATCAATTATGATTTTTCTTATTAGCAAAACTAAGTACCAATGATACTCAGCTGAATTAAAAATAGTAAACGTAGAACAATAATTATTAGATAAATCTCATTCCTGTGACTTATCGGTTATAATCTATAACAGTTCGTTGATCAGTCTTGGGAAATTAATACTGTGATTAAAATACTCAGTCTAATAGCCGTTCCTAAATATGCTTACTATCTAGTTTTTGGAGTGAACAAAATCAAGCAGCTGAAATGCTTATAAGAATCTAAATATTTAGGTAGGAAAGACACAGTGGATACTAAATATCATTGTTGGGATTTATAACTATTGTTTGTTGATCAGTCACTGTATTACTCGGTCTGACCAATATTCTTGAATAATATTCTTTTTGACAAATTATTTTTTTTTAATGAAAAAAAATTTAAAAACTTTTCTATGTTTTAACACGAAACTTCGAATTTCGATGTTTTCTAAAAATTGGAATAACTCTGAACATAATTAGTCTGCCCTCAGACCAAAATCTAAGAAAAAAAATTCAAAGAATATTTTTTTATTATTTTGACAAATACTACATAAAACCGGTAAATTACCGATAAGTTACCGGCGTTCCTGGCGTAAGTTGCCGCGTTTCGAACTCTAGCCTGCTGTAGTCTGAATTAATGTCCTGGAAACTGGAAGCCCTCTACTGACGGAAAATTCAACTATAATTTACCACAGTTGCCTGCGCGTCCTCCTAAATTCCGAAATAGTTATTTTAACAAAATCAACACTATCAACAGCCGGTCGAAAAAAGTTTTTGTCGCTAAACTATCGGTCCGTTCGGTAAGGTAGAAATCTAGTCACGTAGCCTTAAAGTAAAAAATAATTTTCGTACGTTATTAAGAAGAAAAAGTTTTGCCCTTTGCAATAAGTATTATTGATTGACCTGCAGCGTGCACACATCTTTCCTGCTGACGTCACAACTTCAAATACCTAATTAAAAAATGATAAAACCCAACTTTGTAGGTTTATTGCCGAAGAGAGATTTTTGTGTTGATTATTTCATCGTCCTGTGCATTATTTGCATATAAATTTGAATTTCCGATGTTCTTATAGAATTTTCTATTACGCAATTTTGTAGAAATTTGGGAAACAAATAATTTTGGTCACTTGTCTCTTTACTGTATCTAGCGTAGTTTCGAGGAAAAGTTGAGAGCTTACGTTTTTCATTTTATTTTTGATGGATAAGATCATCAGTATTTGGAGTAGAAGTCTGGTTAACGAACTTGACCTGTCTTCTTGGACCATAGACCAATGTACAAAAAAATCCCAACTTGAAAATTTCTTCAAAAGTTATGGCGTCGTCAGAAAATAGACAGACAGGCCGACAGACATTTTGTAAAATATTTTTTCTGACTCCGGGGGTCTCAAAACACCGACAAATAACGAAAACTGGATAGGTTTAAAATCATAAAAATCAAATACATTCCATCTTATGGATGAGAATATAAAAATTAATGTATTAGATTGGTCTTTCGTACAGTTTTATTGTGGTAAACTGCAGTCAAGTTCGTTAGCCAGACATTGTGGATAGCAATTTAAACAGTTAGAGCAAAATACGGAAAAGATTAATTTACAAAAATTATGCAACCAAGAAGATCTGAAAATATGTTATCGATCACTTTTTAATAGGACACGTAGTATTTTGTTTGTTAAAAAAACAACATTGAAATTGCAAAAAAAAAATTTTGACAAACGACACAAGCTACATGTGTAGACGGAAGATGTTGACTGATGGTTTTTTACATTCACGCTAACTAGTGTGATAAAAAAATAATATGTGACTCGTCATTAATCTCGAAAATTGAATTGAATTGGAATAAACAGGATTTGAGTGAAGTGGATTAAAATGAATTGGGTTGGATTGGAATGTACTGAAGTAGAGAGGAGTGAATTGAATTGAAATGAATTGGTTTCGAATTTATTGGATGCAAATAAATTGGATTGCATTTCATGGCATAAGTGTGGATTAGAATGAATTTGATTGGATTGCGATGGATTGAAATATATTGGAATGGTGTGGAGAGGAGCGGATTTGATTTGAATGCATTCGATTGGAGTTTATTGGATTAAAATGAATTGAATTGGGTTGGACTGGAATGGATTGGAAATAAATTGATTGAATTGTGGTGAAGTGGATTGGATCCGAATTGGAATGCACTGGATTGGAATAAATTGGATTGGATTTGAATAAATTTGATTAGAGTGAATTGGGTTTGACTGGAGTAGATTGGATTGGAATGCATTGATTTGGATTGAATTGGATTAGAATGAATTTGGGTGGATTAGAGTGGATTGGATTGAAACGGCATAAATTGGAATAAATTAGACTGGGTTGCATTGATATGAATGGGATTGAATTGGATTGGAATAAGTTGCATTGAATTGGATTGAATTAGAATAAATTAGAATAAATAGTATGTCGGAACAAAATGATGCAAAAGTGGAACGACTTTTTTTGTCGATGTATGTGTCTCTGGCAGTAAAGAGGTTGAAGTAGCTTCAAATCTTGAAATTATTTACAAATACCATGAATCCTTTGAAATAAGCGGAGGCCCTAAAATCGCAACGTGTAATTCTGCACTTGTGTCTACTGAGCTAACGATCGCAAAACATAAACATACTGAAAAAAGGAGATCAGACAACTCAGTGGCACCACTTACGAAAAACAAAATGTCATATAATGCATTTTTTTGCTATTTAGTAGCAAAAAAATTTTTTTTTGCTCGAATCATTAAAAAATTATTAAATTAAAAAACTGATTAGGTTAGATCTTCTTGCTATTTTTTGTTTTAAAATTGGATATGAATCGCTTTTGTGAAATTACTTTTATTTTTAAAAAAGTACCCAATGTAAGGAAAAAAAGTGTTAAAATAAAGTAATTACAAAATTAATAGGCTAACTTTTTTGCGTCTTTTGCTTTCTAATGTGATATGAAACACTTTTGTAAAATCAACCCTTATTTTAAAAAGCAATCCCATGTGCTGCAAAAAAGTATTAAAAAAGATGAAACTATCAAGATGGAAAACACTTGTAAAATAGTAACATGGTACTTTTAAGCGTAATCATTTCTCACCCCTGATTTTTACAAAAATGAACCCCGTAATGAATATTATTTTCTAGTCTATGTGTGTATGTTCGAAAAATATAATTTACCTTTTTCGATGCACCTTTTGATGCCTTTAATTAACTTCCAGCGCCAAATTCCAGCGTCAAATTCGGAAAAAACAAAGAACACCAAAATTTTAACTTATTTTAAGCTACCGAATACACAAAAAGATCCAAAAACTACGCGCATTTTCAAAAAAATCACCTTTTTGTGAAAAATAAAATTTGCGAAACATAAAATGCACCAGATTTTGGACTTATTTTTGGCTCTCGAATGAACCAAATAATAATTCAGAAAGACCCCGACTATGTACAAAAACACCAACCCATTAGTAAAAACTTAAACCTCGATATTGGCATTTTTAAGAGCCCAAAAATCAGAGATTCCACTAACACAAAAAAAAATATCAAAAAAATTACTATGTACAAAAAGCAGAGACTTCTTTGACACTGGATACTTTCAAAATTGATTATTTTTTTACAATTTCATATCAACGTGGTAGAGAAGGGTTGATTTTGGTCTGTAAAGATTGGAGCTCAAAAATCGAAGTCGATATTTTCTAGGAGCCAAAAAATCAGATATTGCATTGATTCTACAAAATTCTCAAAAAGATTTTTTTTTTGGCAGAGTCATATCTACGTGGTAGGAAGGGGTTGATTTTGGTCATTAAGGTTGAGGCTCAAAATTTGAAATGGGTATTTAAGAGAAGCCCAAAAATTATAGATTCGATTGACATTGGAAAATGTTCAGAAAGATTATTTTTTGACAATTTTATATCTGCGTGGTAGAGACAAAAGCTCAAAAATCAGAGAATCTATTGACACTATAAAATTCTCAAAAGTATTATTTTTTTTACAATTTCCTATATACGTGGCTGAGAGGGGGTGATTTTAGATGTTAAATAATGGGACCCAAAAATTGGAGTGGGTATTTTCAAAGAGCTTAAAAATGAGAGACTTTATTAACACTGGAGAATTCTTAAAAAGATTATTTTTTAAAATTTGATATCAGCGTGGTAGAGAGGGGTTGATTTTAGACGTTGAGGGTTGTGACCCAAAAATTTAACTGGGTCAAAAATTCATAGATTCAATTGACACTAGAAAATTCTCAAAAAGATTTTTTTTTATGAACTCATATCTACGTGGTAGAGAGTTGTTGATTATCTAATCATATCTAATTATATCTATGATTTTCGGGCTCCTAAAAAATACCCTCTTTGATTTTTAGGCTTCAGCCCTTTACGTCTAAAATCTCTCCCTCTTTACCACGTAAATATGAATTTATCATAAAATAATGTTTTTGAGACATTGCCAGTGTCAATAGGTCTATGATTTTTGATCTCCTTAAAAATACCCTCTCCGATTCTTGGACTCAAACCCCTAATCTTTGAAATCAATCTCTCCCTACCACGTAGATTTGAAATTGTAAAAAATAATCTTTTTGAGAATTTTCCAGTGACAATGAAGTCTGACTTTTGTGCTCCTCGAAAATACCCACTGCGATTTTTACGCTCCAATCTTTAACGTCTAAAATCAATCTCTCTCTATTACGTAGATATAATATTGTAAAAAATAATCGTTTTTTAAATTTTCGAACGTCAGTGGATTCTCTGGTTTTCGGGCTCCATAAAAATACCCACTCCGATTTTTAAGCTTCAACCCCTAACGTCTACAGTCAACCCTTCTCTATCACATTGATATAACTTTGTCAAAAATAATCTTTTTAGAATTTTTTAGTGTCAATGGATTCTTTGATTTTTGGGCTCTTTAAAAATGCCAATATCGAGGTTTAAGTTTCTACTAATGGGTTTGGTGTTTGTACATAGTTGTGGTTTTGCTGAATTTGTATTTGGTATATTTGAGAGCCCAAAATAAGCCCAAAATCGAGTGCATTTTTTGTTTCACAGATTTTATTTTTCGCAAGGGGGTGGTTTTTTGAAAACGCGCGTTGTTTTTGGATTTTTTCGTGCATTCGGAAGCCCAAAATAAGCCCAAATTTCTGGTGTTCTTTGTTTTTTTTCGAATGTGTGTTTTCATGTAGGGGTTCGTTTTAGTTTGATTCTATTTTCTTTTAATTTTTATATAGTAGAGGTGCTGGCTTGATTGGCACCTACACTCGAGATTTGAATTTTCATAAAAAATAGTGGAGCCCAAAAAGCAACAGTCCGGCCTAAAAAAGTGAAAAAAATTCTAATACAAAGAAATTTGAGGCTTTCGTTTGTAGAGGTGCTAGCTTGACAGACCTAATTGTTGTGCTGGAAGTTGATCAAAGGCATTAAAAGGTGCATTGGAAAAGCTTACTTATATTTTTTGAATATCTACACATAGACTGGAAAATAATATTCCTTACCGCGGTTATTTTTGTAACGATTAGGGGTGAGAAATAGTTACGCTTGAAAGTACCATGTTATTATTTTACAAGTAAGTTCCATCCATGTAGATATCGACTTTTTCTCAATATGTCTTTTCATTACAGTGTATTCTTTTTTATATAAGGGTTTATTTTACAAAATCGATTGATATGACATTAGAGAATAATGAAAGAGCAAAAAAATCAAGAGGACAAGTCCCAACAGTTAATGTATACAATTTTTGGCATCTGCGGCAGGTTTGTATTCGGATACAAATACGGGGGTTGTTTTAGTAACGATTAGGGGTGAACAATAATTTTTCTCCTTAGAAATGCTTTAAAAATACCGCGGTTATATTTTACATGTGTGTTCCATCTTGATAGTTTTTTTTTTTTAATACTTTTTTGCAGCACGGGGGGTTGCTTTTTAAAATTAAGATTGATTTTACTTAAGTGTTTCATATAAAATTGGAAAGCAAAAAAGAAAGCAAAAAAATCTAACCTAGTCATCTTTTTTAAATTTAATCATTCTTAAATGATTTTTGTTGAGGGCGCCGCTGATTTGTCGGCAAGCTACCCCGTGGGCACTAAATTTGGCGACGTCTTTAGGACATTGTTACGACATTTTTATGGTACTTTTACGACCTCCTATGTCCATGTCCTTAAGGTGTCTTTACGATATCGTAAAGATGTCTCATGATCTGACGATGTCTTTGCGATATCGCGAAGACACCGTAACGACATGGGCATAGGATGTCGTAAAGTTGTCGTACAAATTTCGTAACGATGTCGTAAGGATGTTGACAAATCTTGTGCCCACTGAGTGGCGCCGCCCTGTTTTCGCTAAAACTAATAGAGCAAAACAAACAATTTTGTTATAAAAAATAGCGAAAATATAGCAAATAAATATGCATTATATGACATTTTGTTTTTCTTTAGTGGCGCCGCTGAGTTGTCTGACATAATAAAAGGATGAGAGTCATATAAAGTCGGTTGACATGCAATTCCTTTACAATGTATTCGATAAAACGCTAATGGACAAAGTATTGAAGGATTCTCAAGCAATGTAATAATGATTGTTTTATTGCTTGGAAAATCTAGATCGTTGGTCAACATCTGGATTCTCTGGATGAGATATGATGAGTTTTATATGCATTAGATTTTTTTTACAGAATTATCAAGAACGCTCGAAAACTACTCGATGCCACCTTCTCCTAGAAATAATGCACATTTTAACGCACATGAATTAACAAGGCTGTTACATCAAATTGGTTCTGTAAAATACTCACATGGCGGTGATTCCGGACACCGTAGGTCTTTCTCTTTGAATCTTTCAGCACATACAAGCCAGTTTAACCAACATGTACCAACACCATACTGTGAGTTGAAGATTTATGTATTTCTTTGGAAAGTTGAACATATTTTCGCAGGAAATGCTTTTCCTTGTTTCAAAATTAATTTTCAACTGAAATCCTTATTATTTTATTTTTCGTTGTAAATTGATCTTTTTTAATTAACAGTTGAAGTTCTTGCATCAAATTCCAACTAATTATAAAAATCTAATTTTGCATCTAGATAGTTGATGATTCCAGTTGAAAATTGCTGGGTTGGAAATTAAAATAGATTCTTAAACAATCTTTTCTCTTTCTAAGTTAAAACTAAATTATTTATTTTTGTCTGAAAATTTATATTTTTGCTTCAAAAGGCATCTTTTTGGTTAATATTTTTCATATTTGGGTGAAATATTTAAATATATTGTTGCAAGTTCGGTTCTTTTGTGCTTAAAAAATTGAAATAAATTTAAAATTTCATCCGTTTTGGTTGTAGCTTTTTTTATTGAAAATTCGTATTTTTTGTTCGAAAAAGTTCAATATTCACATCTTCGGTAACAAGGGTAACCATTTTGTGGAAAATACCTTTTTTATTAAAAATTAATGCTTTAGCTGAAAATTTCACTATTTTTTTTTTTTTGAAAATGTATATTTTCAGTTGAAAATGGATAGCAATTTTTTTGTTGGAGGTTCTTATTTTCAAGACTTTTCCGTAAAAAAGTCATCCCTTTGTTTTTAAAAATGTATGTTTTTCGTTTCAAAATAATTTTTCTACTTGAAAACTTTGCGATTCTATTTTCGGTTGATGCAATTTATAATAATGTCATCAAGAAGATAGAAAACTTTAAAGAAATACATCATAACAATATTGATCAGCAAAATTTATTTTTCGGCAATGGAAAACTTAAATTCAGTATTTTCTTTTACCGAATCAACTCAAAATTTTTTTCACTTGACTTTTTGCTAAGACATTTTAAAAGAATGACTGATTTCTTGATTAACTTTTATTTTTATAATTACATAAGGCTTGTGGAATTTTTTAACAATAAGGCACAACATTTTTACAAAATCAACTAAAAATATCCTTCTCGTGACTCTCTTTATTTAAATTGACTAATAATGCCCTTATTGTGACTCTTTGCTATGACAATCATAAGTGTATAATTATTAATTATTTTAACGTTGTGTATAAACAACAAACTATCCTGGCAAAGAGTCATTGAAAGGATATTCTATGTTGATTCCGCTAAAAAATAGAGCTTGTTTTTCAAAAATCATTTAAACTAATATTTCATAAAAAAGTTTTTTAACATTTACCGCGCTATGGGCGGTTTTGTTGAATTTTGTTTACAAACCGTAGAACTTTTAATTGAAAAGACCTAGGGGGATCAACTTTTTTTTAACAATATACATAAATACGAAAATCTTTTTTTGTAGTCTGATAACTTCTTGACCGCTACACAAAAAGTCGAGTTTCCTATGGCTGCTTATCTTAAATCCTAAGTTAAGCTTTCAAATATAAAAAAAATAGTCAGTGCAACATATTGACCAAATAGAAACCATTTGACTCAAAATTGTTACTCGGGAGTTATCGGGTTGCTGATTCCATACCATAAATCAAAATTTCAGAGTTTAAAATAAAGACTCGAATATTATGGATTATAGTTGTCAGAATAAAACCGTAGTAACGAACAATTTTTTCACTGGGGTTGTCAGATTTAAATTAGGCGAAACGAAAAACACCCGTGTATTAGTTTTCAGTCAAATAAATTCTTTTTAAATTATGATCTGTCTTTTCGGATTCATATTTTTTTTCGGATGAAAAATCAGCGACACTAGAAATCTTCGACAACTCTTATTAATGAAATTCGCTTTCATGAAAAAGTGAATTTCTTCAAAGATTAAAATTGAAGTTGTAGATTTAATCGCCTCTATCTCAGAACCATTAGGTTCTATGTTACTTTAAAGGCAGGATTTAAAATAAGAAGGTATAAATCTTTCCTATGATTACTTAAAAAGTATCTCTACTTATAAAACAAATAAGCCCTCTAGGTCATTTCTATCAAAATTTTACCGATTTTGAGACAAAATTGATCAAAACGTCTTATAGTCCGCCGGTCGATCACAGTCAACAGAAAAAACTCTAGGCGACGTTTCTAAGTCCGAGGGAAACAATACCTTATGTTATGGTACCATTCACATTACCAAGATATACATATTTTTTTCTATGTTTACGGTATGATTGTGTACTTTTAAAATATTTAATATTCTGTTTCTTGTTCCAGACAGGGAGCATTCTTCTGCCATGCAATCTGCTCCTGGCATGGAGCATCATCCTGAAATGTATCCTGCTCATGCCATGCAGCCTCATCCTGCCATGTATCATGCCCCTAATATTCCTTTTGCTCATAGAATGTCTTCTTCTCCTCTCACGTCTTCTACTGATTCTACTGATGCCACGGCTTTAACTCCTCCCAAGCAATCTCTTCATGTCAGGCCCACACCTTCTTCTGGCGAACCCCCCTATTTTGTACTATTGCAAATGAATATTGAAGAACTCCGATATGAAAGATTTTACCCCAAAGAGAATCCGACCCGGGAACTTGTAATTCAATTATGCGAGTTTTTTCCCGGTTCAGGGATTTATTTGAGAACTAACCAAAAGGAAGAGCTAACTGGAGTATATTTTTTAATGGCAGAAGTCAGTGGTGATGCCTTGGCACTAATAGAAGTAGACCTACATAGACTTACAATTTTGCGTGGATTTTATATGCGTTCTGGTTCAAAGGTAAAACGAGCAAAAATAAACGTGTTCGACCGTCAGGTTAGCGAAATAGGAAAAGAAAATGAAAAAGACATTCTTTTGTCAAAGAAAAATCCAATCAACAAAAGTTTTACAAGGGAAACTGTGGATGTTCCTATTCAGCTAGCTTATCATGTCAGATTCACTTCTCCCAACCATCCCCCCTATTCTACATTATTTGGAACGAAAATTGAATACATTCATAATTATCGATTCTATCCCATGAGAGGTTCCAAGCGAGAACTTTTAATTGAATTGTACAATTTTCTTCCCAAGTCAGGAATTTATTTGAAAAATGATAGTGGATCAAAATACGCCATGCCGCCCCTAACAAAATACGTGCTATCGGGAGTCAATGGTGACGTCTTTGCATTCGTGAAAAAACTAAATAATAGGCAAGCTGTATTTAGTGCACTATTTCAAGATAAATCTGATATTCATGGTAATGATCGAGCAAAAATAAACAGAGTAAGCAAACACGTTAGCCTATTAAATAAAGAAGAAATGCATGACATTCAAGTAGGAAACTATAACCCATTGCTCAAGTCATTTGAAATGAGGCCTGTGGATATGGTGGATAAGCCCCAAAATAGAGTCAATAAAGCAGCTCGACCCAGAAAGTCATGAATTTCCAAGTGATGACCAACTGGATGCAGACTGAAGTTTCAAAACCGCGCTTTTTGTAAAAAAAGTCCCATATGTAAAAAATTTATTTAGTCGAATATTCCACTATTCAATTGGAAATTATATATATATATATTTGCTTTCAAATTTTACGATTTCGTTAGAATTAACTGTTTTTCTGAAATTTTATAGTTTCGGGTTAAACTGCCTGTTTTTGCTAGAAATTTTATTATATATATTTTTTATTTACCATTTATTTGCTGTCTTTGAAAATTAATTTTTTATCTCGAAATTAAATTATGCTATTTCTTGTTAAAAGTTTATCTTTTTATTTGGTTGCGAAATTTTCTGATTAAGTTAAAGATACAATTAATTGGTTGAAACTTATTTTTTTGAAGATTATTCTTTTTCGGTAAATAAAACTCATTCTTTTAATTCATAATTGATTAGCGTTATTGAAAATTAAATATAATAGTTAAAGTTATGATATTTTAGTTAAGAACTTGCTTTTTATAATTTAAAATTGGAATAGTTCGCTGGAAAATTGTTTTTTTTTAGAATATACCTTAATTCTACGAAATTATTTGAAAAAAAAATAAAAAATAATTTTATTTATTTTTTGTTGGAAGTTCATTCTTTTCAGTTATAAGGTTTGGTAGTATATTTTTTTCTAAGTGATCATTAAATACTTATTTCGATTTCACATTCTTTACATTAGTAAGTTGCTTAACCTATTCTTTATTTATATATCAGTTTTGTAAATAAATGTTGCGTTTTCAATAAAGTGATATGGTTATAAAATAAAATTACAAATTCATAACCAAATATTATGTAAATTTTGTAAGAAATCAATTATTAAAAAATTCTAATTAAACATTTTTAAATCTGCTTATTAGTATCTAATATCCCTGTGGGCACAAAGTTTGGCGACGGCTTTACGACATCGTTACGACATCTTTACGACAACTTTACGACATCCTATGTCCATGTCGTAAAGGTGTCTTTACGATATCGTAAACAAGTCGTATAATCTGACGATGTATTTACGATATCGCAAAGACACCGAAACGACATGGACATAGGATGTCGTAAAGTTGTCGTAAAGGTGTTGTAACGATGTCGTATAGACGTCGCCAAATTTTGTGCCCACTGGGATGTATTTAAAATGTCGAAATTTAAAAAGTCGAGCGACACTTTACATCCTTTTTGTTCTCGATTTATATTTTTGTGGTGCATTACCTACGCAAAAAGACGACTTTTTACATTCCTATTAGAGAAGGTATTAGATTTGTGTAAAATTTGACCCCCCCAACCCCTCAGTTTGTGTCAAATGTCAGCGTTTTGAGATCCAATGAATCCAAAAAACAGGTTTTTACTAATGTATCTATCTGCCTGCCTTGATGTCTGTTTGTAAGCACGATGACTTTTGAAAAAAATAATCTCTTAGATTGGCCTTTGGTACACTCTTTTAGTGTCCTAAACCGAAGGCTTAGAACGAAGGTTTTATACCTAGGTTTAGAAGGTTTACAAGGTTTATAGGTTTAGAAGGTTTTATCCCTTTCTAGGTAATAAACAATTACCAAAGTTAAAGCACATACTAAACTCAAAGAAACAAAGAGAAATAAATTTTTTGAGCTAAATAACACACGATATGAGAATAAGTCAAGAAAAGATATAATGTTAATTTACAAAACTCCTACAAGACTATATTAAGAACTTTTTAAATTTGTTCAAAAACTTGAGAATGCAAATTTTGACAGCACAAAAAATAATGAAAAATAAAAAATTGCATTTTGCCAAGCTTTGTATAATATGA
>NC_046657.1:38250891-38254812 GCF_010883055.1 Belonocnema kinseyi
AAAAAACAAAAGCGGAGCGGGCTACAGTGAGTTAGTTTCCACCACCGTCAGCCCCGAAATCGGCACTAAAGAAGAGTTTCAGTGTACTTAAAAACACTATGGTTAAGATGGCTTGCCTTATAATAAGATAGCTTGAATGAGAGTGACCAGATTTGCGTCGCCACAGAAGCCGTAGGGACTCCAGGTGTGCAAAAGAGAGCCACAAACGATTAAGCTTTGCGCCGTCGCAAAACTGATCTACTTTCGTATTTATATTGGCTTATTCTGGATCGGCTCATGTAAGCTCGCCAGTGTAACTCTAAACTATGTGATCACTTTACTGTCACTCAGCTGCGTAGCCTTTACGTTCATAAGGTCTGGTAGGCTATCTCTGCACATCTGAGAATATACCATATGTTCACATTTACATGTGGTTCATTTGCCAGTTGTTATAAATACAAATTCAAAAAGTTAGAGCATTTTCAAGAATTTTAAAAGCACTTTTTTAAGATTTAAAAATCCTATGTAGATCTTTTCATGGGAATCAAGAATTTAAAAAAAAAATTCCTTGTGACTTTTTTTAAAGAGAAAACCATCAGAGTTATAGAATTTTTAAAAATAAATAAAAAAATCGAAACTGAACATTTTAAGTCAAAGAACATACGATATGAAAAAAAGTTAGAAAACAAAAACGTTGATTTTTGAAAGCACTACAAGATTATCGTCAAAAATTTATGAATTTTCCTTGAAAAAAATCGAAAATTCAAGTTTCGATCGTACAAAAAGATCATGAATTATTACATTCTCATCATAATCGAAAGGTATTACACGGAAAAATATAATGCCTTAAATTTTAAATGACTATTGTATGACTCTTGAATGGAGAGAAATGTCTGCAGAGAGTTTAGGAGAATTGCTTAAATAATAAAAGAAAAGTAAATTAAGTTCTAAACTTAGTCACTGCAAAAAGTCTTCTAATTTTCCTAAAAAAAATATCTCAAAAACCAAGCGATCCTTTTTGTTAATAATACACATTTCTCTAGAGTATGAAAGACTTTCAAATAAGAATTTATTAGTTTATTGGTCCTCAATTCTGTCTCACGTAATATCGGCATACCACTATATTTGCCTTTCCTTTTAAATTTATGAGATTTACCAATGTCGACTCATTCTAACTGTCGAAATGTATGTTCATGTAGGATGCGGCGCTAGTATACAAATTCAACACTACAGTGAAAAGCTTTAAAACTGTTTCAAAATACTATTATTAAATTTCTGCCTTATCGCAGAAATGTTTAGGAGGCCCCTCGTATAGATTTAAAAAGCAAACAGCGTATAAGTGTAGCTGAAATACATTTTAAAAAAATCACACAACAGTTCTTTTTATAATATATTACAATTATATGTTATTTGAGACAATTTGTATCATAAATTATACGTGGTTCTGACTTAAAAGTTAATACTGCACTGTTTGAAAAATGACCCAGTGGACACAAAATTTGGCGACGTCTTTACGACATCGTTACGAAATTTGTACGACAACTTTACGTCATCCTATGTCCATGTCGTTACGGCGTCTTCATCGTCAGATCATGGGACATCTTTATGATATCGTAAAGACACCTTTACGACATGGACATAGGATGTCGTAAAAATGCTATAAAAATGTCGTAACAATGTCGTAAATACGTCGCCAAATTTAGTGGCCACTGGGTATCTGCACGTTGCTATATTGCAATTCGTCTTGCTTTAATTTTGACAAACGTCCTTTTGTAAGTTTCCATACTGTAACATGCAGAGTTAAATCAATTCTTAAGGGATTCCTTCTGAAAAATCGCTTTCCATGAAGCTGTATTTAATGAGTAAAGTCCGGAAAATATCTTTTACTGTTGACATCTCATTGAAACCGTAGTATTTAAAAATGGGATAAAGTTGATGACTTGCAAGGGGAATTCTTTTGTGAAATTCTCATGAGGTCGAATCTGTAATTTCTTTGTAAACTATGTATTCACAATGTCTGATCAGACCTTAGACACCTTCAGGTGTGATTAAAGACATTGATTTAAAAAAAACCTTGACTAATATGAAAATGCTTCTTACGCTTTGGTTTCCGTTTTTCTACAAAGACTGGTTCAATAATCTATTTTTGAGATGTTTGTGTAGCTTCTTCCTTACAATTTTCATACTCAAGTCTGTACTTTTTTGAATGTTTCCTTGTAGTGTTTGAGATTGTAAGTTCGCGACTTAAATCTATAGTTTCTGCTTGAAGTAATTTTGATGAAACATTTACTTCGTTTAGTGTATTGGAATGCATTGTGCAAACAATTATAAATTCAAATTTTACGAGATTTTTTTTCAATTGTAGCTACTTGTAGCTGCATTAATCCATAATGTTACGTTTTTTCTTTAGCCGAGAAGATTTCGGCATATTTCAGATATGTAAAAAAAAGAATTTAGACGATTAAAAATAACATTTGTTTATTTGAGAAGAGATTACACAATTTTAGGGAGAATTCAAACCAGTTAAGAAGTTTGCTAGGACCGTTCAAACCTTGGAAAAAAATTAAATATTTTATAAATTTTCAGAAATCCTTAAAATGATTAAAACGTTTTTTGTATACTTAAAATTTAAAAAATTCCGAAATATTTTTCAAACTAACTTAAATTACTGCTAAGATTGTCTTGAAATCTTCGATATTTGTTTCTAGTCATTTGGGAAATCTTATGGGATGTTTTAAAATCGTTTTAAGGCTATGTGATGAGTGGGTCACGTGACCAGATTTCCACCTGACGGCCACTTTTTTATTTTCCAACTTATATTCACACGAACCGTCACATCGCGTTGAAAATTTAGGATACTAAACAAGAAGCACTCCGAATAGTGTGCCTAATCCTAAATTTGTATGATTATAAAAAAGTTCTTTGTTGTAAGTAATTTGTTTTGCTTTTTTTAAATAATTATTAAAGTTTAAGACTAGATCCGTTTTTCTTATTGCTTTTTATTTATTATCCCAACTTTTAAACTCGATGTGGCGCTTCGTATGAAAATAAGTTTGGAAAAAAAAGGTGGCCGTAAAGTAGGCATCTGGTCACGTGACCCACTCGTCAGCAGGCCTTAAGTATTCATAAAATTGAAAATTGTTCAAATCCGTTGAATTACACTAAAATCTACTCAAAACTATTGGGTTGAGAATTCTCAATTAAACATAATATTGAATGATTTCGTGTAGTAAATTTGGTTAAAAACGTCGAGTAAATGTTTAAACAATTTTTATTTGTAAGCACTCCATGCTCATTTTAAATGAAATCAGCAAGGAAAACAATTAATTGTATAAACATTGCATCAAAGAAAATCATCTTTTGTCATTAATGTTAGTTCAAGGCATTTCCACTTGACTTATCTTTATTATTTATTACCTTTGAATAGTCTATAAACTTTTGAAATATTTAATGAAAAACGAATATCGAGTCTTTTTGTAAATAAGTAAAAATCAATTTTAAATACGACGCGAAGCTGCCGTAAATTACTTGGCGGAGATTTTGTAACCAAGGTCTAAGTGCTGCGATAGCAAAATAAATTGCTCGCTCCGACTTATTTTGCTATCGCAGCACTTAGACCTTGGTTACAAAATCTTCGCCAAGTAATTTACGGTTCGGATTATCAGTGATTTTGATTTTTTAAAGCGTTTACAAGTGTGATTACATGTGTAATGACCGACTTTGCGAATTGTGTACAATAACTATGAAAATTAAGATTATATAACAATAAGTAAATAATATTTCTTTCCTTTAAGAAATCGTGCTTTGAATCTTGATAAACTGTCCCTTAGAATTCAGATTCCTTGTTTTCGAAACTTTTAGTGAGTTTCGCTTGGTAATAATTCTGAATATTAATTGACTTCTTCTCATATTCAAGACTGTGACACAAAGTTACAAAATTTT
>NC_046657.1:38254912-38261237 GCF_010883055.1 Belonocnema kinseyi
CTTGTTTTCGAAACTTTTAGTGAGTTTCGCTTGGTAATAATTCTGAATATTAATTGACTTCTTCTCATATTCAAGACTGTGACACAAAGTTACAAAATTTTAAATGAACTATTTTTTTTCGTGTAGTTTTATGTGAAAATTGACTATCGCGGATTTCTTCAAATCTCCCTGTTTCGAAACCCTTTAAACCAGATATCTTTAGAAAAACTAATCGGATCAAATTAAGCCTTTTTAAACCTTTTTAGGGACAAAAAATAAAGATCGATTTTGTTAACCAGCTAGCTATTTTTTTCCTTTTTTTAAGATTTGAAAATTGTATGTGCTTTAATTTATAGCACAAAAAGATTTGAACTATTTAGTCGCGTGCCTTTTTTTGATAACTTAAAACTTACCACAGTTATAGCATTTCTAAAATAAATAAAAATTTAAGCAGGCTCGGCTGCGTACTGTAATTAAAAAAGTCAATTTTCAATTGACAATAAAAATCAATCGTCGTCTCCAGGATGCTCGGCGACCGCCATCTTGCAGAGAGGGGGAAAGAATTATTCTGGAAGCAAAACACGAGGAAGATTTCGTTGATAAAATAATTCGGTGGCTTTGAGTGAACCTCTCATTCCCAATAAATGGAACTGTTCGAAACCCACTGAAAGTAAAGGAAATATTCAAAGCGTCGTTGGATCGAAACCAATGGATCGTTACGCCCTCGGCTATTTCCGGGGATTCCGGTCTGAACTTAGAAGTAGCCACTCCGTGTGAGGTTCCCTTTCCTGTGGCCATTAGAGTGCTTCCATAGTTTAGCATGGCGGCTCGTATGGAGAGTCCACGAGCCAGAAAGAGAATACCGATTTTCTTCCTCAACCTGTCTCTTTCTACCTTCCGGTGGTTTGTCCCGTTATTAACGTAAAGAGTGCGGAATTCTTCAAGGTTGCTTTCTTCTCCCTCTCTGTGGTGGTTTGGTCAGTCAATTGGATAGAAGGAGATGGACTAGTTGTTAGGTATTGTCGTCATCCTCTGCCTTATGGTAGAATATTAGGCCTGAGGGATAGAAGAGAAAAGGCCACTAACGTCGTTCTTCGTTCTCTTTCTGTCCTGCGGATGAGATTGACTCGTAAAACCTTACTTGGCGTTGTTGGTTGATAGTCATCACACTAGGTACAGTCTTAAGGATAAAATGTGAACGAGTTTTAGTGATTTCTATCTCCCCTAGGTGGCGTCTGTGTTGATGCTTGTGTGGTAGAAGGGGAAGATCAGGAATATAGAAACATGGCGGACATGTAAATAACGAGTGAGTGATTATATAAATCACGTCTCCAAATCATTTACATTTTCAGTTTAAAACAAATTTACATTATTTTTATTTTTGAACTGAAAAAGAGACCGATCTGTTGGGAGTAGTGCTCAAGTGTTAGGCTTAATGTCTCTGTCTAAATATATTATAATATGCATGGTATGGATGGAGGAACGGGGCGGAGGAGTTACCGAAATAGAGCTGTTGTTTGTTCTACCTTAGTTCGGAGTCAGTGATTGTTCACATTCTGGCGGAAACGGAATAATAACTCAGAAAAATAGGTGAAAAAACACGATCACCCCTTTACTAGGTCCTTCTAAGGATTAGCCATTCCTCCAAGTGCTATTTCGGCAATAAAATAATTTTAATAATCTCGGTATATTACCAGGTGAATTAATCACAGGCGTTGTTAACTAGGGAGGTGTTATGGGGAAGTGGAGCCTGGGACAAAGGAGAACGATGTGAAAGGAACGCAAAAAAAGTATATAAAACAGTAAGACTTATTAATTCGTTTCTCTTCAGGGACTCATTTAGACTTATTACTTCGTTTCCTTCAGAGACGGGACACGGAAAGAACCGACCTAAAACGACTCAGCGATAATCCAGCGGTCCTAATAGTGCAAAACATTACACACACAAAAAGCTTTCTCAAAATAGGGGAAGAGTCTAGACGATCTAGCTAACCATTCACGAAAAAAATTTCAAAACAAAGAATTCCCCGGTGTGACGATTTATTTGGGCTCTTGTCATCTGCCTCCGCACGGCAACTTTGATGCCACTGGAGAAAGAGGGCTTCCGACCGGTCCCCGATACAGCCTCCCATTCCGCCTTTGCGCCAGGTGAATCCGGTAAAGCACCTCGATGGCTCGCGTGTGCTTCAGAATTTTCCACCCTGGGCGCTTTCCGTTTCCACTGACAAACGCCAGTTCCGGGCGCCAGAGGCGGCTATAATTTGGACACGCGACTTTGGTGAAACAACTCTGGCCGCATCCGTAGCACAGTACAACCCCTGAGTCAACTTAGAGGCACTGCTGGCGCTTGCGTCCGGGCTCCCTGCAGAAAAATCACGGCCACAGGATGAGG
This sequence comes from Belonocnema kinseyi, assembly GCF_010883055.1. NCBI lineage: Eukaryota > Metazoa > Arthropoda > Insecta > Hymenoptera > Cynipidae > Belonocnema > Belonocnema kinseyi. Next base: position 38,257,284 of record NC_046657.1, read on the forward strand.
CCAGAGTAAGGCCACGGCACCGGGCACCGGTTCTAGGGACTCCTCCTGAGAAGTCGTCGGGACCCAGAGTGGAGTCTCGGTGGTGACCCCACTGGTTGAGGGGGTTGACTCGGATTGAGCCGGAAGGTACTCCTGCACCTCTATGGGCAATTTGCGCTGTTGCTCGACGGTGGCCTTAAGCGGCTCCTCATACTCCCAGTACTTACGATACCAGTAGTACGGTGGTTTGGGAACGAACCCGGGCCTGCAGTAATCGGGGACTTCCTTCTTAACATCATCCCAATACTTAGTTTACTCCGGCAATGAGAAGAGGTAGGGTTCTATAGAACGAGTCACGGTGTTTTTACCGAAAAACCAAGCCCTTTGATCTATAAGAGTGAAAACGACCGAAGATAGTCGGCGTTTGATATTGAATGGACCCTCGAATTTTGGAAACTGTTTGTCTGCGACGTTATCGGCCTTTTTCGATATCTTGCGAAAACGAAAACATATCTGTAACCTGCCTTGCTTTTTCGAAAATGGCCCCATTACATCACCCGCGATCATTGTCCATGGCTGCTCCACGATGCGTTGGCCCTTTATGCCTGCAGGGCACGCCTGCTCTACTTTACATTTCTGGCAAGTGACGCAACCTTTAACGTAGTCTACATCGCGGAACATCCCCGACCAATCGCATCTGAGAGTCACCCGATGGGAGGTCTTCTCATGCCCTAAATGTGCGAATTGGGGCTCTTTATGGACTTATTCAATCATGTTTTGTCTTAATTCCCTTAGCAGAACCAATTTCGGGTTACGTGGCTTGTAAAGCCAACGAAGGCTGCTATGGTACGTAATGACGACGAAATGGAAACCTTCCAAATATTGGCTTCATTTTCGGATTCCCCAGACTACCGCTAGAAAATTCCGGTTCCGTGACGGTATAGTTCCTCCCGACTGTCGTTAATGTTCTACTTGCAAACGCAATGACCTTCTGTTTCCCGCCCAGCTTTTAGGTGAAAACGACCCCCCAGACATGAGGTACTAGCGCCCGTTTAGAGGTTAAGCGGGTTCTCCTCTACTTCTTTTAACAACGGATACGCAAGTGTGGGAGCGCTAGTCAGGGCTATCTTTAAAGTTTCACCCAATACTACTTAATATTAGTTCGGAAGAGCCGGATCAGTGGTTCGGCCAGTGTCGTAAATTTCGGTATAAACCGGCTATACTACGAAATCATGCCCATAAATCTTTGTAGCTGCATCACGGTTTTAGAGGCGGGATAAGATACTATAGGAGAAACGTTATCAGCATCAACTCTAAGGCCCTCCTTGTTGACGACAAATTAAAGATATTTCAACTCAGAACAACAAAACTCACTTTTATCCGAATTTATCGTCAATCCTGCCTCATTTACGCGAGCAAGGACAATGTCATCCAGGTAACTGAAAAGATTGGGTCTCAGTTCGGGGGTTATCATTCTATCTATTAACCTCTGGAAGGTCGCAGGGTCTCCATTGAGCCAAAAAAGCATCCTTTTGAACTCAAACATCATCCTCCCTGTTACCGTAAACGGAGTATATGCCTGACTGTCTTTGTCTAACTGGATTTATTTACAAGCGGCATTTAAATCCAGTTTATTGATGTACCTAGCAGCCTTGAATTATAAGCAAGGTTATAATTGTAAGTGCTGACCCTTTTCTGTATGATTTAGCAATCCTGATCCTGGATTTCTGACAAATTCTGAATCTGTTTATCCTAATAACCTCTGCGAACAGCCTGTCAACTTCCTCATACATAATCGCCTTTTAAGTTTCTTCCTCCCATTCATGTAGACCTGCTATACCACTACAATTTTCCTCTTTTACTAACCATTGTTTCAAAAGATAGTGTTTCCCTTCCGAATCTGACATAAAGACTGTCCAGACCCAAAATGAATTTTTTTTCCAGGTTGTTTGAAATTCTAACCTCACACGCTCGCATAACCCCATCAATCGTTATTTCTTAACTGACTTTGCCAATAATAGTGTCAGCGGAACTATTCGCCATGATTATACGAGATTTCTTATTACAATCAAGCTGCCTCCCTGAAGTCCTGGCTATTTTATCTTAAGCTGATTTTCTTAACTGCACGCGAAATGATTCGTCGCTTATGAGTGTTTATAGTGAGCCGGAGTCTATAGAAGCTATAACATGAACCCTTTTGGCTCTTTTTGTTGATTCTACGATACCACTAATCAAATCGATCTCTGAAATATACTCTTTAATTGCAGTAATTTTATCGAGATCTTCCGCGTCGTCACAAGGTACATTATTTATGATCTTGCCCTTAAAGTCGCATTTTTCTACGGAAAGAAACATTTTTCAGAATTTCATTCCTCGCTAGAAAAACAATTTCAGGTTTTAGAGCGTTGCCTAGAATATCCAGAATATTACAAATAACATTAGAAATATATCGTTCTGAGCAAGTCTTAAATAAAATATTCAAAAACGCGTAGCTCACGTTCTATTTTAATCGCATGAAAGTTAATATAATCCTATCACGAACAGTCAGTTTTTCAGTCTAAAGTGTTAATCGTGGATCCACTCTTTCAACAATTTTAGTGGGTATATCTAAAACTTTGAAGTTCGGAATTCTGTTTTGGTTTAAAATATCTAAATAATGAAAACTCGAACTCCTGGACACGTTAGACAAATCATCGATTGCTTCATATTTTCCTATTTGAACTGCAGTAAAACGATTCTGATGCCTCTTTATTTGAAATCTAATTTTCATCCTCTGTAACTTTTCGATTTATACTTCTTTGTTCTCTAGATTTTCTTTCAGCATTTTTTTTTGTAATTTGTCAGTTGATTTATCAAATCTTACCTTCAGTAAATTGCAAGCTGGGACGGCAGTTGTCTTTAAGTATCTCTTTCCTGCACTGCAATCTACAAAAAACTCAAATGGTACATCCAAATTATTTATAAATTCAAAATATTAGAAAATATATTTTGCTCTAGAAATCAATGTGAACTTACGTGTTGCAAATGAGTAACCCTCACTTTTAAAATGCAGAGAACAAACACACATGTACGAAGAATATATTATATTATAATATATTTAGAATATTTTCCATTGCTGTCTCCGACCGATCATTTCTTCAGAACCACCTTTATTAACTACTTTAACAAAACCTTTTTGAAGCAAAAGAAATTGATGAAACCTAACATCTAAGTTTTTGCAAGACTTGCTTGAACATCCACAAACAGAGAAAAATCATTTACTTATGTTTTTCTATGACTGAATTTCGTACCTAGATTGCCCATTTCTGTTTTATCAAAAACTTTTGTTATTTGATTTAAATCGTAGCACTAAAAAAGAATAATGGATATTATACTCTGAATATCACCTGAATAGCACACAGCCTTTCAAAGGCGACCCCGTTATTTTAGAGCCAAATTTAGCTACCAGATGGCGTATCGCTGTATTTCAGATGCCAATACATTTAAGGTGCTTTCATGCCTCTGCAAGCATGCAGCCTTTAGGCTTGCACAAGCAAGCGACCGTTCACACCTCGGTTTTTTCGACTGCTGAAAATGGTGAAACATCATTTAATGGCGGAAGTTTTTAAATTTGAAAAAGATTAATAATTGAAAAATGAACTGTTTTATAAGATAAAGTATCGATAAATGTCAGAATAATTTTTATTGTGCAATTATTAATAGTAATTTATAGCGAATTAGGTCAATGTATAACAAAACTACATGATTGAGATGTGGCATATATTGTGTGAAACGGATTGTTTGTTTTGAGTCGCAAGTGTTGTGAAAGGGAATCGCAAGAACAAAGTATAGTTTTAATTAAATGTTGCTTACTATTTACCGTAATGGCGGAGGACTCTGTTAGTTTGACTGTAACCTAACCTAAAGTTTACACTATTTGCTTCTACATATTACTTACATATGTTAATATTTAATTATATTTATAACAATTACAAA
>NC_046657.1:38261337-38319282 GCF_010883055.1 Belonocnema kinseyi
CTCTGTTAGTTTGACTGTAACCTAACCTAAAGTTTACACTATTTGCTTCTACATATTACTTACATATGTTAATATTTAATTATATTTATAACAATTACAAATCCAGTAGCCTGTCAGAGTATATAATAAACAACCTTTAATTAAAACTATACTTCGTTCTTGCGATTCACTCTCGCAACCCTTGCGACTCAAAACAAACAGCCGGTTTCACACAATCCATGCCATATCTTAATCATATAATTTTGTTATAAATTACCCTAATCCGCTATAAAATACAATTTAGAATTGCACAATAACAATTACTCTTACATTTATCGATAATTTATCTTATAAATAATTCATTTTTCAATTATTAATCTTTATCAGATTTAAAAACTCCCGCCATCAAAATAATTTTTCACAAATTTCAGCACTCTAAAAAACCAAGGCGTGAACGGCTGCCTGCTTGCAGAGGCATGAAACCATCTTAACCTTCTTGCAAAGCACTCACTTGAGTTGTAGATGGCGCCACGTAACATTATATTGAATAACCCATTGACGACACGGCATCACTTTCTCCCACTGTTTCACGTACTTTTTTCCACTTGTGAGAAGACATTTTCCGACTAGTTAAAACAACATGTAATTTTTCACCGCTCACGTCAACGATAGATAAATCGCTTATTTTGTCCATTATTTGCAGAAGAAAAAAGTCGTATTTTTCGCGTATGTGTTGGACAAAAAATTATGCAAATCGAGAATAAAAAGGATGTAAAATTTCGATTGATTTGAAAAGAAAAAGAATATTTTATACATAATTACTGCATTTCATTTGCAATTTTTATTACACAGTTGCACACACAGTGACTCGCATATATAATCGCACACTTAAACGCTTTGAAAAATGCGCCTTCGGCGGACTCGAACCCTACCTAACTAACAAAAATATATGTGAAGCATGCATTAGTCAACGGAGCTACAGATCCGCTTTTAAATTTTTGACAAAATCTCGGGTAAGCACTTTCTCTGAGAAAAACATGGACGGCTAAGAAATATATGTATCATACTCAGTTCAATCGGTGATTTTTCAGACTTATATGACAATGATAGGTAGATTTAAACAATTTTAATTCGAGTTTTTTAATAATTGACCTCACGCAACATTTATTTACAAAACTAATGTGTAAATAAAGAATAGGTTGAAAAACCTAAAAATAAATGAAATGAAAATTGAGATCATTATTGAAAGATTACTTAGGAAAAATATAATAGCAAACTACCAAAAAAATAGAATTTCTAATATAGAACTTTCAAAATAACCTAGTTGTTGGATCGAGCTGATTTATCGACTTTATTTTTAAGTTTCTTCAACGAACTCGCAGGCCTCATTACAAACGCTTTGGGTACTGGGTTATAGTTTCCTACTTGAATATCATGCATTTCTTCTTTATTTAATAGGCTAATGTGTTTGCTTATTTTGTTTATTTTTGCTCGATCATTACCATGAAGATCAGATTTAGCTTGAAATAATGCACTAAATACAGCTTGCCTATTTTCTAGTTTTTTCACGAATGCAAAGACGTCACCATTGACTCCCGATAACACGTATTTTGTTAGGGGTGGCATGGCGTATTTTGATCCACTATCATTTTTAAAATAAATTCCTGAATTGGGAAGAAAAGTGTATAATTCAATTAAAAGTTCTCGATTCGAGACCCCAACGGGACAGCATCGAAAGAAAGGAAGTCTATCAATATAAACTCCAAATATTGTAGTATAGGGAGGCTTGGTGGCAGAAGTGGACCTAACATTAAAAGCTAGCTGAATAGGAACATCCACAGTTTCCCTTATAAAATTTTTGTTGATTGGATAATTCTTTGATAAGGGAGTGTCAAGTTCTTCTTGTTTCCCTATGTTGTTAACCTTTCGGCTGAACACGTTTATTTTTGCTCGTGCTCCTTGTGAACCATCAGGAAGATATAATCCACGTAAAATCGTGATTTTATTTGATTCTATTTGCACGAGTGCCAAGGCGTCACCATCGACTGCTGCCATTAAAAAGTGTACTCCAATTAGCTCGGTCTCGATAATATTGTTTTTAGTTCTCAAATAAATTCCTGATCCTGTAGAAAACTCGCATAATTAAATTGCAAGTTCCTGGATCGGGTTCTTCTTAGGGTAAAATCGTTCATATCGAAGTTCTTCAATATTCATTTGAAATAGTACAGAATAGGGGGGTTCGCCAGAAGAAGGAGTGGGCCCGACATGAAGAGATTGCTCGGCAGAAGCAGAACCCGTGGCATCAGTAGAAGACGTGACAGGAGAAGAAGACATTCCATGAGCAAAGGGAATATTAGGAGAATGATACATGGCAGGACGAGACTGCATGTATTCAGAATAATACGTATCAGGATGATGCTGCGTGCCATAGCCAAGATACATATCAGAATAATGTTCCATGGCTGGAGCAGAATGCATGGCAGACGAATGCTCCCTGTCTGGAACAAAAAACAGAAGATTACATTTTTTTAAATACTTTTGGTACGAAACATCACCCAGAGTTTTTCCTGTGAAATGGGCTTGAGCGGCGGACTATGGGCCGTTTTGATTATTTTTGTCTTAAAATCGGTAAAATATTGATAGAAATAACCTAGAGGGTCAACTTGTTCTTTAATTTTAGATAATTTCTCAGCAATTATAGAGAAGGTCCATACACATTCTGATTTCAAATCAAAATAAATTTCATTATTAAGAGTAGTCATAGGTTTTTGGGGTCCCTGATTTTGAATTTTTAAAAATTATTTTTAGAATGAGGAATTCGATACGATAGATCATAATAAAAAAAAAACTGATTTGACTAAAAATTATTATACGGGTGTGTTTCGTTTTGCTTTTTTTAAATCCGACAACCCCGGTGCACGATTCTTCGTTTATATGGTTTTATTCTGTCAATTATAATCCTTAATGTTAAATGCGTTATTTTTAACTCTGAAATTCTGACTCATGATTTGAAATCAGTGACCCGAAAACCCCCGAGTGACAGTTTTGAGTAAAATGCTTTCAATTTCGTCAATTATGGTGCGTTGCGTCGAATTTACTTTTTTTCATGTATAACATCTTTACTTTGGATTTAGCATTAGCGACCGTAGGAAACTCGAATTTTTGTGCGGCTGTTCAGAATTTATAAGAGGACAAAAATACAGATTTTCTTATTTATACATATTGATAAAAAAGAGTTGATCCCTCTAGTTCTTTTCAATCGAAAGTTCTACGATTCTGAAACAGTATAAAAAAACCGCCCATAATTAGGTGATCAGAGGAGCAACAAAAATTACGGTGAACGAATCGATCTTTTTTGTTGTTTTTGTTGTTGTTTTTAAATGCATATATTTTCATTATTATACAATAAAGGTGACAATAAAAACATTACCAATTAATTTTTAAAATTAATGTTGTTCAAGGAATCAGTCATTCTTTAAACGATAACGTTTAGAAATATACATTAATGAATTTTATTATAAAATAAAATAAATTATGTTCGAAGTTTGATCAGCCAAGGCTCTTACATCATAAAAGTTGAATTACACAGCCACACAAAAAAAAGTGTGCGGATCTGGTAACAAGGCACACGTATTCCTATGGATTTTGGGGCGCTGAATTCAAATTCGGTATCAAAAATCACACATCACGTCATGGTTGAGCTATAACCTCAAAAAATGACGAAAAATCATGCACTGAGGCAAATAAATTTCAAAATAATGCCAGTGATGCAAATTTTCACTTCAAAAACATGTCGACAACTGTTAAGGATCAACTCTTGTCTAATATCACCTTATTTGACATAACTTTACCCAACAGAACCTGACCTCACCTAACCTGACTTAACAGAAATTGATTGAACTACACGTAAAGCTCTGGAAGCATATTTTCCCAGCAGCAAATGTGTGCTACGTCAAATGGGTCAACTCGAACCTAACCTAGAAATAAATCTAACCTAGCCTAACCTAACCTCACGAAACACAATTGAACTGAGTATGTTTTCCCGTTGTGTTTGCGGTACCGTTTGCATCAGCTTGGGCTTAACCTACAAAGAGGTCAAAACCTATCCTAACCTAGAAAAACCTGACCTAACCTAACCTAACCTCACGAAACACAATTAAACAGATTGTGTTGTCCCGTTGTGTTTGCGGTACCGTTTCATTCAGCTTCGGCTTAACCTACATAGAGGTTTAACCTATCCTAACCTAACAAAACTTGACCTAACCTAACCTATCCGAATGAATTTGAACCACACGTGCATCTATGTAAGCATACGGTTCTCAGTCTTAAATGTGTGCTATATTCAATAGGTTAACTCGATCATAACCTACAAATGAATCTAACTTAACAGGAACCTAACGAAATTTTGCTTAACGCAATACAACTTAACTTAAGTGTTCCCGTTGTAACACAATAAAATTCATTTAATTGTACTACAGGTGGTTAAAAATTTAGACGTACATTACTCATTTGAGGAAACTGAGAACTACAAGTAGAATTGACCTCATTTCAATTAACCTGACAATGTTTGTATCAATTAAAATGTAGAACCGTAACTTAAACATGCAAATGAATAAGAGTTTTATTGAAAAATTTTTTCTCTCTGCTTTTCTTAAACTTAAGGGATATATTTATACTATCTTTCGTGTTTACATTTTATCTTGCTTTTTATCGTAATTAAATTGATTTATAGACCTACTGCAGTCTATTTTCTGCCTGCTATAACGTGTCCTTTTTTCTTCGAAGAAACGATTCAAAGGGTTACGCTTACGTTTGAGACCTACATTCGTTTCCCTTTTTAACATCCAGCAAAAATCAGCCATCATGACCTCGTCCCATCTACCCTGATGTTGTTGTTCCATCACTTTTATGTCTTGATGAAAACGTTCCCCTTGTTCTTCGCTGAAATCACCAACATTTTCTCGAAACTTATTCAGATGGGAATCTAGAAAGTGAAGTTTTAAATTCATCAAGCAGCCTAACTTTTTGTAGTTTCTTATCATTTTCGCAACAATATTCTCGTAGTCTGGATTTAAGATTGTTATATTCTTCTTTGATGAACGTTGAGTGAGCTATAGGGATAGGAGCGTGTTATGCAGTAAAACAGCCTTAATGCTGCGTTTTGACGAAATTCATGCAAAAGTAGCAGTCCTTCGCAATAACGGGGTTTTTCCATTTGGTTGGTCAAAATACTTTTCGTAAAGACTTTTCACTTCCTCGTCGATTGATTTTCACAAACTGCTCACTTCATATTAATTGCAAATGTAACAGAATGAATCTGAGCTATTCTTAAAGGCATGCGATTGAGAAATGCTCGCGGTTTTGTTCCTTGTAGCATAAGACACAACACCAAACAAGTCATCTATTGATGAAGAGCTACGGTTGCATGATGACGACGTCGGAGAGCCCGCTTTCCCACCCTGGCCAGACGTCGATACTGGGGTTTTTCCCTGCATCGCAATACACCTTTTACCTGTGTCTGCCATGAAGGCATGAACGCCGTTTACCCAGGGACTAAGCCAATGTGGATCCGTTGCCCACCGTCACCACGTGAAGGTGCCCTGGTTACAGACACAGGCGAATAATTCTAGCAACAAGCGGTTACGAAACTCCAGATATTTACTGCTATTAATGTCAAAATATGAAAGTACGCAAGAACAGGGTTGCCAGCGTAATCGGTTAGGTTAGGTCAGGTTTTTCTAGGTTAGGATAGGTTTGACCTCTTTGCAGGTACCGCAAACACAATTGGAAAACATAATCAGTTCAATTGTGTTTCTTGAGGTTAGGTTAGGCTAGGTTAGATTTATTTCTAGGTTAGGCTCGAGTTGACCCTTTCGACGTAGCACACATTTGCTGCTGGGAAAATATGCTTCCAGAGCTTTACGTGTAGTTCAATCAATTTCTGTTAATTCAGGTTAGGTGAGGTCAGGTTCTGTTGGGTAAAGTTATGTTAAATAAGTTGATATCAGGCAAGGGTTGATCCTTAACAGTTGTCGACATGTTTTTAAAGTGAAAATTTGCATCACTGGCATTATTTTGAAATTTATTTGCCTCAGTGCAGGATTTTCCGTCATTTTTTGAGGTTATTGCTCAACCATGACGTGATGGGTGATTTTTGATACCGAATTCAAATTCAGCGCCCCAAAATCCATAGGAATACGTGTGTCTTGTTACCAGATCCGCACACTTTTTTTTTGTGTGGCTGTGTTATCAATCCAGAAGGTCTAGTTTTCAATAAAATGCATGCACTTTTAACAAATTATTTGATTTTAACTATAAAAAGTAGGTAATTTGAATTTTTCACTGGAAAAGATAAATTTTTAACAAAAAATAGTTGAGTTTTCATCTAGAACATTAATTTTTAATAAAAAAGTATGTTTTACAAAATCGTTGCACTTTTTACCGAAGACGTAAATTATAATGAAAGTAATGGAAAAAGGTCAAACAAGAAACAGTGGAATTTCTTCAGAAAAATCTTGAGCAGGTTTATAAAATTTTGAAATTAAATTCTGAAACAAATAATTGAATTTTAAATCCCAAGCAAAAAATTGTTTAAAACATTATATAATTTAATTAAATTTCTTGACAAAAGAGAAACCACATTAACAACAGTATATCAAAATATTTCAACCAAATATTTGAATTTTCTTACAAAAAAATAATTTTATTTTAAACTAGAAACACAAGTTTTTACCATAAAGAAAATAATTAAATTAAACAAATTTCAATTTAATTTTCATAGAAGAATAAACTAAGTTAAAAAAATATATTTTCATTTTAAACCCAAAAAATTTCAACAAATCCTCAACAATCTGGCAAAAAAATTAATTTTTCATTAGCTAGTTCGAATTTCATTCAAGTAATTTAATCTTTAATCAAAAAAGATCAATTTTCAATGTAAAATAAAATAATTTGATTTCCATTTGAAAATTAATTTAAGAATAGAAAACCAAATTATTATTTAATTTTTTGAGAGTACTCTCATTACTTTGCCCATTAGCGTTTTACCGCATACATTGTGCTGAAATGCATGGCAAACATCGTAATTTTATTATCATCGATTTATTGGTATGTTTAGGTTTCGCGTCCATATAGGACAGTGGGTGCGAGTATAAAATAAAAACCAATCTATTGCAATCAATTACAATTCCTTCTAATTCAATCTAATTAAATCCATTCCAATCTAACCCCATTCATCCCAATGCAATGCATTCGAATCTAATGCACTCCAATCCAATGTATTCCAGTTAACGTCCAATCAAATCCAATTAATTCTAATATACTTCTCTTAAACCCAATTTATTCTAATGCAATTCAAATCTAGAGATGAGAGACGAGTCACATATTATTTTTATTACACCATTAACTTGTAGTAGCTTGTGCCAATAGCTTATTTCCAGATCTTCTCGGGTGCATCATTTTTGTAAATACATCTTTTTTTTATATTTTGCATGGTGTGACGGTGCATAGTTTGACGGTTTGATTTATAATATATGCATGATAAAACAAACATTTATTTTATAGGCTATTGTGAATGAATGTCCTCCAACCTCTGTTACTCTAAAGACTACGAAAACATTCAATTTTGTTTTTAAATAAAATAGATTACTGTAATAATTAAAATTAAGTTTCTAAATTAAATTTTTACAACTGGTTTACATATGGCTCCAGAAACAAAGAGAACGCAGGAGCCTGTATATATCGACGAAGGAATGGGATGGGCTTCAAAATCGGGATCGGGTACTACGCCAAAGTTCTACAATCTAAGATTACGCCTCTGCTTCTGTGCGCCTGTAAGCCAAAGTAGTATGGCAACAAAAGAACCATTCGCATCTATATAAATAGAAGGGCTGCCTAGTGGGCACAAAATTTGGCGACGTTTTAACGACATCGTTATGACATCTTTACGACAACTTTACGACATCCTATGTCCATGTAGTTGCGGTGTCTTTGCAATATCGTAAAGACATCTTCAGATTATAGGACTTATTTACGATATTGTAAAGACACCTTTACGACATGGATATAGGGTGTCGTAAAGTTGTCGTGAAGATGTCGTAAAGACGTCACCAAACTTTGTGCCCACTGGGTGCTGTAATAACTCTAATTGGGATAACGATCACATCAATTGTATTAAGGGAGTGCTTTCAGGCACTGAATAAGCTAGCGATAGAAAACTCATTTGGGCAATGAGATATCGGACAGGCTAGCAAAACTAGCAGCAAAAGAAAACTTTACTGAGCCCACGCCAGTTGTAGGCATTTCCAGTAGGTTAGTCATTGAATAAATTGACAGCTGACTGACCGAGGAATCCCATTAGGCACAAAATTTTCAACGTCTTTACGACATCGTTATGACATCTTTACGATAACTTTACGACATCCTATGTCCATGTCGTTAAGGTGTCTTTACGATATCGTAAATGAGTCGTATAATCTGACGATGTCTTTACCATATCGCAAAGACACTGAAACGACATAGACATAGGATGTCGTAAAGTTGTCGTAAATATGTCGTAACGATGTTGTAAAGACGTCGCCAAATTTTGTTACCCCTGAGATAATAGAATGCGTGAAGTTTGGTCTCTGGTTCCAAAGAAGCTAAAAAACTATTAGGCTCAAATCTAAACTCTGACCGAGATAAGGAAATACTGAAGCTAGGAATAAATGAAGGCAAAGTCCTAACACAAATGTTTATAGGGCATGGAAACCTTGGGCATCACAAGCATGGTGTTAATACATCATTAGTCGGCATTACAACGACGAGCGGAAGATTATCTACACGCGCGTAGAATTATTGGGTGTAGAAAAACCTTCGCCCCGAAAAGCTTGTCAAGCAATGGTTGCCAACCTTACTTTTGATGACCTACGTTACCGAGAGTTTCAATCAGCTGGCGTATTTGAATTTTACAAATTGGAAATAGTTTTTTCCGCTTTCTCTGAAGCGAAAGTTGCCCCCCCCCCCCCCCACACATTTCTACGCGCGTGTAGAGATCATGAATGTTTGATTAACCAGTTGCAATTTAAACAAAGTAATTTAATTTTGTAATTAAAATATAGATTTTCGACAAAAAATGAAATAATTGGATTACGTTTGAAAATTAATTTTCAAACTAAGCAAAGATCTTTCTGTCAAAATTTGTTTAGGTTTTCTACCAAATACATGAATTTGTAACTCACGGTGTTGTCTTGGTAGATGTTGATAATTCTGGTGAGTATGTGCTGCTGGAGACTGAGGCATTGGCGTATGTTGTCTAAAATCCTCGCCATATGTATATTCCCTAGAATTCCAATCATTGAATAGGGTTGCTACAATTTCTCGAGTCAAACCCGCATTATTGTTAGGAGAAGGTTGTCCCAAGTCGTTTCCTGTCTTTTTTAATGACTCTGTAAAAAGACTGCTGATATAAACAAAACTGACTATATCTGATCCAAATGATTTAGATGCTGATCGGCGATCGACATATCCTAAGTATTAATGAAATTATTATCGCTTTCTTTGAGAAGCGTCCCATCACGTTTTCCATTAGCGTTTTACTCCATACGTTGGGCAGAAATTGCATGCCAACCGACTTACTTTTACTCCCATCCTTTTATTGGCATTTCCAGGTTAGGCAGCCTTCACTTGTACCCATAAATTGTACTCACGTCGACGTACGTTTGTATTAACGCTTACATGTGCTTTGTTACCCATTGCTACCAACTGTCGCGCGTATTTCATTGGCTCATATTCCAGTGTTCAGGTGGTTCATTCCAGTTTAATGTTCACAAGAAGACTGAAATGTGAACCAATGAAACAAACACGACAATTGGTAGCGATAGAGAACAACGCAGATGTCTGCGTTGATATTAACGTAAATCGACGTACGTATAATTCTCACACTAAGAAAAAAGTACTCTTGAATCAAAAGTACCGCTGCTGTTGAATTCCGCATTATCAATACAATAGTTTATATCAATAACCCAATACATTTTTCTTTGATTGAAATAATTCGAGTTTTTTAATCAAAAGTACAGTACTATAGATTAAAATATTGACGATTATATGAAGCTCAGGCATATAAAGTTGAGAAAAATAAATGCACATTCATTTCAAAAATTTTTTTATACAAAGCGTTAAACATACTTTTGAATTTACAAAGAATCGTTTCAACTTTTAGAGGAAATTATTTCCGCGAAATAAAGATACTTTCGATTTGATAGTATCTACTGTAGTCACAATGAATGGCGTTTTCGAATAGGTTCAAAAGTATACACTATCAGATCTATAGCATCTGTGATAGAAGCAAAGAAAAATAAATTTTGAGTCTTCTGTATAGTCTATTATCAGATCAAGATATGTATTTCTTTCTGAGGTAAAAGATTTCAAAGTGAAGGAAAATCTTGTTGCATGAAAGATAAATGCGAATGTTTTAAAAAATTGCGTAACTGTCTGTCAGGCGCAATAAAATTGGACCAAAAGTATTAACCCTCTCCAATCTACCCAATATTTTTTATGATTCATGAGCGTATACAAATGGGTTAAATTAATATATTTTCGACTCTCCCAAAAAATGTTAAACACCATCAAATTGAACTGGAAATATATAAAAAAACACTGAAACACAGTTCTAGCCGATATGATTGATGCATAAAAATTTGTTTTAAATTTTTAACTTGGAATTTTTAGCGGCAGACCGAAAAATCCCGAAAAATAAATCTGCAAAGATTATAAAATTGCCGGAAAATAAAAATCCCAAATTGAAAAATTATTGAATAATAAAATGCACTACAATCTATAATATGACCCTATTTGAAAATTCCATAAAAATATAATTTCCGCCAGAAAATTACCGAATTATAAAATGGCCGAACCAGAATATTCCCGAATTTTAAGGATCAAAAAATTGTTGAATATTATTTTTTTTAATGGAATAAACAAATACTGAATGAGCAATTTTGTTTTAAAATGCGCAAAGTCCTTAAACTAATTCATTTGAGGAATTTTTATAAAAATATTGTTATTTAAATTTCAAGAAATAATTTTTATATAGTTTAAACGTTGATACGAAATTTCTTTGATACCGATATTTGATCATTGTGCTTTTAATAAATAAATAATATTTAGTTTTGAAGAAAAACAATTTTTTAAGTTCTGTAATTCAGAAATTTCATAATTAGGAAATTTTTCACGGGGATTTTATTATTCGGGAATTTGACAGTGTCAAAAGTTTTGTTTTTCAGAATTTTGCAGCCGTCTCATTTGGTAGTGTAAATTAAAATATTTAAAATATATACAAAAAATGAAAATCTGAAGAAAATGCGCCAAAATTTTCATAAGCATTGCTTAATAATTGAATTTTGAAACAATTTATCTTTAAAGTTCTAGTTTTGATAAACAAATGGACTGATAAATAAAAAAAAAGCACAGTTTTTCCATTAATAAGATATAATAATGAAGGCAGTATTGTTTATTGTAATTAAACTAAATATTAACATAAATCAATAGGAATAAATAAAAAATACTAATAATTATGTAATAATTTAATAAAAAAATTATATTATTCAATTTATACAAGTAATTATTGAATAAGTAATCAGAGTAAATATTTAAATCAAAACTTAAAATAAAAACGAAGAAAATAAATGGAGTATATTATACTAATTAACTTGAACCGACGCAAAATATAAATTTTGTTAATTTTTTTTTTAATTATCTAACATTGTCTATTTTTAATCAGTAATGACCTTTTGAAATGATTAATTGAGTCACAATTTTTTATGTAGAATATTGTTATAGAAAAATTAACTTACATTTATTAATTTTCTATTTTACTCTCATTCTCAAAAATGATGGTTCTTATCTATAAGTTTTGACTATAATTGAATCCCTTTCGAAGTGTACATTAAAGTTATTATACCTTCTCATACTTCTATTTGAAAAAGAGAAAAGCTTTTAAGATATTTGCAGGTGATAAACGTCGTAAAAAGATTTGAAACATAACTTTTTTCAACAAAAAGGGCAATAAATTACGATAAATTACGATTATGTAAATTAAAAATTATTATTTGGCATATTTACAATGCGAAAAATAGAAAAAAAAGAAAAAAAAGGTGTCAAATAGAATACTTGAACTAGCGACAGCCTGTTCGTTAAGGCCAATTCAGACTAGCCGTTCTCGGTTGTGGTTCGCCAGACCGATTGGACTCTTGCCCTATCAGCGCGTACTCGGTCCCGGTTCCGGTTCGGTTCAAGCATTTAGGTTCGATTCTAATTTGAACCGTGCCGTTCGCAACCGTAGCCAATGAGAGCGCTCGCTAATTCCACAAGGCCAATTCTGACTAGCCGTTCTCGGTTGCGGTTCGCCGGTCCAGTTCGGTTCTCGGTTGACAGGTGCAGCTCACACTGCACCGATTCAGCTTACACGATTGTCATCCCCACGCATGCGAGCTCAATAGATTAAAGTGACGTGAGTGACGCGCAGCAAGCTCGAGAAACAACTGACAGGCCTCGTAGTTTAAGCGAGCGCTCTCATTGGCTACGGTTGCGAACGGCACGGTTGAAATTAGAATCGAACCTAAATGCTCGAACCGAATCGGAACCGGGACCGAGTACGCGCTGATTGGCCGCGAGTCCAACTGGACCGCAACCGATAACGGTTAGTCTGAATTGGCCTTAAGGGCATTTACCACTGGACCAATGACGCACACTGAACAGAGCAGCGAGTGACACGGTAGACATTTGACAGCCCCGGCGACCGTGATTTTCATACGCTCATACTTTTTACACAAGAGCCCAGTTACAAAGAAGCCGGGACACGTGTATAATTAATAAAAAGAGATATTTGGGGTTCCAATCGTGTACAAAACGTACTTTTATACACAATTATAACCCTAAAGATATCTTTTGATCAAAATGAATCATCGTGAAAGCATTAAATCTGTTACGTGTCTGATTATTTTTGACATAAAATCGATTTATGATAGTTTAATCAAAAAGTCAATGCTGCAGAGGTGGCATTTGACTTGTATGTTCAAAAGTTTCGAACGAATTCCATCAGTATTTAGAATTAGTTATTTGTGACCCTCATGGGCTGAGAGTCATATTATTTTTTATTGCACCAGTCGAACATAAGTGCAAATATTTTGCATAGAGCCCTTATCTAGAAACTCGATAGGGAATCTATGCCAAACGTATTGACTCAACTTCAATAAAATTCAATACAATTTATTCCAATCCACTCCATTCCTATCTATTTCTATTCATTCCAATTTAAAACCATACATGTCAATCCAGTACATACAATCTCACTCCGTTCTAATCATTCCCCATCCGGTTTAATACGTCCAATTCATTCTAATCCCATTAAATACAATTTATTTTAATCTAGTAAATTCCAATCCTCTCCAATTCACTCTAAAAAAATTCATTAAAATTCATTCCAATCCACTCCGAATCCTTCTAATTCAATTTTATCGAATCCATTCCAATCAAATCCAATTCATTATAATCAAATCCAATTCATTCCGATCTGCTTCACTTAAATCTAATTTATTCTAATCCGATTCAATCCAACTCTATTCAGTTCTCGAGATGAAGGACGAGTCACATGTAGATTTTATCACACCTGTAGCTTGTAGTAGCTTGTGTCCCTTTTCCAAACATCTCATTTTTGCAATTTGTAAAGTTTTTTTTTACGAATAAAACAAAAACTACGTGTACTGTAAAAAATTGAACTGCAACATATTTTCAGATTTTCTTGGGTGCATCATTTTTGTAAATTCATTTTTTTGTTTTGGATTTTACATAGCTTGACAGCAAACTGGAATTGAGCCGCCGGGTGCAAGAACCAGCCCGACGCTCGAACTAGCGTACAAGTATTGTCCAAGCATTAAAAAAAAAAAATCTTTAAAATCCATTTTTTGGAAATGTAGAATTGTAGAGAATAAGGCAATAACACTTTTTTATTCGAATTTTTTATCAAACGTTTAGTTTCAATAATAAAAGCGAAGTATGGAATAAAGTTTTGCTCTAATTTAATTAAGTTTTAAAACTTCATTCTTTATAACTGAGCTAAAAATTATTGAAGTTAGCTCGTACTTATTTATTTATTTTTAATGTTGTTTTTTACAACTAAACCAGGGCGCGCAATTTTAGCTTATTCATTTTTTTCGTATCTTGCATATTTTGAAAAAAATTGGAATTTTTCATTATGTTTGGCACGGTCAAAGGACCCCGCAAAATTTACATTAAAATACGGCCCCAGACAAATTCGCTGAAATTGCAGTATAAAATAGTTCGAAGCCTCCTGATCAAATATACCTAATTAGTCACTAGTCCAAAAAATCAGAAGTTTTTGAGAAAGGTGGGGCTGCACACGAAAAACATGGCCAAAAGCGAATTTAATGTCCCACTTAAAACTTGAAGATTAGGTGCAGATTTTTCAATAAACTGTGGTCAGAACAATTACTGACAATACTAAAAACACTGATAAGACCAGTTCAGCTGGTAAGGGTAACAAAATGGCGCTGGCCTGGTAATAATATGCAAAATCATGGCGCTGTTCCGAGCGGACCGAAGGAACCGAATGGAGCCTCTACAAAGTACCAGTAAAAACCTCATTCGGTTCCTTGTTGAAAATAAAAAAAAATAGCAAGATAAAACTTTTAAACGGTTGTAATTCGGATTCTACGTTAAATTTTCTATCAGAAACTCACGGAGTAATCGAAATACTCTTTTTTGCAGCGTTAACAATTTTTTTTAAATGTCATTAACTTCTGCTGAAGGCGACTTCAAGCGCATTCATAATAGCTCAAGTAGTATATAGCGCGCGAAGTTTAAAAATAAAATTCTCTCTCACTTGTATTGCAGTGTCGTTGTCTGAGGTTTCCACTGCGTGGCGCTAACATCCAGACAAAATTCTTAAAGTTACCGACGCAACCCTTATTAACTGCTACTAAAAGTCGCCTTCAGCCCATGTAAATGACAGGTATTTTATTTTTTAGAGTTTTTAACACTGCAAGAAAAAGTATTGCGATTACTCCTTGAGTTCCTAGTGCAGATTTTAACGTAGAATCCGAATTTCAACAATTTAGAAGTGGATTTTGCTGTTTTTTGCAGAGGCTCCATTCGGTTCCTTATGCCCGCCAGGGGTACTAGGAATGTAAATACTGTATGAAATATTAAGGGCGGAAGACAGTTCAGTCAATGAATACAAGACTGTAGATCAGTCCAATTATTAAAGGAAAAGCCAGTCCAGCTACTTGACTGATTTATATTCTTGTCTTAACCGGATGGACTAATAAAATGTCTTGCCTTAGTTGGTTGGACTGGTCTATTGATTGGTTGGTTGTAATATGGGCGGGGGGCTGTGAAGCACCCCCTGGCGCTCAAACTACAAAGCCTATTGTGCCGCACGCGTGTTTTTGTCTCAATGCAGTACTTCGAATCCGACCATCTGCGTGGAGTGTTTTTGGATCTCCGCGGCTCTTCGTTTTTACCAACATTCTCAGATTATACCTCTCAGGTGCCAGGCCTACCCATCGCACAGCAAGAGACGCCCTTCCTTGTCACTGGTAAACAAAGTGAGCCTCGCCAGCTATGCAATCCGCAAACCTCCTTAGCAGGCTAGGGTGGGGGGGGGCGACTTTCCCTCTGAGGTCATCAGTTAGACTCACAGATTCAAAGTACTGCCCTGGTGTGTTGCGTAAGTGTATGTGTGTGTATGCTCATTACTCGAAAGCGTCCAGCCCGTATGGAGCCGTATAAATTCTAAGGCGACCTACAGTTTAAGGTGGGATCCGAACCACCGCAGCCCCGGTAAAAGTACATAGAAAAATTTTCATCGGTACCGGCACAGGGATCGAACCCCAGTCCTCCTACTTGGAAGCCTGGTGCGCTATCGTCTGAGCCACCGGGACTCTTGGACTGGCCTATAGTCTTGTCCTAATAATCTGGACTACAAAATATCTTTGGTAGTCCAGAATGTTTTTTGCTTTGATTATTTTGAAAAATCTTCACATTGCCAGGACAGTCCTATTACATTGCCCTTAGTAGCTGGACTGGCCTTTCCTTTGATGATTGAACTGATCTACAGTGTTGTATTCATTGACTTAATTATCTTCCACCTTTAATATTACGAACTGTATTTACATTGCCAGAATAGCGCCATGGTTTTTGCCTATTATCAACAGGACAGCGTCATTTTTTTGCCCATATTAGCTGGACTAGTCTTACCAGTGTTTCTAGTATTGTCAGTGATTATGCTGAATACAGTTTATTAAAAAATCTGAATCTCATCTTGAAGTTTCAAGCATAGAGATTTGATGAAAACCAAAAAAATGAAACTTTACATAAAACCGATACCTTCTGATTAGGATGAGAATGTAAGAAGTTTGTAACAACCTCAATTTTTAACAAAACAAAAATGAATTTGTAATAAAATATTCAAATATTTTGATTTAAACCAAAAAGATGTATTTCCAAGCAAGAATCTAAATATTCTTACAAAAGAATAATAATTGAATTTTCAATCAGAAGCACAACTTTTCACCACAAAAGAAGCAATTACAATAAACATTTTTTAATTTAATTTTTAATGAGAAAAATGAAATAGTTGGATTTTCATTTGAAAATTAATTTTCGAACAATGAAAAGAATTTTTTGTTAAAATTTGTTTCAATTTTTAACAAAAGACATCAATTTTCAACTTACGGTGTTGACTTGATACAAGTTGATTATTCTGGTTAGCTTGTGGTGCAGAAGACGTAGGCATAGGCATATGGTGTCCAAAATGACCGTAATCCGGATATTTGCCAGAATACGAATCCCTTAAAAGGGCATTTATTTCATCTTCAGTCAAAACCTTATTATTTTTAGGAGGAGGTGGTATCACATCGTTTCCTGGTCTTTTTGCTGATTCTGTAATAATATTGCTAATGTATACAAAACTCATCATATCTGATGGTTGTAAGTACAGAATTATACGTTGCTATTTTAGGATCTTCAGTTATCTCAAAGGATACGCGAAGTTTATAAATATTTTAAAGATTTTAAGCTATTTCAATCCATTTACTGCCAGGGACACATACATCGGAAAAAAGTCGTGCCACTTTTGCATCATGACCCGTTTAGAAATAATCAGTTGAGCCTCCGGGTGCAAGAACCAGCTCGATGCTTGAAGCTGCGTTAAAGTATTGTGCGTGAGTCTCAAAGAAAGAAAATTTTTAAAACCGAAAAATCAATTTTTTGATCATGCAAAATTGTAGGGAATAAGGGAATTAAACGAATATCGATTTGTTAGAAAGTTAATGAGATATTTATTTAGGAAAAGAGTACTCGAGGTCTGCATATGAGAGACAAACTTTTATTCGATATTTTGCTTTTATTAATAAAAATGAATGTTTGACGAAAAAATTCGAATAGAACAATGTTTAACTTCCTTATTACCTACAATTCTACATTTTCGAAAAACGTATTTTTTTATTTTTTAAATTTTCTGTTTTTGAAAAGCTCGGGCAATACTTTTTCGCATGTTCGAGCGTCGGGCTGGTTCTTGCACCCGGCGGCTCAATTGAGATCAATGAGAAACGATAAAACTAATATGTCAATTGTTCTGAATCGCGTTTCTTAATTGTGCCAACACGATTGACAACAATTGAGCATTTTAAATTTTCAATTGTTTGCAATCGTGTACTCGGAATTCGGCACGTGATGGCAGCACTTTCGTCTGGCGGGAATTATGTTAAAAAATTATATATTTTTTATTATAATATAAATTTGAAACAGTGTGTACTATGAAACAAAGTAAATAAACATTTTGTACTTATTCCTTACCTCATGAAAATAATGATACGATAAAAAATGTGCTGGTAGTATTTTATGCTAAAATACAAAATTAGATACATGATAAAATAAAAGAGTATATTTTATATTACTGAAAGAAGCAAAATTGTTATTTTTATTTATAAATTCAAAATTGTCCTATTGCAAGAAACTTAAAAGTATCGGATAAGTTATTCTACTGAAATTTTTTTAAACTGTAATGAGTTACCTAAAACTTATTTAGTCTCAGTTTCGAAATATTGGCGCTATCCTACGTTCTATAATGATGTCAATGGTTTTCAATTGGGTGTCCATTATTATGAGTTCGGGGTTAAGTAATCAATACAGCTTTTTTCCAATAATTATTTGCAAGTGGTTTTTTGCTGTAGCATACCATTAAATTACAACAATATGATTTGAAAAAAAGCTTTGTTCAAGTCAAAAATAGCATCCAATAAATTCAAATCAGAAAAGCCCATTTTCTCATCCAAAGCCTTGTTCAATCTTTTTATAATTCTCTGCCGGTAATTAACTTTAAGGTTCTTAATGATTCCTTGATCCATGAGTTTGCAATTTTGCAGTTAAATTTGGTATAAGTGAACCCCCTTTATGGCTTTCAAAGTTTGAATAAAGACTTTCGGATGAGTCGTACAATTATCCACAAGTAGAAGAACTTTCCGATTTTTTCTTTGAAACTTGTGATCAATTTTATGAAGCCAGTCTTCATATACTGAACTGGTCCTCAAAGCTTTTTTATTGCTCTGGCAAAGGACTGGTAAAGACTTAACTCTCTTGAAACATCGTGGATTCTTAGATTTCCCTATTACCAGCAACTCTAGTTTTTCTTCACCAGGCATATTGGCGCAGACCATGACAGTAACACGATCTTTGATTTTTTTACCACCGTGACAAGTGTCACAAGTGAGCTGCAAAGAATTCAGCTTTTTTTTTGCACTATAGGACCAGATAAGGGAATATTCTGGTTCAGAGCAGATTTCATCCATTCCACCACTGATGTTTCCAACAATGGAAAATTAGATGTCTTCATGCGTTTTCGATCTTGTTGGAAACAAGACTTTTCAGCAGCAGCCAAAATCTTTTCCTTGTTCTTGATGATGGAAGTCAGAGAGTTAGCGGGAATCCCGAAATCAGCAGCAATGTCCTTCTTTCTTTTAACTCCTTTCAATCTTCATTCATATTAGCATCCCCAACCTTGTCACATACGCCAACTCCTACCACTCGCAACGGATCAATCACATGCAACCGCCTCAGTTATGAATATGAGTTCGTCGAAGTTCTTACTTACTCACTGCTGTACTTCGAATTATAGAGGTTATCATCAAACGGGCATAAAATTTTCTTCGAATTATCTTACTTGCAATTATCAAGAAATATCAACATGGGAAACATCAGGTTCCAGCCGGGACCAAAAAAGTTCGAATTATCGAAAATTCGAATCATAGAGGTTTTCAAAAAAATAATTTCGAGAGATTAATTCACTGAACTGCTCCTTGATCTTATTATAGGTTTGGCGCAAGAACTGAAATAGCGGAACCCTTGCTTTTAAAGCAACGGCCTTTGATTTAGAAGCAAGGGTTCCGATATCTTAGCTATTGTGTTACAGCTCGAATAAAATCAAGGAGCAGTTCTGTAAATTAATCTCTTAAAATTTCTCTCCGTGTATAAGCACGTTTGCTTCATGCGTGTCACAAACAAAAACTGCATTGTTGTTCACTGATTGCTTAAAGGGATTAAAAATAGTATAGACAATATAATGTTCAAAGAATAATTTTTTTAATGATTCGAAAATCACCTAGAGATATGGATAAGAGGCCTTCAACGACACCTTCAATTTTTTTCTGGGACTATTAGTTCGTTCTAGCTATAGTTCCCAATATTAAAATTAATTTTCAAGGCATTATTCGAGTCAGAGTGGAGGAGGTAAAAACAATGTTGAATCTGGAATTTTTACATTTCGGAAAATTTATTTCCATTCTACACTATTCCAGATGAGAGTGGAGGGGATATAAACAATGTTTGATTGATAAATTTTTGACTACGTTTGTTTCTTTAAAGTTCAAAATAGTATTATTTTTATTTAGTTTACATCTATCAGGTTTTACTTAAAATTATTGTACATTAGATCATGCGAAAGGAAAAAAAAAATTTATAAAAATTCTTTTTGTTCAAATAATTTTTGTTTCTCGTAAACTCAAGAATCACCTGTGGGTATTTTATTGAAGTATCCCATAATATGCTTGAAAATATTTTTCAGCTCATACCTTTGTTTATATTCCCTTCCAACTTGTTTATAAAAATAAAATTGTTTATAAATCATTATTTTTGCATAATTCGAAAATCAAGTAGAGGTATGGCTGAGCCGAATTCAGATATGTTTTTGTTTTTTTGATAGGATACTTACTTTTGTTTAAATAAATTCTCCAATTTTCTAATATATATGTATAGCAAAATTCAGGGTCGTGAAATAATACGACTTTTTGAGTGGAAACTTCTAATGTGTCCCCTAAGGGTTTATATTTTTTTCTTACACCTTCTCTATTCCTTTACACACCCTCCACACACTTACTTGGTGGTGGAAGGGGGACCTACAGTTTAAGGTGGGTTCCGAACCACCAAGAGCAACAGCCTTAAGTACTTAGAGAGAAATCCTTTTTCTTCTCTAGAGGTACCGGTCCCACGACTCTCCGGAGATGAACAACTCCCTTGCTAGGCTAGTGTTCACCGCATGGGCCACCGAGACTCTTCCGGAGTGCGAGGCGGGAATCGAACCCGCAAGCCGAAGGAGTGGGTCCAAAGCCTACGCTTTAGCCCCCACGACCATCGTCCCGCTTCTAATACGACTTTTTTAAGATGCGGTTTTCTTAAAAATATTTTTAACATGATAAGTTATTTTCGCCTGACTGCGAAGGTTAAGAACAAATGATATTTTATCTTCACTTGCTCATCAGAAAAGGTATTAAATTTGTGTTAAATTTTGTTTGTTTATACAAAGCCATTACCGGTGCAAAAAATTGTCGGTACAGGTAAAAAAAAATACCAGTACCGACAATTTGTTTACCGGTTTCTTTTAAAACCACATTTTGAGGACAGAGCCTAGACTGGGGGAAGAAGATATTCGAAAATTAATTTCTTTAGAATGTGTTTTAAACTGTTAGATCATCAATATCGGCCATCTTGCTAGTTTATTTCACAGGCTGAAAATCCTTGGAAAATGTTAAGTTTGTGATCCAGCACAAAGGTTTTTTTCCGCTCCCACAGGACGTTAGAAAGGGGTAGGGTTTTGAACAACATTGAATTTAACATTGACCAACATTGAGAAAAAATTTTTGGTACCGGTAATTTGTTATTACCGGCACCGACAGTATATTCACTTTGCAAAATTTGACGGTACTAGTCAAAGAAACTTTACACGCATATGAAAATTGCAGAATTGAAAGGAATTTTTATTCTAAAAGTACAGATATTAACGTTCTTATTACGTTTTCAGATGATAAATGTTTTTGGTAATAAATTCATCTTTTTGTTTAAAAATTCAACTCTATGGTTGGGAATTCTCAAATTTTATTGAAAATTCGACTTGTTTCGTAGTAAATCAATATCTTTGTTTAAAAAATTTCTTTTTTTATTGATAACTCAAACTTTTAGATGAGAATTTTTTTTTAAATTCGTCTTTAATGTTTAAAAATTCGTCTTGCGTAGTGCAAAATTCGACGTTTTGTTTGAGAATACTTGAACTTTCTTTATACAAATTTTCGTACAAAATTAATCTTTTTGTCTAAAAATTCATGTTTTTGGGTAATAATTTAACATCAAGGTTTAAATATTTTCGTTTAAAAATTAATCTTTTTCAATTGAAAATTCAAATTTGTGGTCGAGAATTCGTGAATTTTATTAAAAATTCGTCTCTTTTGGTAGTGAAGTAATCTTTTTGTTAAAAAATTGGTCTTTTTAGATAAAAATGTAGCTTTTCGTCGAGTTAAAAATTTATCATGTTGTTTCAAAATTTAACAGCTTAGCTTTAAAGTGAAACTAGTTTCTTCAAAATGCATATTTTGGTTTAAGATTCAAAATTGTAGTTAAAATTTTTCTCTATGGTTAGAAATTAAACTGTTTTGTTGAAATTTTCTTTCGTTTTGAGTTGAAAAATGACTTTGATAGTTGAAAATTTACCTCTTCCATTTTTGGTCAAAAATGTTTCTTTTTCAAATAAAAACCAAATTTTTCGTTGAAATTGAACTATTTTGTTATATTTTTTTAAATAAATGTAGGTTATTTGACAATTAAACTTTTTGGCTGACATTTCTCTTATTTTTTTGGCAATACGTTTTTATTATTTAAAATTACATTTTTTACCTTTCTTAGTTTAAAAATTCAATAATAACAGGACTAAATATACATAAAATATAGTTAGGCCCATTTCAATATTTATTCCAAAAATCATAATTTTATTTTAATTCTTGATTTATTAGGGAAGTTTGTAATTCACCAGACGGTGACGTAGAAAATATACGCATATTAGCAACTAAAAACTACATTTTTAATATTTAAATTAAACGTATAAAGTGAATACACTATTCAAACGTGTTATCTGGGTAAATAAATTAAATATCCAAACTCAAACAGTCTTATTCTTTTAATTAAATAATTAATGTCAAATTTTTATAGATTTTTCAAAATTAGAAACTTTCAGCTTAAAACCTTTTGGTAAAAATTTTCAGGGCCAAAGAGATTTTTACTTTAAGCTTGATGTACATATACAAAAAGGCTCTGTTTTTAGCTCCTGATTTAATAAAAAGTTCTGAAAATAATTTAACAATTTTCTCTGAATACCAAGTGTTTGTTATTAATATAAATATAAATAAATGATTTTAAATTTCCCCAAAAGAATGATAAATACAGCATTTGAAAAATTGAAAAATATTTGTTCTCATGTTTTTATTCTAAACATAAATATTTGCAAATTTTAAATTTCAAATGTAAATCTGTTTTCATTAACGAAGTAGTATACTACTAATCTTCACCCGAAAATCAGAAAAAAAATTTTAGATGTTTAAAAACACGATTGCGCGTTTTTGATGCTTGTCTTTTTATAAATAACTGATTTGTCGCGGAAATTATGACACGTGCATAATTAAGGTTTGAGTATTATTAGAAGAAAAATGATAAGGAAATTCACATTCCTCTGCATAATAGAACTGATGAACATTTAAGATTTATTAACGTAAAATTTGACTATTATATTTTCAGTTAAAATAAATAACTTTTAACGAAAAACTAAAAAGATATATGATTTTTTTACAACATTTAATTTGTCAACCAAACTGATGAACCATTAAAAAAATGAATTCTCAACAAAAAGTAATTGTGAAATGTTAAAAAAAGGAATTTTTAACTAAAATGATTAAGCTTCCCATCCAAATAAAATTTAGTAAAATATATCAATTACCTTCTAAACATGATGCATTTGAAAAAAAACCAGTATAGTTCAATTTTAAATTAGAGAAATAAATTTTCAACAAAATAAAATGAATTTACGAGCAAAAAGAATTAACAGCTTTTATAAGAAATGTGCCGCAAAAAGTCGAATAGTTAAACTTCTAGTTTAAAGTATTTTTAACTTGATAGTTAAATTTTCTACATAAAACTTAATTTTCTTCAAAAAAGACACATTTTTAACAAAAAATAGTATGGTTTGATTTTAAATTAGAAACGTAAACTTCTAACCAAAGTAAATTTTTAAAAAATAGTTGATTTTCTAATCAAACAAATAAGTTTTTATATCACGAGATTAAATTTCTACTAGAAAAATTAAATTTCACAACAAATTTAGTTAAATATGGATTCAAACAAATAAAAAGATAAGTATATGTAGCTATATATTCGGTCGCGCCAAATTATAGTGTATTTGAAATCCAAAATGGTAATAATCTAATTTTACTTTATAAGTGAATGGAAAAATAATTTTAATTCAGTAGAAAAGGTCTTGAAGGAATTCGAAAACTCTAAAAGACTTTTTGAAATCAAAATTATGCCCAAAATGTAGCAAAGATGTTCGTATAAAATAATAATAAAAAATTTGTATTAAAAAGTTTATTTTTTATTTAAGTTATAATTTTTTTGGAAATTAGTAGAAAAGTGAATTTGAAGATGCAGTTAAGTTTTATTTAAATTTAAATAATCTGAAAAATCTGTCTGGTTAAATCAACCAGAATTGTGGTTGAATATGTAATTACTGTTATTTCTGGTTGAAGAAATAAAAATTCTTAAAAGAAATTTCCTTATAAAAACTTATACAAAATTTTTTTTCCTAAATTTCCTTATAGACCTAGACAAGTGTCTTCTGAAATGTTGCATTTTTTAAATATTAGTGAATTAAGTGGTATATGAAATTTTTAACAGCTGTAAAGTTTAAGAAGCATTTTCGAAAGTCAAAGGAAATTACGGTTTGC
Organism: Belonocnema kinseyi; assembly: GCF_010883055.1. NCBI lineage: Eukaryota > Metazoa > Arthropoda > Insecta > Hymenoptera > Cynipidae > Belonocnema > Belonocnema kinseyi. Next base: position 38,285,628 of record NC_046657.1, read on the forward strand.
TTCTACAGTTTAGCTAAGGTCATGTTATAAATATGAACCATTTTTTCAAATTGATATAAGAAGTAACTCAATCTTACAAAAAAAGTTTACTGAATTTTTTTATTATCATTTAATACTAAAACTTTACATAAAAATTGCCATAATTTTCATCTTTTTGTTGTTTTAATACATGAGCTAATTACATTTTTTAAACCGCAACCATGAAAAATAATATAAACCAATGCTATAAATTCACAGAACTATTATGTACTTCAATAGTCTATATTTTTTAAAAGAATTTGACGCTGTTTTTATTTTATTTTATTTTTAATAAATATATAAGTTTGCATATTTAATTCCATTAAAAATGTTTGATTTTGCTAAAATAATTATTTTAAATTCTTTCCTTTAATAAAAAAATTGCTTTTTGAAATTTTTTCGTAAATAAATTTATTTTCTAATAATTTAAATATTGGATTAACTTTCAGTTTCTTTTATAAAATTTTAAAGGCTTATGCATTATAAATTAATTACCTCATTAACAAAAAAGGTTTTTAAAAAAAATAACAACAATCATGCAAAAAACATCACTTTTTTATTTGACAAAGATATTAACAATGTTTATTTCTTGTATAATTAAAAAGAAATTAGGAAGGAATTTCATATTTGAATAAAATTATGAATCGAACCAAAAAATACATGATCTGACACTTTATTGTCAGACTTATTTTTTCAAAAATTGTATACTCCTTTTCAAAGATCTTGTTTGAAAACCGAAGTTTAATTCCGCTCTATTGTATTATTCACAACTTTCTTCTAACTGCAATTCATAACACAGTAGAAAATTAGACATGATGTAAAAATTACAATGAACATGACAACTCAAAACTGTCATCTAGGTATTTGAAGTTAAAGTGAATATTTATTTCTGACAATATTAAAACTTCCATTTTAATATTGAGTTTATTAAATTAAAAAGGAAGATATGTTAAAATTATTTACGCCTAGCGTTATAATGGTGAAGGCTTCTTGTTCTTCAAAAATCAATATATTCCAATCAAGATTTTTTTCTTACTTCTTAAATCTTGTAAACAAAAACAAATGTTTTCATGTAATAAATAAGTGACGAAATTTTTTTATCAAATAATTTTTTTCATTGTGATAAGCGTATACGTAAAGAAGACTCACGTCAAAACGAAGATAGTGAGTTTCTTCACGCAAACAGCAGATTTGGCTTAATCCATTTTTCCCTCTAGACGGATTGTTCACCTTGGCGCGCGGGGTATTTCCTAAATTAATTTTTTTACGTAAAAAAAAGTCGTGTCTACTAAAATGTAATATTTTTTTCTCGATGACTCAAATTAAACGAAAAGGTTTAAAAGTGTAAAATTAAAAATGTAAAGCATTGAAAAAATTCTGAATTTAAGAATCAAATCCTAAACAATTAAAAATTTTAACATTGAAATTCAATTTGGTTTTGAATATAAGGGTTTATTATCGTAAAATTGACAACTGTAATCCTTCTAACTTGATTAGGCTTAAATTAATGCCCTCTAAAATCTGATAATTCCCAAATACAAACATTTAGAATTCTGCATTTCAATTTTCAATTCAAAAATTTCAAAATTAAATAATTTAAGTTTATCAGATTATACTGGGGGCATATTCAAAATTTAAAAAAAATTAATGCTTGTATTTTTACATTCTCATAATTTATGATTGAGAAATTATTAGAAATGTCGGAAATTTGACATCACACTTTTTCAACGGATCTCCACGTTTCGAGACCTCCTGAATCCGAAAATTAGGTTTTCACGATGGCGTCTGCCTGCCTGTCTGTCCGGCCGTCCGTCCGTAAACACGATAACTCTCGAAAAAATGAACGAATCAAATTCATCTTTGGCACACTTTTTTTAGGTCCTAAAAGAAAGGACGAGTTCGTGAACCAGCCATTTTTGATAAAAATTCAAAAAGTGAGCGAATTTTGAAAATTTTTTAGACAAGTTTTTTCTGAATTTGAAAATTCTATGTACGGCGTAAAGGAGTTCGTACAAGAAAAAAAGTGTACAGTATCCTGGAAGCAGCTCACGCACGAGCCGCCTGCGCATGCATACAGAGCACCAACCAATCGCGTGCAACCTGTCGCTCTGCTGCGGTACGTCCTGGCTACGTACCGTTCACCTATCGGACCGGTGCGCGAGAAGCAAAAGACTTCGACCTTGCCAATTCGGTTCATTATATTATTTAATGATATATCTATTTATTAAAATTATGCTATCCACAATATACATATAGATAATTATGAAACTTGTCAGAGATATCCGAAATATTTAAAAAATATGACTTTCTAAAATAGCTTTTAATACCGGGGTTTTCACAATGATAAACACTACACTCTCTCCGTAAACACACCAATATTGGCAACGTCACAATCTTCTGCTTCTCCAGTGGCGGTTCGATAGATGAACAGAATGTAGCCAGCTTGCACTGCAGCAGCGCAACAGATCACACGCGATTGGTTGGCATTATGTGTTTGTGCACGCACAGCTCGTGCGTGAACCGTGTCCAGTATACTACACACGTCACGTGTGACACGTATTTTCTTGTGCGAACACCTTAACTTGAAACTATGTGGGCACTTTCCCATCATGTACCTCCATAACCGTTTCGTTCAAAATGTCCACTGGAGTATCTCTGCACATCTAGGAATGTACCATATGTTCACGTTTACATGTGGGACATTTCTGAGTGTACTCTTCAGTATGGCGCGAAGCTTAAAAGACTCTTCTTATAATTATAGATATATTATCTCATTATATTTACCAATACAACTAAGGGTTAGAGCCGAAGATAAGACCAGGATATAGACAACCCTCATGTTTTCGAATTTAAGGAGGCACTACTCAATGCAATACGGAGCAATTTGATTCACAATGTTTGTAATTAACATTTGGTGCTTCATCAGATTGTGAAGTTTGCACTGTAGACATTGTCTTTTTGTTTCTAAGCCTCATGATTGTCGATGTGTGGTATTAAGATTCCAGAAGTGACAATGTTTCAACAATCCTTTAAGTTTCAGAGATGCTGTTTTTGCAGAGAAATTTTTTGTAGTGTGTACTGTGACTGATGAATCATCACTATTGGGTGCTTTAAAAAAATATATTAGTAACCTTCTAGAAAATGTAGGCCAACCATTAAAATCTTGAAATCATTTTTGTCACTATTGCACATTTGTGTAGAGAATTTTAAAGATTAGAAGCCAAAGCTTCGACAACTGTCACTAGGTGACTGTTAGTTTGTTGTTACTATACATTAAATTCATCAGTTTCATATCAAACGCATTGTATTTCTTTACATTTGCATCAAAATTAGAAGCTATAAGTTTTATGCGAAAATTGACTAACGCGATTTTCATTAAATCTCCACGTTTCGAGACCCCCTGGAATTGAAAAAACTGGTTATACGATGGCGTCTATCTGTCTGGCGTCGTCTTTGTCTTCGACTTTATACCAGATTACTTTTTCAAGACTAATCTGATTGGATTGTGCTTTGGCATACGAGTTTAGAAAACAAAAAGAAAGATCGAGTTCGTTTACCAGTTTTTTGAATAAAAATTCAAAAAGATAGAGCTTCTTCAAAAATTTCAAAAGCACGTCTTTAAAGATTAAAAAATTTTATGTAAGTTTTTGCATAGTAATAAACAACTTAAAAAATGTATCTTTGCGACCAAAGTTATAGAATTTTCGAAATAAAAAAAAAACGAAAATGAACATTTTAAGTCAAACAACGCACAATATACTAGGCAGTCTGATAAGTCCATGAAAAATGAAACACGGAGACGTTTTTTTGGGCAAAGTCGGTTTTATTTTTCAACATACTCTCCTTTTAGGTCGATACATCGAGTCCAACGATTTTCTAACTTTTTGATACCGTCCTAAAAGTACTTGATCGGAAGGTCTGCAAAATACGCCTCAGTTTCAGCTATGAGCTCCTCATTTGAGTAAAAACGCTTACCGGTGAGCCACCTCTTCAGGTTAGGGAACAAGTAATAGTCGCTGGGCGCCAGGTCTGGTGAATACGGTGGCTGAAGAACCAATTCGAAGCCGATTTCATGCAATTTTGCTTGTGCAACTAAGCATGAATGAACAGGCGCATTGTCGTGATGATAAAGCGGTTTTTTCTTCTTCAAATGCGGTCATTTTTCGGCGATTTCGATTTTCAATCGGTCCAATAATGATGAATAGTATGCTCTGGTTATGGTTTTACCTTTTTAAAGATAGTCCACGAATATTATACCATGTGCATCTCAAAATACGGAGGCCATAACCATTCTGACCCATTGTTGCGTTTTTGGACACTTCGGAGCACTTTGGCCCGGTGGAAACCACTGTTTTGCCTGTTGCGTTGACTCAGGTGTGTAGTAGTGGATCCAGGTTTCATCCATGGTTATGAATCGGCGCAAAAACTCGGTCGGCTTACGCGAAAATAATGCCAAATTCTGCTGGGAAGTTATTACACGAATTCGTTTTTGGTCCACTGTGAGCAAACGCGGCACCCATCGCGCGCAGAGCTTCTTCATGCCCAAAACTGAATGCACGATATTTCCCACACGTTCCAATGATATGTCTGCAGCATTAGCTACCTCTCTCAATTTCACTTTGGGATCATTCAACATCATATCATGGATTTTTTCGACATTTTCTGGTGTAGTGACCTCTTTTGGGCGCCCAGATCGTTCAGCATCAACTGTCCTCGTACGGCCACTACGAAACTCGGTAAACCACTTATGAATCGTTCTAATCGACGGTGCAGAGTCCGGGTAAAACTAGAGTTCAAGGAGAAAGCAAAAAAATATTTTTCTTCCAATCACCGTGAGAATCAATCACTTTTAACCTAAATCTTCTTGCACTTGACTCTTCTTAACAGAATTCTTTCTTCTTCTGATTTTGAAGTATTTTTATATTCAGAAAAAATAAATGAATTATCGAAAATTTTTTAAATAGTTAATATTCAAACCTAAGATCAAGTTCGAGTTACAAATTTTCATTCATTTTTAAGAAATCGTTATTTTAAATTTAAAGCAGAGTTAAACAGTATTAAAAAATTAGAATAATCGAAAACTGTAAATTTCATGGATGTTTTTACGCAGCCGAAAATTGTCTTTTGTCAGTTTTAAATAGTTTTAAAACGGATTGAGTCTTCGATAAAGAAAAGTATTGAGCTCTTTGTAAAATAAATAAAATTTAATTACAGTGAAACTCTTCTATAGCCTCGATTTCGGGGCTGACGGTGGGTCGCAACTAATTTATTATATCCTGCTCAGGTTTTGTTTGTTCACGCCTGACTGCTCGCCTGAGTCACAGCCGCAGATCTCACGCACCCTGCGCAGCCCTGTTACACCTACATGTGGCGCGGCGTCAATTATTGTAAAGGCTATAGAAGGGAGGGCTATTGAAGATTTTCATTGTATTTTTTTCATATGTATTAAATCGTTCTTTTCAAAAAGTTATTCCAAAAATAAAACGAACATGAGGGAAAAATATAAAAAACGAATTGGATAAATTAAAAACTGCATTCTATGGAGGTTTCTGTAAAACAGAAAGTCATTTTCTCGACATTGAAGTTATTAAAGAATTTTGGTACTTTTCTGTATTACTTAATGCTTTTTACTCGTGTTTAAACATTTGAATAATGAAAGACAATAAGTTTTGAGGTCTTTTTAAAATAAGTGAAACTCCATTATAATTATATTAGAAATTATTATAAAAGAACTGATAAAATTGTAAACTACGAGTTTTACGGCGGTTTTTGTCTTAAAGAAAATCGTGTTTTGTTATGAACGTTAGTTAAAAATGTTTCCACTTGACTTCTCTTTATTGTTTATTACCTTTGGATGGTTCATACAATTTTTAAATATTAAATAAAAAATAATACTATACCTTTTTGGAAATTAGTCAAATTCAATTCTAAATACGGCAAGAAGCTGCCGTAAAATACTTGGCTGAGATTTTGTAACAAAGATGTAAGAGTTTCGATAGCGAAATAAGTTAAGCGAGCGGTAGAATACACGAGTTTAGGTAGTATAGTAGGATTCGCATCCTCAGTGAGTTCGACTTTTTAAAGAGTTGACGTGTGTGAATACATGTATAATGACCGCCTTTGCGAATCGCGTAATAATAACTATACAAAATTAAGATTATGTAAGGATAAATAAATAATTTTTGTTCTTAAGAAATCTTGTTTTGAATTTTCATGAACTGGACCTTAGTTACAGAATGTTCAATAAACTATGTTTCCGCGGAAAATTCACACTCCTCAAAATAACCGCCTTTGAGTCCTTGATACCCAATGTACTATTTAGGACTTGAAACAAAAATTGTTATGCTGTTTTTTAGGTTATATCAGAATCCTGACGTACTGGTGTTTCTTAGATCACGAATTCGGATTCAGCGACCTAAAAACATTATATATAATAAACATGGTCTGAACCCCCGATTTGAACAAAAACGTTGAAGAGGTTATTTGGGGTTACGTCATAATCCTGACTTGTCGGGATTTTTTAGACCTCAGATTTGAATTCAGCGAACCCAAAAACATATAGTAAACATGGTTTGACCTCCAGACCCTGAAAATTTGGTTGTTGTGTGGCTGCGTAATGAAGACATGCTATCGAGATACTGTAAAACTCTTCTATAGCACGGATCTTGGAAGGGCTATAGAAGGAAGGGATATTAAAGGGTTTCACTCTACATTAAATTTCTGAATACCGATTAATAACGCTAAAATTAAAAACGTTAGTTGATTTCGATACTCACAGGTTTTTTCGGATTGCTAACAGCGATTTCGAAATAAAAATTGAAAATTCAATATTTTTTTATCCTAAATAGCAACCAAATTTTGGAGGAATTCAAAATATAAACCAGTTTCCTCGAGGTACAGTCCTAGGGTTTTTACATTTTCATTCATGAGAGTATAATATAATCGCCCAAACTTTCGATCTCTGGCTTTTAACAGATCTTTACGTTTCGGCACTCACAGAGTCCGAAAATCATAACATTTTATCGGTGTCTGTCTGTATGTACGATTACCTGAATGCTGTAGCCACGCTACAACATTTTAGTAATCTTAGAAATCTTAGATCTTAATCTTAATCTTAGAAACTTTTGTTAAACTTTTCGATTAGACCAAAATTAAAAAAGAGCTTTTACAAAATTTGAAACGACATTTTTCCTATAGTTTTAGATATTTGTCAAAGTTTTATGTACGTGACAAAAGCATTTGCAAATTAACCTTGTGATATTTCTAATTTTGGCAGAAATTTGGAAAGCAATATGCTTTTCAACATTTTGAAAATTTTCAAAAAATTTCGAAATTTTTTTTTTTTGTTCATAGATTAGGAAATGTAAATTAAAATTTCTTCTACATATGAAAAATATTTCGAAACTATTCTTATGAAACTTTTCAATTATCATAATAAAGTTTTTCAATTGGAAACGAATTGAGAATGTGCTAGGTTAATTAATCAAAGTAGAGTTGCCTTAGAACTGAGGTTTGAACAAACGGAATCAAAGCCTACGGTTTAATTTCTCTATCTACTAAATTAAAAAAACAAATATTTTTTCTTTAGTAACATTATATCAAAACATTTGCTTGGGGCGCGGGCACTTTCTCATCGCGCACTGCGCGCGCAGTTCGTGAAATTAGGCGCGCCTCTGACGCGCGAAGTTTGTTTCTCGCGCTCGGACATAATTACACCATCGCGCTTCGCGCTCGGACATAATTACATCTTGTGCTTTGCGCTCGGATTTTTATTCTTTGCATTTGGAATGTTTGGACAAAACTTTATCAAAAAGATCTCTTTTAGGTGTCAGTATTTTTATGGGTCTTCATCTTCTAAATTGTCTGCTTAATTTGGTATGGTCGAAGACATTTGTAAACAGGTTTTTTTAAATCTTTTTTTCTCGCAACTTTTGTCATTTTTCCACACATTAAAATTTTTTTTATGTTCAGTGTTATTTTTCACGATTAAAACAAAAGCTACCCGCCCAATCAAGAAGTGATAATTAACGAAATCCACAACGAATTGTGGATTTTATGTCGTGCGTTTTTTGGCCCAAAAATTTGATTTTCGGTTGATTAGAATTTTTTTGAAAATGCTATAACTCTTAGAATTTATCTTTTATCGAAGAAAGGCATCCATATAAATTTGTTGTCCTTTTTAGTACTATAAATATGCGTACATCGAATTTTCAAATTCAGAAAAAAGAGGTTTCAACCATTTTTAAAGTGCGTTCACTTTTCGAATTTTAATCAAAAATGGCTGGTTAACGAACTCGTGCTTTCTTTTAAGACCTAAAAAAGTGTGCCAAAGTTGAATTTGATCTATACATTTTTTCGAGAGTTATCGTGTTTACGGACGGACCTCCAGTCAGACAGGCGTAATAAAAAAACTTGATTTTCGGATTCAGGGGGTCTCGAAATGCGGAGATCCGTTCAAAAACTGTGACGTCAAATTTCGGACAATTCCAATACTTTCTCAATCACCCGTGTAGAAATTTCCCCGGTTCACCCTAATACAGCAAGGCTTCTGGTCGGATTCGGGCCGGGCTACATTTTTCTCGAATCACGAAGTCCAGGGCCGGCCGGTTACAAAGACGTAATTATGGATACTAGATGAATTATTACTCGAAAATTATAACTTAAAGATTTATTAGATCAGTGAAACCAAAATGAGCTTTTTAAAATTCTTTTAAAAAACATTAAATTTTTTAGAATAATTTAACATTTTAAATTAAACTTTTATCGATTCTGCTATGTGCAACAACAGAAATGATACAATTGTTATAAACTTCTCTATATTCTGACAATTTTTAGCCTGTACAATTTCAAATTTACCGCCATATATACCACCTGCTGTGTCTGTCTCCTGCATAGACACTTAGTAATTTTCAGTTTCGCACCTGGAACGAGGATGCTCCTTGCACTCACGTCGCGTCGGCTCTTCGAAGTTCGGAAATAAAATCGAGACTCGAGGTTAAAATCAACCTTATTTCAGTAATTAGTTTGAAACCCCTACTTATAGCGTGAATAATTATAATTTTAAATTAAAATACAGTCCTATATATACAGTTTTTACTTTCTTGCTTCCTAAACTTAAATCACCACGTGGCTTCCAAATTGCTATGAGATTCTATCATCAGGGAATAAAATTCTACTCCAATTTTTTTGCTATAATTGGATCATTTGATTTGACTTTTGAAGTTCGCCGTAATATTACGATGAGCCTTAAAAGACAAAACAAGCTAACAATTTCTCGCCTGAAGCAACATTTCTTAACCGTTTTTTGGCCGGATTACCCGACCGGATCCCGGCCGGTATTGAAGCCGGGACACGACCAGTTTACCGTGACGTTTTTAGCCAGATCCCGGCCGGATTCCCCGACTAGCGCCCAGCTTAAAGCGGAGCTATCAGGCTGGGACCCGGCCGGATCCCTCATTGGATTCCTACACGGGCATACATGATGAGAATGTAAAAACATAGAGTAAGGTGGGGCAGTTCCAACCAGTGGGGCAAAAGTGATTTTCCTTATAGCATGGCTATTATTTAACAATTTTAGTTCTACTTTGCATCAAATACATCTAGTTTATCATAAAGATAGTGTTATCTACTAAAATCTTGAAAATTGACGTTTCGAAATAAAAATTATACAGAAAACAGATTTACCAAGAAAGAATGTAGTCTAGGAGCAAGGGGGGTTTTCGTGGCCCTTCAATGTTTGAGAGGGAACCTAAGTTATTTTTATGTATTTTGGCCTTCTGAATCCGATTTTCGAAGGTGCCAAGCCGTAAGTGGTCAAATTAAAAAGTTATTAACAAATTAATTGTTTAAACGCTCATAACTTTTTACCTATTTAAGGTACAGGGCCCTGCGACATATCAAATGATCACAAGTCTAATAAAAAATAAGCTCGTTTTTTCAAATTGAAAAAATGTTTATTAGAACCAGAGATTTTGCAAATAAACCAAGGAAAACCCATGCGAACGGAAAATTTCATTGTTTAAAAGGCAGTTAGTTGTACGTTGAACTCTATGATATAATTTGTAGTAATACAAATTAAAAAAGGTCGAAGTCTTATTTATTGCATCTTATTAATAAACAGAAAGATATGGTACAGTTCTTTACAATGAGTGCAGTACACAATGTAAATTCAATTACATAATACTACTTAAAGACATGTACGCGTACATCAAACGTATCTATCATTCAGTGGCTCCTGTTTCCTTTCATTTAATGATAAGGTGCAAAAAATAAGACTTCGTGTATTTTTAACTTACAACTAACTGCAAGTGCTAAAATTAAAAAGTTAAGGAAACTCTAGAGGAGTAAGATTTGTTGCTCTTGCTCGTTATTATTAGTTGTTAATGCGTAATGAGTTAATGAGTAATGTGGATTTTATATATGCAAATATGAATTTGCAACGAAAAAGAATATTTTCAACCAAGAATAAAATTATAATAATTAAAAAATATATATTGTAGTATATGTGTACGTGTGATTCTCGGCAAGCGATGAGTGAATGTCTATGAGCGTCCGAGTATGAAGCAGCACCGGTAGTTTGTGCGAATCCGTCAGCCGTGTACAGTTCAGTTGTTATCTCCGGCAATGAATGTAAGGATAATAAGAAGAATATGTATGTATTCAAGATCTCTCAATTCTCTTGAGACTTGTAATACAGTGGGGATAAGGACAATGAAAGTAAAAAACGAGTGCTTAACTGAAAACTACAACGGATATATCAAGTTTAAATAAAAGTGAACAGGTAAAAGATTTTTAAAAAATCGACAGATATTTATGTACTAAACAAACCGGACGTAATTCAAAAGTTAAAAGAATTCGCAATTCTTGTAGATGAATCTCACAGGTCTCTCACACGGGAATCTCACACTCTATCACAAATTATTAAAAAAAAGATTGAATTCTATTTCGTCATCAAGAGTTAAAAATAAAAACTTTCAGGATTCCGATTATTAGAGTGACAGAAAGCAGGACATTAAAGTGGAAAGAGTAAATAAAAGTTTATCTATCTCAATACAGACAAATAAGGCAAGGGGAATTTGAATCAATAGCAGAGTTTATAACAGCTCTGAAGAACATGTCTGAAAAATGTATGTTTTCGGACATGGAAGAGCAAGTGATGGATCAATTAGTAAGTAGGTTACAGCCTCACGGCACCAAAATCGAAAATCTGAATATCGAGAACCCTACTCTATTTAAAGCTAAAACATCAGAGAGCATTCGGAGATAGCTTTCCAAGAAGCATGTAGTCTTCGTGAAGATACAGAAAACGATGCTGATTCTCAAGATGTACATCAATTATCCAGAAATGGAAAATTTCAGAACAAGAGCAGTAATCAATGTCTTCATTCAAATTCATCAACACGGCAAGGATAAGATCAAGGGTAAGATCGCCATCGCGTACTCGTGACCGAGTAACTTCTTAATGTTGTGGTAAGCCAAATCATGTCAAACCTGACTGTAGATTTAAAAATAAATTCTTGTATAGCCTGTTGCATTAAAGGTTATTTAATTACTGGGTGTATATATGAGAATCAAAGTAATCACACAATTTCAAAGTTCAAGAAATCTCATAATAGTAGTATAGGTAACATATCCGAAAAAATAAAAGAAGAACCCCAATTAATTTCTGTTTCTATTAAAAATTTAAAAATCAAAATAGAAGTCGACACCGGTGCTGCGACATCAACAATTTCAGAAAACTAGAAAAATACATATTTTTCTAATATTAGACTGATAGAAACTCATATTGCAAATTAAAAACAATGCCGGATCGATCACACGACCTTTATGATTTTTTAAAGAAAGAAATAAAATTTATACACATAACAAAATTGTGTCTTCTGATTTATACATTGTTGAAATTAAAGGTTCACCCATTATTGGTAGATCTTCCATAAAAGCAATTAAACTTTGGCCCTTAATCAAAGAAAGTCAGATTCATCAAATCAAAACAAATGTTGTCTAATCTGATTATACAGATCCACAAAAAATCATAAAGCAGCTCATTTTTGGTAGTTTTGAGCGACTTAGACACTAATTCCTTGTAGTTGTCACTTTTGTGATTGCTTAAGAAATTCCCAAAGACATTCTTGAAGCTCAGCCATGCATCTCGTTCCTTGAAATAAATTGTGGCAATGAACGTTTCATCTCTCAACATCTTGATATTTGAGGTCAACCAAAGACAACTTCTTTTAATTTCGCGCTCGATAAAGCTAAGAATCGCCTAAATAAATAAGAAAAACATTTTCCTTCTTTATACAAAGCTTTTACCAACTGTTTCGTCAAACAGAGTTTGATGTGCGAAGGAGGAAGTGGAATTGTAGCCGGCTAAACCAAAGGTTTTTCTTTATAACATTTATTGATCCAGTGTGTATATGCTCTCGAGCTGGCTAGTCTTTCTTAAAAGAATGATTCTTGCGATTCCTGCTATCCCACAGCATGGGAATTTCGTAAAACCAGATTGCTGACCTAGAATCATTGTGAAGATTTTAAGATCGCCGAAAATGTGCTATTTGTATTCTCCGTATTTAATCTAACCAAAAACCATTTGTCTTTTTGCATATTCATTCTCGAGCGTTATCAAGTGTACCATAGGTATCGAAGCATATTTATTTTTATTGTGTAATAACACCGCTTTAAGGCTTCGTTTGAAAGAATTTATAAACAATCTGCACTGCACAGATTTATATATATCTTTTTTTAATATATTCATAAGAACATGAACATTGTAACATTATACCAAATTGTCTTCTTCTCTAAAGTATTTTTGGAATAACTTACCCCTATTCCGATAAAATAAAACCTTTGTTCCTATAGACAGCATATTTCTTTCTTTCAGTATTAAAACTAGCAATTCAGACCCATATTTCGGTGCCCCTAGTTCTCTTATTAAATCATTCAGTTCTTCTTGATTGAATGGGCGCGGCCTAACATCATTTTCCTTTTTTACAACATATTTTTCCTGATCAGTGTCATCTTTACTCTCGCTGCTCCCTTAATTGATAACTTCATCAGTTACTTCATCAATCTCGATATCAGCCAGAGATAAAGTAAGGGCTACTTCATGATCTTTCTTATTACTTATATCAGACATGGAAGCTTTGGTTACGCTGGAGGCAATTGCATACTGAATTTTTTGCAAATTACTGAAGTTGAACCTTACTGTGCCAGACAAACAAAAATGACCATTTTTTTGCACTTAGGCTCCTGCCAAACAGTTGGTCTCACAGACTTGATTTTCGCAGCATGCTCATTATGCCGGTTCAACGGTGATCTGCAAGCACAGCACATCATTTTGGGCAAACAAAAGTCGTTCCCTTGGATCGCCTCACACTTAAAGCAGTGTTGATATATTTGACATGATAGAGCTCCCGTTCCAATTGCGGGTGAGTCCCCTGGTCTAGGGATGATAACCCCCATATCTCCCTATGACTAACTATAGGGGCTTTCCGACTTTGACAAGGACCACGTCAACTCATCGTCGGACAGAATTTGGCTCGCTTCCGCTCGCTGATTGCGTTACCTCAGAGAATTGGAGACTGGATCATTCCACACATCTTCCTTAGAAGCAGTGTCAACATCTCCAGTGTTCTTTAAGGTACCATGATTTCAAATTCCATAAAAAAGTGGTAGATCTTTTTACGATAGCAATCGTAAACAAAGTAGTAGTGGTGGTAGTAGTAGATTTTTGTTATTTTTTTGTTGTTAAAGGAGTAAAACAGAAAAATGCTCATGTACCAGTCACATTCGCAGATTAGAGACCACGAGCTAAAATATACGTACACGCGAGATGCACACTTGGGCGCATAATCCACAAGGAACGAATGTAAAAGTGGGACTTACAAAACGGCACCTACCCAGTAAAATCTAACTCCTTTCCTGTCAACCTACGCTCCCAGAATCCGCTTTCGCATTACTTCAGGAACATGGCGGTAAGGCCTCTACGACGCGGTTCGGTGTTCTGATGTTGTGCCATCTTGGATTTCTCTAAGCTTATCTTTCGGGGACTTCCTGCATAGGGCCGCCTTCCTGAAAGACAAGGAACGCACCGTTCCCGGCAGATGGCACGCCGGGTCTTCTCCATTCGTGAAGTGCAGAGGAAACACTGCAGAGTGTTGATGCAATCCGAAGTTTTGTGTCCCTCTTTACCGCACCGCCGACAGGCATTGCTCCTATTGGGCCCCTCACATTTCGCTGCCATTTGGCCAAAGCCTTGGCAGCGAAAACAACGTAAGACCTATGTCTTCTTTCGGACTCTGCACGACATCCAACCCACCTTTAGATGTCCTGTAAGCAGGAGCCTCGATTTCAGCTCCTCCTCTAGTTCTACATAGGCCTTTAAGTTATCCCGAAAGGCTCTTTTTGTCAGGTTCATCTGTAAGTTCACCGGAGACAAATCACCGAAGTGATTACGATTGGCCTCCGTCACCTCGTCCACATCGCACGGTGCGTCGAGATCTAAGATCTCGGCTTCCGTGTGTGGGACAAGCTCACGCACGGAGTTTCGTGTACGGACTGCCTGCCTACTTGCAGAAGAAATTTTCTTCCTTTCATCCACTGCAGGGCCGATCTCTATAAGGACATCACACTTTCTTGTTTCCCTGACTCCCCTAATTTTGACAACAAGGGTATCAGGGTTCACATTATTTTTGAGATACTTTAAGGATCTCAGCGTAGCTTAGACCCTCGGTCGGTTTTATTAGAACCGACTCCCTCTCTTTTTTCCCATGTTGGTTTGCGGGTGTTTCCACAACATCTTCCGTCTGAATCCCACTGTAGCTTGTATCCCGTCTTGAACTCATCTTCATGAGGTTTTTTTTCCATGCACGCCTTTAAATTGTTCACTTTTTCAAGAATGTATTCCATCGTACCTGCATTGTATTTTGTCTTATAAACGAACTTCTTCGTTAAACTTTCGGCCTTTGTAATTCCCTCCTTTATTTTCCGGAACATGTTGCTCCTGGCGTCGGAGAAAATCCTCATTTCCCGCAGTACTTCCGTCAACTCCTTTATGAGATCTAGTGTCTCAGTAAATACTGATTGCGCCCCTCCAATGTCCACTTTGGTTTGATTTAATATTTGCTTCTCAGTCACTTTCTCCTTCTCATGAGGCTCCTCATTTTCACTACTCCCTGGTGGCACTCAGTCCTCAGAACGGTTGTTTAGTTTACGCCTTAACTTAGGGATCTTCCCTACCTAGGGGTATCCCCTCCCTACCACCACAGAACACTGCGATGGTACTTGGGTTGCAGTAGTATTACTGGTAGTAGTAGTAGCGGTTTTTTGTTTAACAATCGCTAAACTACCACAAAAGAATTCAATTCCATAAATATTTCAAAAAAAGATATTGTATTGCAAGCTTACCGTGGTATCAGAGACGTCTGAGAGGGGTTAAAAAAGTAGTAATAAAGTAGACGTTGATTCGTGACTTCACTCACGTAGCGTGAGTGATTTAACGATTGATTAAAAAATATTCATGACTAGTTAATCATAGATTTATTCAGAGTTGGTGAAAATGTCCCTAAAATGCGTTCAACATCACAGAAATTATAATAGTCTTAAAAATTATTTGACAGTCTCCTAAACTCTAGAAAAATATCTATTATTCATAAAAAAGGATCACTTAGTGTTTGAAATACTTTTTAATGAAAATTAAAATGGTTTTTTTAGTGACTGTGTTTAAAAAAAAACTTTTTCTACTATTTAAGTAAGTTTCCTAAACTCTCTACAGAATTTTCTCTCTATCCAGATGTCATAAAATAGTCACTTAAACATTTAAAGGATATGTTTCCGTGTACTACCTTCTCATTATGGTGATTTTTCAAGGAAAATTTATAAAGATTTTACGATAATCTTGAAGGGCTTTCAAAAAGCGACGTTTTTATTTGCTTGACTTTTTTCACAGCGTGCGTTGTTTAACTTAAAGTATTCATTTTCGCATTAAGTAATAACATTCGCATTAAGTAGTAACAGTTTTCGAAGCTTTGACCATAAATCTTCAAAATTTCCTGCGCAAGTGTGCAACAGCGACATAATGATTTCAAGATTTTCGTGGCTGACCTATTTATTCGAGAAGATTACAAACATATTTTTTTGAAACACTCAAAAGTGATGATTCATCAATTATACTAGACATGATACCAAATTTCTCTCTGAAAACAGAGTCTCTGAAACTTAAAGGATTATTGAAACATTGACTCTTCTAGATTCCTAATACCACACATCGACAATCTTGACGCTTGAAAACAAAAATATAGCGACTGCGGTGCACACTTTACAATTTCACAAAACACAGAATTTTCATTAGTAACAGTGTGAATCGAATAGTCTCTTCTTGCATCAATCAGTGTTTCCTGAATTTCGAAAAGATGAGGGTTGTCTATATCCTAGTCTTATTTTCGGCATTAATCTTTAGTTCTATTGGTAACTATAATAATATAATATATCTATAACTATAAAAAGAATTTTTAAAGCTTGATTCCATGCTGAAGAGTACACTCAGAATTGTTCCACATGTGAGCATGAGCATACGGTTTCCTATATATAAAAAATCGTAACCTCCATTAGTAGCGCATGGAGGCGAAATCTTACATGGTCAAGTTAATCGCGTGGTTTATTCAATGGCGACATCTTTATTTAACGTATAAAATTAATCGAAATAAGAAACTAGATTTCTACTTTTATCGATCGCTGATAATTATTTCCGTTTTGTGTCTTTTTATTATACTTTTTATTATATATTTTATTATATTTTTATTATATTTAAATGTTTCAATGAAAATAATTGTTTCGTGTTTTTTATTTTGTGAACTGATTGATTCGATATTAAATGATTCTACTAAAAGTGAAATTTTCTGGAATAAGTTTAAAAGTTTAAGAATAAGTAAAATTTTAATAAATAAAAGTTATAATTGAAAACAAAGGATATTAAGTTAAAGTTATTTGAATGTTTTATAACAGAATTATATTTTTAAGGCTTTTCTGTTGTAAAATGTTCAATTGGTTACTAGCTAATTATCGGTTTTTGATTATTAAAGTAAATAAAGATTAAAACTTAGTTCCTGAAATTGACTTAACATAATTTAATTATTGACTTAAAGGTTCTACAATGAAATATTGAATATAATTTGAATGTCAAAAGTTAATTTATATTTGCAATTATATTATTTCAATTCTTTCGAAAAAGAATAGAATATTTCAAAGTAAAATGTTTCGATTTGGTAACATTAAAAAATAAAAAATAAATTAAACCATAACATTTTATAAATATTGCGAAGATTTAAGGAAAATACAGTAGGCTTTTAAACTGCAGAAGATTAAAAAAAATACAGATTTATGTGAAAGTTTTTCAACAAAAGGAAAGCCAGAAGTTTAAAATGCAAACGTCTGGACACTAATATTATCTTCTAAGAATTTAAGAGGCATTGTATGGATATTTCATTTTAAAAGGGCTCGAACTTTTTCTATTATTTGGTAAAATACCTTTAAATATTTTTTTTCAATCTAGATTTTTTGTTGACGAATCTGAAATATTCAAAAGTCTTTTATAATTTTCATCAAATGCGTTAGAAATTTTTTAAAATTTTGAGCCTAATTTTTTACATTTTAAATGACTACAAAATTTTAAGAAAAATTGGATCCATTTAAAAATATTTTTAGGAATTCAAGAGGATTTGGATGGATTTTAAATATTTTAAACCTTGGAAGCATTTCCGAAAATTTATGGAATATTTATCATTTCTTCTGAAATTATCAAAGTTTCTTTCCCTGTAAATAATTTCAAAACGTGTATAACTAAAAAATATTTAAAAAGCATTTTTGTGTTACGTCAAAATATTATTTAATTTATTTCTATACTGCACTTTATCCTAAAAATCTACTTTTATTTACAAAACGTCTATTAAGTTTTTTAAACTAATACAAAAAAATGTTACGTAACGTAAAAGGGTATTGATTCT
This sequence comes from Belonocnema kinseyi, assembly GCF_010883055.1. Lineage (NCBI taxonomy): Eukaryota > Metazoa > Arthropoda > Insecta > Hymenoptera > Cynipidae > Belonocnema > Belonocnema kinseyi. The sequence goes on from NC_046657.1 coordinate 38,303,642, forward strand.
TTTTTTTTGCAAGTACTCTTTTCCAAGGAGAGAAAGTAAGAGTTCGGGAATGTAGGAGGAGTAAGATTTAAGACTTATCTTTTAAGTTGTTTGAATCAATATGTAAGTAAATTTGTTGTGGAATTTAATTTTTCTCATAGAAATTTAATCTCTTTGGATGAAAATTTATTCGTTTGTTTAAAAATTCTACGATTTCATTAAAAATTGACTTTAATAGGTTGAAAGCTTAATTTTCTAACTTGAAATTAAACTATACTATTTTGTATTTAAAATCTATCTATTTCTGGTAGAAAATTAACCTATATGTAGAAAATTCAACTATCAGGCCAAAAATTTTATTATTATATTGAAAATTCCAATAAAAATGTTAATAGTTGGTAAAAAATTCATGTAATACCTTAAACTAAAAATTCTACTATTCGAATTTCTGCGGGACATTCCTTATAAAAGCCATCAATTCTGTTTGCTCGAAAATTCATTTTATTTTCTTGAAAACTTATTTCTCTATTTTAAAATTGAACTGTTCTATTTTTTCTTCAAATGTATTATGCGTAGATGATAATTGGTATACTTTATTGCATTTAATTTGTGTGAAAAATTCATGATCTGGTTTAAACGATGAACTATTTGGTTAAAAAAAAATTCATTTAATATTAATCATTTTAGTTGAAACTTCCTTTTTTTTAAACATTTCACCAATTTTGTTGACAATTTTTTTTTCAAATGACTTTTTTACTAAAGATGTAGCTCATCTATTTTTGATGTATATTAATCTTTTTTAATCACAAATTCAATTATTTCGGTTTGTAAATTTTAAAATCTGTTTTAACAATTCGCCATTTATGGCTTTGAAAAACGGAATATTTTCGATTAGATGTTTTTTTTATTGGTTGAAACATGTTTCTTGATTTAAAATTTCACTATCGGGTTGAATTTTTCTCTTGTATTCAACAGTTTCTATTAAGAATTAAAACAATTGGACTGCAATTGACTTTTTTTACTGGCAATGTAGCCAATGTATTTTTTTCTGTACAATTAATCTCTGTTAGTAAAAAATTTAATTATTTGGAGTTGTAAATTTAAAAAATTGTCTCACCAATTCGTCTTTTATAGCTTGAAAAGGGTTTATTTTCGATGAAATGTTTTTCTTGATGGACTGAAACATGTTTTCTTGATTAAAAATTTAACTATCTGATTGAATACTTGTATTTTTTTTTATTCAACAGGTTTTATTGAAAACTAAAATATTATTAAAATACAATACATCAAGACATTTTCGGGGCGAAAGTTTTGTTCCGCTCAACGTCCTACGATGGACGACTTTAGCGAAAGTTCAAAATGTTTATTAAAAAATTGTTATTAATTTTTTTTCGAGACGGTGCATAATTCGTACACAAACAACTTTAACGTTTCGGGAGTCGAGCGAATTTTGAGCAAGCGAAAACTTTAATTGAGAAAGTTGTTCAGGAAGGTTCAAGGAAATTTTCTGGAAAGTTTTAGATCAATTGGAATAGTATTTAACAAACTTTTGATGTTTTAATTTTCTGGTGCAATAGATTTTCTCCCGTGTAGACTACGGCCCGGCCGGTAAACCGCTACCCCATTCTTAGGTACAAGTGTGCCACACAGCCAGCCGCGTTTTTGTAATTAAAATACGAGAAATATGGAAAATAATGGTTTATAATCAATATTTCTTTTCCTTTGTTGAAAATATTTCAATGGTTCCATTTCTAGAATTATAAACTTGATAAAAGTCGTAAAAATAAAGAATCTCTCTACATTTTTGTTGTATTCGGCGTGTTCTTCGTCTGACCTTTATTTGCAAATATAGCTACATAGGCTTTTGCGTTGTTTCTTTACCAAAAATGAAATAAATTAGTTTAGTTAAGTCTGTTTTCCAATTACAAAATGGAAAATAATTTGAAGCCAACTAATTGCAGAAAACGAAATAAGCATAAAAGTTTGTAGGAAAGAAATTTTCTTAAATGTAGCAGAAATGCGGTATTTAATAAAAAATTAATCAATTATTTCTTCCTTAATATACATGAAAAATATCTTGAAAACAAATTAAAATGTATTTCTAAGTATCGCAGTAATGATAATGATGATACTATTAAATAGATACATTAATGTGTATGAAAAAATGCGAATCACAGAGGATTATAATTATTTGATACATATTCTATTTTTTGTGCATCTATCTTTGAAACCGCTTTTTACAAAATTAAAAAAATAAAATAAAACAGTGCGATTTTATAAAATATTGCTGGAAATTCTTTAAAGAAAAACGCTTCGAAATATTAAAATTTATAGCTGTCTAAATAGTATTTTCAAAATTTATATTTTACGCGAATTAACTAAATTGTTGTTTTTTACATCAGAAACATCTTGATGAAATGAAAATCGTTTGGAGAAAGAAGGAAACTTGAATTTTATAAACTGGAATACATTATTTCTTTGCATAATCTGTTTGATTATTTTTTAATATGGAGAGCTATAACATAATTATTATTTTCAGCACCAAAATATCAATTTATACATTGAAAAACACTTTTTATACTCAATAAACAATGATTTTTATATTTACGGTCTTTTTAATTACAAAAACTCGGCTGGCTGTGTGGCACACTTGTAACTAAGAATGGGGTAGCGGTTTACCGGCCGGACCGTGGTCTACACGGGAGAAAATCCATTGCACCAGCAAATTAAAACACCAAAAGTTTTTTCAATACTATTCCAATTAATCTAAAACTTTCCAGGAAATTTCCTTGAACCTTCCTGAACAACTTTCTCACTCAGACTTTTCGCTTGCTCAAAATTCGTTCAATTCCCGAATCGCTGGAAGTTGTTTGTGTACGAATTATGTAACGCCTCGGAAAAAAATTATTAACAATTTTTTTAATAAACTGTTTGAACTTTCGCTAATTTCATCCGTCCCAGAATATGCTAACGCATATTTCTAATCAGTTTTATCACAAAATATTAAAAACTTCGCATTTCGTTGCGAGTTGATGTGAGAAAATTCAAAATATTTTAATCAAAGAAAAAAATTATTTTTTCGTAAATAATTCGAAAAATAAAAAAGGTATAACTTTTTTAATGAGGAGAAAAAGATGCGGCGTCGAATTTATATTGTGAATACCTATCTTAAAAATTAAAATTCGAGACTTTATTTTCAAGTGTAAAACCGACTATAATGCACGTGTCATTACTTCCGGAACAAACAAGTTTTTTTATAGAAAGAAAAGCTGCAAAAGCGCGCAATCATGTTTTTAAACATGATAAATTTTTAAAAATAAACAGCTTCATTTTAAAAATTGTTATTCGTGGTCCCTTAGAAAAGCCTTTGTGTATAACTCTTCGTTTATAAAAATAAATTGACATTAACTATTTTCAAAAAATCTCTGAAATTAAAAATACTTGTCATTTTTTATTAAATCAGTAGAGTAGAAAAGTGATTTGATAAGAAGAATAAGAATGTTTAAGTTCTAATATTTAATTTATTTGCCTAAAATAATATGTTTGTATAGTGTAGAAACTTTATAGGTTAATTTGAATATTAAAAATGTACCTTTCTGTTTTCACCGAGTCTATGAAAAACATATTATTGAAAACTAAGAAAATTTATTAACATTTTTAAAAATTAGAAACATTTATATTTTTTATGTTTTTATATTCTTGAAAGAAAAACATTAAATTTTAGATTTAAAAGTGTATTCTCAACAAACACTGTAATACACAAATGATATTTTAAACAATAAATATTTTAAATGCAAATAAAAAAATAGTTGAATTACGAGTAAATTTCAAAAAGACACAGTTTTAACAAAAAAGCTTAATCCTAAGCCAAGAAAATTAATTCTTACGAGTTGCATTTTTATCCAAAAAAGATAGAAAATTTTAAAACGAGAGCGTGTTTTCTACAAAACAAGTCAATTTTAACATGAAAATATGAATTTTCTACCAAGAAAATTGATTTTCTGCTGAAGAGATGAATTTTTAAGTGAAATGACGAATTTTTAATCAAAATGTATTGATTTTTAACCATTAGCATCTTCAAGAGTTTGCTTTTACAGTTATATACATATATAATTTTTCTAAGATTCTTTAAAAAATGAACCAAATTTAAAGATTTTAGGTGTCGAAAAAGTATGATATTTTTATTTTTCAGAACACTGAAAAAATTTTTAAAAAATTCGAATTAGTTGAAACGATATTTATAACTTTCAGAGGTTTAGCAGATATACGTTAAACTGATCAGAATCATGCATTTCAATAAGTTTGAAAAATCTTTAAAATTTAAACAGTATTGCCCTTTAATCTTCTAGACATTTTTTAATTTTGTATCAATCTTTTAAAATGTTTTGATACTTTTCAAATTTTGTTCAAAAATTAAAGCAAAATAAAAAGACATCCAAAATCTCCCCAGGTATCTTCAGAAATGTTTTTTTATTTTCTTGAAGCCTTTCAAACTTCTTAAAAACCTTTTGACATTTTTTTCGAATTATTTTGAAATTTATATTTTTTCAAGTTTTGGGAATAATACATTCAAAGAAGTTTTTAAACATTTATAAAATTCTTAAACCTTCTAAAAGTTTAAAAAAATTAATCGAATTTTTAAATAATTTTTCTTAAAATTAGAAGTTACAAAGTCGCTGTATTTTAAAAAATACTCCACTTTTTGTCTCGTTTTCAATTAAAGTAAGATAATAGTTACTTATTGTTAAAAAAATTACTTTTAATATAAACCGTTATGTTTGGTAGTACTCATCTTGAATAATGCTAGAAACTAAGCTTTTTCCTAAAAATTTAACTTCTGCTCTTTTTAATTGAAGTGAGTTAATATTCATTTCAATTTATCAAAAATAATTGTTTAAACAATTTATTATTATTGTTTATTACATTCTCTTTACTTAATGGTAGAATCTTGCTTATGTGTTACTATAACTTTAATTTGGTTTTTAGTTATAAAAAAATAATAAATAAACATTATAGGAAATTCAATTTTGTACCATACATTTTTAAAAATTTTTGATCAAATTAATAATAATAATATCTATTATTTATTCCTAACTTGGCGTAATTATGAACTCACTATGCGTGATATATTCATTTAATTCAGTAGATATTGCATCCTTTTTGCATGAAAATGCAACTGCTTGTTTAAAAATTTGCCTTTTTGGCTTAAAACTTGAACTATTTTGGTAGAAATTTGTGTGGTGTGTTAACATTCAAATTTTAATATTAAAAACTTAATTGAAAACCCCTTTAGTGGAAATTAAAACCATTTCTTGGTTGAAAATTTTTCTTTTCAATCAAAAAAGAAGTTTCTAACTTCATATCTTAGTGTCGAAAATTCAACAAAAATCCTATTTAGATGAAAATTAACAAAATTTTTCTGATTAAAAAATTTTCTTTTTGATTTAACGATTCATCAATTTTCGTAGAAACTGCATTTTTCTTAAAGCAAAGTTCACCTGTTTGGTTGATCATTTTACTTTTATGTTATAAATTCGTCTTACTTGGTTAAAAATTGAAATGATTTTGTAAAAAAATTTACTTGTTGTTTTAAAACTGATATTTTGGTATCGAAAATCAAAGTAAAACTTTTTTTAATCAACAATCAACTTCTTTTTGAAAAAAAACTTAATATAAAAATTCAATTATTTTATTAAAATTTGCATTTTTTTAAGCATAATAGAAATCTACTCTCGGCTTATTAATCATATTTAAGTACGAGGGTGGATCAAATGTCAACCGGAATTTTACAAATACTTTTCTTAGCCAATCGCAAGCACTCTCACAGTGTAGATTCTTGTAATGTAGTATATTAGGAGTGGGTAAAACGCTTGGTGAGCTGTTTGACTCAGTCAATTCGTCAGTAGAGCTATGAGTGAGCAACAGGTTCCAGCGTCCGTTGCACAACGGGTTATAATAAAGTTTTTAACTAAAGAAGGCGTTAAACCGTGCGAAATTTTGACTCGATTGAAGGATCAGTATGGGGATGATACTCTGTCTAAAACTCAAGTGTTTGATTGGGCCAAAAAGTTTAAGAGTGGACGAGAAAGTGTGGAAAATGTGAGTTATAATCGACGTCCAAGATCAAGTGTCTCTGGCGATAACATTGGTGCAGTTCGTGACCTTATTGAAAGTGATAGGCGGTTCACTATTCATGAAATCGCTTTAAAGGTGGGCATTAGCTATGGAAGCGCTCAAACAATCATTAAAAATCATCTTGGTTTCACAAAAATCTGTGCCCGATGGGTCCCGAAGTTATTGAGCGAAGATCAAAAAAACATCGGACTGCGAATCAGTAAGAGACATCTGAATCGATTTAAGCGGGAGGGAGAGACTTTTTTGAAGCATATCGTGACATGTGATGAATCATGGGTGCATCATTACACTCCCGAGTCCAAGATGGCGAGTAAAGAATGGCGAAGGAAAGACGAAGCCGGTCCTGTGAAAGCCAAAACCCGTCTCTCAGCCGGTAAGGTCCTCGCGACCGTCTTTTTCGACTAGAGAGGAGTGTTGCTCATTGATTTCCTACGTGATCGACGTACGGTTAACGCTGCCTACTACTGCCAGCTGTTGGAGGCAGCAAGAGCCGCTTACAGAAGCAAAAGACGCGGTAACCCCATCAGAAACGTCATCCTTCTTCATGACAATGCCAGGCCACATACGGCGGGTGAAACGAAACAAAATCTGGAGGATATGCATTGGGAAACCCTTGAGCATCCTCCATACAACTCAGATTTGTCACCCTGTGACTATCATTTGTTTGCGCCCATGAAAGATGCACTTGGAGGATTGCGATTTGACAACGATTAAGATGTTGAGGAATTCGTGCGCAATTGGTTGATGACTCGACCTCAAAGTTTCTACGAGCAAGGAATTAACAAGCTTCCAAACCGCTGGAAAAATGTGTAGAGCGTGAAGGAGACTATGTAGAAAAATAATTAATAGTATCTTTGTATTGTTTTATAAATAAATAAATATTAAAAAAGAATTGCGGTTAACATTTGATTCACCCTCGTATTAAAAATTCACTTAAATATTTTTCAATTGCTTCTTTTTCTGAGAAAAATTCAACTGTTTTTTGGAACTTATTTTTCTAATTTTGGGGATTCAGTAATTTCGATTAAAAAATCGAGTTGAACCATTTTATTAAAAAATAATTTTTCTTTGATTATATTTTGTTATGTTTAATTTTGCTTTTTACGAGTTAAATGAAAATAGGTCTTTCTATAAAAATGTGTTTTATAAACTATTTATGGATCTTTTTGTAAGGTCACGTGTAAGGTCACACCTCTACCACTGGTTTGGCCATAAAATGGAATATTTTATTTTTCATTATTTGGCATAATATTTTTTGTTTTTCGAAAATTTAAACAAAACAGTTTAATTTCCAACAATGGAGATGAATTTGTAACTATAACTTTTAGTTGTCAAACAACATATGTATTTTTAAGAAAGTAGTTAAAATTTAAAGCCTTTTTTAAATAATTTTAAACAAAATTATGAATTTGTAACTTACCAAAAAGCTAAATTTTAAACTAAAACAGAGGAATTTGTTTAAAAAATTACTTTACTGCCGAAAAACGAATACTTCACCAAATTCAAGAATTCTCAACCACAAAGTTGAATTTTCAACTGAAAGAGATGTATTTTTAAACAAAAATATTAACTTACGACCAAAAAAGACGAATTTTCAATAAAATTTAAGAACTCTCAAACAAAAAGTTGAATTTTTAAATAAAAAAGACGAATTTTTAAACAAAAAGATGAATTTACTATTAAAAAAATAATGTTTCATGAAATACAAGAATACTGAATCAAAAAGTAGAATTTTCAACTAAACAAGACAATTTTTTATATAAAAAGTTTAATTGACTACTAAAAAAGACGAATTAGTAATGAAATTCAAGAAGTTATAACCAAAGAGTTGAATCTTTAAACAAAAAGATTAATTTACTACCGTGAACGACCAATTAAGAAGGAAACAATTTCTCAACTAAAAGTTTGAATTATCAACTAAGAACGAAGAATTTTTTTAACAAAAAGATTGATTTACTACGAAATAAAACAAATTTTTAATAAAATTTAAGAATTCCCAACCAAAGAAATACATTTTTAACTGCTGTATGGTCGCAAAACCTGAGCAGGGGCAAAAAACCTTTGGCGATGATTTTGAACCTCATGCGCCTATTGCTTGGTCTCCTGAAGCATATACTAACCAGAATAATCAACATGTACCAAGCCAACACCGTAAGTTAAAAATCTATGTATTTTGTAGAAAATTTCAACAAATCTTGAAAATCTATAAGTTCTAATTACAAAATTAAACTACTTGGATGAAATTCCAACTAGCTTATGAAAAAGTTGTGTTCATCCTGGAAGTTTGTTGATTTCATTTGAAAATTTTTGGGTTGAAAATTTAAATAGATTTGTTGAAATTCGTTTTTTCTTATTAAAAATAAAATTTTGAAATTGAATTATTTTCTTTATGGTAAAAGTTTGTGTTCCTCACTTAAAATTAAATTATTATTTTTTTGTAATAAAAGTTAGAGTCTTGCTTGAAAATGTATCTTTTTGGTGTAAAATTAAAATATTTGAATATTTCATTGCAAATTAGTTTATTTTTTTTTAATTTTGGTTGTTCCAATTTTATTTTTTGCATGGAGATACATTAGTTGAGTTATAAATTCATCTCTACGGTTAAAAATTTAACTATTTTGTTTAATTTGTTTTTCTTTTTAATTAACTTTTTATGTTGGAGATTTTTATTAAGTTGAAAAGTAATTTAATCATTTTTTTAGTCCTTTCTCTTTTTACTTCAAGATTACAAAATTATGTTCCAATTTCTTTCGCATTATTATAGTTCTGGGTTGAGACCGGAACAGCCCCTGATGCTTGAGTGATCCAGTTACATTGCGGTCGGCTTTAAGGTGTTCGCACAAGAAAATACGTGTGCAGTATGCTGGAAACGGTTTACGCACGAGCTGTCCGTGCACGCGCATAGAGCGCCAACCAATCGCGTGTGATCTGTTGCGCTGCTGTGGTGCGAGCTGGCTACATAACGTTTACCTATCGGGCCGCCACTCGAGAAGCAGAAGTTTGCGACATTGCCAATATTGGTGTGTTTAATCGAGCGGCGGTCCGATAGGTAAACAGTACATAGCCAGCCGTACCGCAGCAGCGCGACAGATCGCACGCGATTGGTTGGAGCTCTGTGTGCGTACACGAACGGCTCGTGCGTGAGTAAGTTCCAGGACATTGCCCACGTGTTTTCTTCCGCGAAGACCTTTACACCGAGGCACGGTGGGTTAGCCACAAGTGCGAAGAAATGTTGGAGGGGGCGAAAGTTTCGCCTCAGGGAAAGCGGAAAAAAGTATTGCCAACACGTAAAATTCAAATACGCCAGCTGATCGAAACTCTCGGTAACGTAGGTCATTAAAAGTAAGGTTGACAACCCTTCGTTTACGATTGTTTTGGGAGAGAAAGTTTTTCTACGCCCAACAGTTCTACGCGCGTATAGCTAATCTTTCGCTTGTCTTAAAGCCGACCATGGATGCATTAGCTGCCTGTGAGTGTTAGAAGTTTTCCTGAAATTGCACAGACGACTGATGAGACTTTCTTCAAGTCCTATCTTATGCCTGTGATACCCGAGGTTTCCTTGTCCTATAAATATTTGTGTTAGGGCTTTGCATTCGTTTCTTCCTAGCTTTATTAATTCTTTCTCTCACTCAGAGTTGAACTTTGAGCCTAAGAGTGCTTTAGACTCTTGGCAACCAGAGACCAAATCCGACTCATTCTGATGTTCCTCGATCAGCCAGCTGTTAATTTATTCAATAACTAACCCATTGGGAATGCCTACAACTGGCTTGGGTTCAGTGAAAATTTCTTTTTCTGCTAGTTTTGCTAGCCAGTACGCTATCACATTGCCCTTGATGCCAATTTGTCCTGGCATCCGAAGCTAAGTAACTCGGTTTTCTGTCATTAGATTATTCAGTACCTTAAAGCACTCCCATACTAGTAATAGCGTGGTCGTTGTTCCATTCAGAGCCATTATAGCAGCCCTGTTGTCGGAACAGATATGGATGTTTCTTTTGTTGTCATACTTGTTTGCCCTGTAGGGGCACTGGAGCATAGACATAATCTTAGATTGTAGAACTTTGACGTCGGACCTCACCGTGATTGTGTCGCCCATTCTATTCCTTTGTAGATATACACTGGCTGTTGCGTTTTCGTTGTTCCTGGAGCCATGTGCAAACCAGTTGTAAAAATGAAATTGTGAAACTCAATTTTCATTATTACCTTAAAGGTTATCAAATAATGGTGTACGCAGTGAACAATTTTTGCAATGCAGACTGAAATAATTTATTTTCTATTAAAACCAAATTTAATCTTTTAGCCGCTTTCAGAATAACAGAGGATGGAGGCCATTTGTTTGAAATTTAAAGTTACCTTGATACTTTTCACCAGCAAAACTAATAAAATACAATTATTGACTTACCTTGATTTGAAAATAAATGTTATTAAATGATAAACAATTTTTAACTTTTTCATGAATTCTTAGGTATCGCCACATTATTTTAAATAAGTCCTATAAATACAAACTTATTACAATAATATTTATCTTAGTTAGAAAGATTTAAGTATAATATGTGACTCATTTCTCATCTTGAAAATTGAATTGAATTAGAATAAAATAAATTGCATTTGAGTGAAGTGGATTAGAATGAATTGGATTAGAGTGGAATTAGATTGGAGTAAATTTAATTGGAATGAAATGAATTGGATGGCCTAGGATTACAATGGAAGAGATCAAAATAAATACAATTGGCGTGCACTGCATTTGAGTGCATTAGATTGGAATGCATTGTATTAGAATTAATAGGATTCGATTGGAATTGATTGGATTAGATTGGGTTGAAAGAACTTGAATAAATTCGAATGGTTTTGATTTGATGATAGTGGATTGTGTCAGAGTGGATTGTAGTGGAATGGATTGAATCAGTGTAGATCGGAAATATTTGGATTGGTTTCCAATTAATTGGATTGTAATTGATTCGATAAGATTAAAAATAATTCGAATAAAGTGGATTAGAGTAGATGGGGACGTAGTGTAATGGATTGTGTTAGAGCGGATTGGAGTAATTTTAAATTATTTGGATTAAAGTAAATTGTATTGAATGGGATTTATATGAATTGAGTGTATGTGAAAAAATTGGAGAGGATTAGAACGGAGTGAAGATGTATGAATTGGATTAAATTGTATTGTTTTAGATTGAAGTGGATATCAATGGAGTCGATTAGCATAAATTGTATTGAATTGCATTAAAGTGGATAAAATACGTTTGGAATGGATTCCCTCTCGGGTTTTTAGATAAGGACTCTATTCAAGATATTTGCACTTGTGATCGACTGGTGCGATAAAAAATAGTGTGCGACACTCGGTCTCTGAGTATGAGAAATAACTATCCTATCGCACAGCCTCCATAAGTGGGATTGAATTGTATTGGATAGAATTCGAGTGATCTGGTGTAAAGTGGATTTGATTAGAATTGAATTTGACTGAAAGTAATTGGATTGGAACGAATTGCATTGGAATGCATTAGGGTATACTGGTGTATTGTGGATTGTAATGAATTGGATTAATTTGAAAAGACGTGGGTAGCAATAGAATATACTAGAATGAATTGGGTTGAAATGGATTGGATACAAATTAATTGGAATTGCTTTCCATCACATTAAAGTAGATTGGAATAAATTTGATTGAGTTGTAATGGATTGGAGTATATTGGAATGGATTGGAGAGAAATGGATTGGATTAGAATGCATTAAATTGGAGTGTATTGTATTATAATGAATTGGATTTGATTAGATTGAAGTGAAATGGATTGGAATAGATTGGAATGGAATCGATTGATTTGTAGTGAAACCAGATTCAGATTCAGCGCACCAAAAACCTCAAGGAAAGTATAGTCACGTTTCTGTAACTTAAAATCAGTTATTTTTTGTTGGGCTATGTAATTTTCATTCCAAATACCCAAATGTGTATCATGATGTTATTGCTTATCAATTGGAGTAGATCTTGGATCAACATCTGGATCCTTTGGATCAGATATAGTGAGTTTTGTAAATATCAGCAGTCTTTTTACAGTATCATCAGAAACGCTAGAAAACTACTGGATGCCACATTCTCCTGGAAATAATGCAAATTTTAATGCGCATGATTTAACAAGACAATCATATGATATGGGTTCTCTTCAATATTCATATAGCGGTGATTCCCGACACCACATGTCTATGCCTCCGAATCCTGCAGCACATACTATTCAGCCTAATCATCTTCTACCAGTGTCACATTGTGAGTCAAAAATTTATGTATTTTGTTGGAGAATTGAACAAATTTTGTCAGAAATCTTTTTTCTATTTTCAAAATTAACCTTTAACTGAAATCCAATTATTTCATTCTGCATTGAAAACTAATTTTTTTCAATTCAAGATTAAATTACTTGGATAAAATTCCAACCAGCTTACGAAAAGTTTATTTTGCTGCTAGATGTTTGATGATTTCAATCAAAAATTGTTGGGTTAAACATTAAAATAAAGTTCTTAAAATTATTTTTTCTTATTAAATATTAAATACAAAATTTTTCAATTTAATTGTTTTCATTATAGTAAAACTTTGTGTTTATGGTTTAAAATAATATTTTTTTTAATGCAAATTCAGTTTTCTTTTTGTTTACAAATTAAACTAAATTTAAGAATTGAAAATAAATTGTATAGGGTTTGATATTTAATTATTTGTTTCAAAATTAAGATTTTAATTGAAAATCAACTTCTTTGTTAAAAAATCTTATTTTTGACATGAAAAATTCTATTTTACTTGAAAATTCAACAATTTGCTACCAATGTTCTTCTTTTTTAACCCCGAAATCTGTCTTCATACAAATTTTTTATTTTGTTTTGAAAAATCATCCTTTTCGTGTGTAGAATTGTTTATTGAAAATTCACTTGTTTGATTGAAAAGTCATCTTTTCCGATTAAAACATCGATTACTGGCGTATCAAATCCCAATATTTGATTAAAAATGAATATTTTCCATTACTTCACAGTCAGGCGAAAAAGAAATATAGTACCAAATTTTTTTTTCGAGAAAGAAGACTTCAGAATCACATGGTATTTCCAGGTTTAACGATTTTAGGGCCACTAAATCCAAATGTTCACCAAAAAATGGAGCTTATTTTTATAAATTAACTTAAACTGTGATATTTCATAAAAGAAGTGTTTAAATAATTTTCAAATAGTATATATTTGAATAAATCTTAATAAAACTTAATAACTGTCAATCTCGAAAAATAACTTTTGCATATCACCGTTTTATACTGAAAAGTTAAGAAAGAATAGAATCTTTCTTACTGTATAAAAATATCTCAATCAAAAAAAAATAAAAAACCAAATCGGTCCGTTCACCAAAACTTATTTTGCTCCTCTAAACCCCGCAATTATGGGCGGTTTTGTTAAATTTTGTTTCATAATCGTAAAACTTTTGATGAAAGGACCCAGAGGGACAAATCTTTTTTTCATCCGTATATATATCTGTATTTTTTTCTTCTTACAACTTCTGAACAGCTGCAAAAAATTATCTAGTTTTCTGTGGTCGCTGATTTTAAATCCGAATGGAAGATGTGATATAAAACAAAAGAAGAATAAATTCGACACAACAGATCATAATTGACCAAATTGAAATGATTTTACCCCGGTATTAATTTTTAGTCAAATCAGTTTTCTTTAATTTGATCTGTCGTATCGGATTCGACGATTTTGTATTTGAAATTGGTTCGGATTTCAAATCAGAAAATCGAGAAATCTTTGACCACTCCTAATAATCAAATTCGCTTTGATAAAAACGTTTTATTTCTTCAAAGATTGAAATTGCAGTAGCAGATTCAAGCGCCTTTTTCTCAGCATCATTAAGTTCTACGTTCATATCAAGACCAGATTTGCAATCAGAATGTATAAATCTATTTCACAATCTCTAAAAACTTATCTCCAATGAAAAAACAAATCGAACCCCTAGGTAATTTCTATCACAATTTGACCGACTTTGAGACAAAATTCATCAAAACGACCCATTGTCCGGCGCTCAATCCCAGTTCATAGAAATAACTCTGCTGTTTTGTACCCAAAGTCCGAGGAAAACGATACCTTATTTAATGGTACCATTCACAATACCAAGACTAATATTTGTTACAGGAAAATGTTACCCTGAAATTAGCGTTAGATTCACAAATATTTTTATCTGTCTTTACTGTATGATCGTCTACCTCAAAAATATGTGTTCTTCTGCTTTTTTTTCCAGACATGCATTCTGCTTCTGGCATGGAACATTATCCTGAAATGTATCATGCTTACGGGATGCAGCCTCAGCCTGCTATGTATAATTCTCCTAACATGCCTTCTGCTCCTGGAATGTCTTCATATTATGCCACGGCTTCTGCTCCTGCCGAGCAATCTCTTCATGCCACACCTGCGTCTTCTTCTGGCGAACCCCCCTATTATGTACTTTTTCAAATGAATATTGAAGAACTTCGATATGAACGGTTTTACCCTAATAGTAATTTGAAACGGGAACTTGCAATTCAATTATGCGAGTTTTTAGAAGATTCAAGAATTTATTTGAGAACTAAAAATAATATTATCGAACACCAGCTAAAAGGAATATACTTTTTAATGACAGGAGTCAATGGTGACGCCTTTGGAGTGGTGCACATAGAACAAAACCAAAGCACGGTTTTACGTGGTTTATTTATGCTTCCTGGTCCCTCCGGAATACGAGCAACAATAAATGTGTTCACTCGCAAAGTTAGAAAATTAGAACCACACGAAGAAACGGACATTCCATTAACAAAGAATCATCTAATCAACAAATATTTTAGAAGGGAAACTGTGAATGTTCCTGTTCAGCTTGCTTATCCTGTAAGGTTTAATTTTCCCATCGTACCTCCCTATAATACAATATTCGGAGTGTATATTGATAGACTTCCATTCTATCGATTTTATCCTGTTGGAGGTTCAAACCTGGAATATTTAATGGAACTATATACTTTTCTTCCCAATTCAGGAATTTATTTGAAGAATGATAGCGGATCAAAGTACGCCATGCCGCCCCTAGCAAAATATGTGTTATCGAGAGTCAATGGTGACATCTTTGCATTCGTGAAAAAACTAGAAACTAGGCAAACAATATTTAGTGCGCTATATCAAGCTACACCTGATCGTCATAACAATGATCAAGCAAAAATAAACAAAGGAAGCAAAAAAGTTACCCTATTAGATCCAGAAGAAAAGAAAGACTTTCAATTAGGAAACGATAACGCAGTCCCTAAATATTTTAAAATGATGTCTGCGAGTTCGGTGGCTAAGTCCCAAAAGAAACCCGATAAATCAGCTCGACCGCGAAAGTCATGAATTTCTATATGATGACAGACTGGACGCAGATTGAAATTGCAAAATTGCACTTTCCGGAAAAAAATTTTCTACATCGTGATTAATGAAAACTCCGTCAGTTTCGACCAATACTTCAGTGACGTAAATCTACTGAAACACTTTTAGATGAAAAAAAAAACATTTAG
>NC_046657.1:38319382-38354481 GCF_010883055.1 Belonocnema kinseyi
GTATATATAAATTCAACAACTAGGTTGATTTTGAAATTACTATATTAGAATTTCGAAACTCTTTCTGTTTGTTCGTAATTGTTTGGTTTTTTTATTACAAGTTTAACTTTTTTGTTAAAAATTAAATATAATAGTTTGAGTTATAATATTTTAGTTAAGAATTTGCTTTTTTTATTGAAATTGGAATAGTTTGCTGGAAAATTGCTTTCTTTAGAGCATACCTCAATTCTACGAAATATTAATTCTTTGATTCAGATTTTACCTTTTTGGTGAAAATTTAGATATTTTATTTAAAAATGTATGTATTTTGTTTAAAGTTTAAATTTTTTGTGGAAACTAAATTTTTAAAAATAAAATTTAATTAGGTCAAATGATCTTTTATATTTTTTATTGAAAGTTTATTCTTTTCAGTTATGAGGTTTAGTATTTAATCTTTTTTAAGTAATCTTCAAATAATGATTTCGATTTTTATTTTATATATTGTTAGGGTTTTCAACCTATTCTTTATTTATATATTAGTTTTGTAAATAAGTGTTGCGTTTTCAATCAGGTGAGATTATTATAAAACAAAATAACAATTTAATTAAAAAATATTATGTAAATATTAACTCTCATTAAAAATTTTCAAATATACGGGTCAGTATTCTACTATGTATGAAAAATTACGGATTGAATAGAGCATGCTACATATATTTCTTAGCTGGCCATGTTTTTCTCAAAGAATATGCTTACCCGAGGGTTTCTAAAAAATATTTAAGTGGATCCGTAGTGCGCTTAACTAATGCTTGCGTTATATTCAGTTTTTAGGAAGTTTGGTAGGGTTCGAGTCCCCAGCGGAGGAATTTTTCAAATTTTTCAAGTATACGATTATGATTGTGAGTCATTCTGTGTGTGATTGTATAATAAAAATTATAGATGAAGTGCAGTAATTATATATAAAGTAATTTTTTTTCTTTTCAAATCTAACATGATTTTACATCTTTTTTGTTGTCGATTTATATATTTTATTCCATCATCTACGCGAAAGAGACTAAATACGATAAAAATTCTACATTGAACACTTATCATCATACAATTCATCGGGCTTCATCAAAGATCAATTTTATGATGCAGATTTGTTTCTGTAAAAGGGAATCTGCACTTCCTCATTCAGTTTGACATCCTTCAAACAAGATTTCATTGAGAACTTGAAAAGATTCATGCGTTTCTTCTGTCAATAGTAAGTCACGAATTGAACTTAATTTCGTTTTTTGAGGTTATGTTCTCCTATTGAGAATGTCTTAAAACTATTGATCGAGTACATCTCCGAATGTAGCTTGGCAGATTTAATTAAGTCCAAATAGCTGACCAATTTAAAGAATCCCAAAATACTTGAAATGCAACTTTGTTAATCTGGAATTTTAAGATTCACTTTTCAAAGCGCTCCTGTTCAATCTTTCTTTTTTCCTGGGTAATTAATATTATTCAGTGTTGTGAAAAGATACGTAAAATCTTAATAGTTTATTTATGATATTTAATTCAGGAGATATTTAATTAATACAGTAACGTGTCTGATATAATTCTGAAAGATATATAACTGATCTGATCTAATTTATAAGTCGGTTGTTTACTTCGAGGTTATGTTCCGAAAAGTTTTGATATCTGTGAAATTTTTACTATGAATATTTTAAAAGCAAATTTTTTTAAAACTACCTTATGTATTCTGGTACATTTATACAAATACAATATGTAGATCTCTATTGCAATATTGATTTTACTCATTTTTTCTTTTTTACATTCTCATCAGAGAAGGTAAAAGATGTATGTATGTCAAATTTTACCCCCCCCCCCCAAAGTTTTTGTCAAATGTCCACGTTTTGAGACCCCTGAATCTGAAAAACAGGTTTTTACAAATGTGTATGTATGGATGTCTGCCTGTGTGTCTGTATGTCTGCCTGTCTGTGAACACGATGACTTTTGAAAAAACGTCATCTATTAGATTGGATTTTTGTACACTCTTTTAGTGTCCTAAGCTAAATACCAAGTTCGTTAGTCAGACATTTTGAATAAAAATACTATAAGTGAGCCCATTTTGAAAAATTTTTAATACATATTTTTCATGATTCAAAAGTTTTGTGAGCAGTTGTTCCTAGTACTTGGGAAGAAAAATGTTACTTTTCGATAAAATTGCATTTTACGGTCAAACTATGCAAGATAGGAAAAAAAATAATAAGACAAACATTGTGCACTCAAAAGATATCTACAAATTTGTCAAACGTCCACGTTTTGAGATCCCTTAAATCCGAAAAATTCATTTTTACGAATGTGTCTGCCTGTCGGTCTGTCTGTATGTATTTATGCCTGCCTGTCAGCACGATAACTTTTGAAAAAATAATTCTATTAGATTGGCCTCTAGTACATTCTTTTAGTGTCCTAAGCTAAAGGACAAGTTGGTTACCCAGCCATTCCGGATTAAAATGCAAAAAGTGAGCGCCTTTCAAATATTTTCGAGACCTTTTTTTTAAAATTTAAGAATTCTCTGTATAGTTATTGATAGTATTTCAAAAGTCGAACAATTTACGTAATTAAGTTTTTTATAAAATAAAAAATTATTAGAGTTATAGCATTTATAAAATTCCAAAAAAACATAAGAAAAGGAATCTTTCAAGCCAATTAAGGGACGATATGAAAAAATGGCAACAGAAGAAATATTTTGATTTCTAATACCCTAGGAGATTATCATAAAGTTTAAATCAGTCCCATGCATCGCCCGTGTATGTGTATGTAGTAGTTATTATTTTAGGATCCGGAGGGATATCGTAGTTTAGATAATTCCAATAGATGGTGCTCTGATCAGGTAAGTCTGTTTTTGCATTCTTATGTATAGCAAAATTTCAAAAATTCATAAAAAATTTGATACTTTTTATGAATATTAAAGGAATACCATAGTTTTTAGTAACAATAAAAGCAGCTGTAACTATTTATCCAAAAAAATGCATCAAAACATGTAATTTAATATAAGGAAAATTGAATATAAGGATGAGTATTCTGAAAACAGTTTGAATTTTATTTATATTTTTCCATTGATTATTTCGCTAATTTAATTACGTAAATAATTTTATAAACAATTGTAATTGTTAAAAATTTCAGAAATTGATTGATAATATTATTTTACTACTAATAATAATACTAATAATGATATTTAAACATTAATAATTAGCCTTATAATATACTCTTTAATCAATTCATCTATACATTTCCGCTCTCTACAAAATATATAATTTGTTTATAATAAAGGTGGCGCTTCTAGCGGAAAACTGGGTAAGACTTGAAAAAAACCACGAAATGACCAGAAATTAAATAAAAAAAATTTGTATATTTACTTTATGTACAGTTGCAGAGCATATGATTGAAAATAATTATTGTTTTCATTTTAGGACAGGGAGTTTCGGGAAAGAAATGAAATTTCCCTTGGGACAGGAAATTTTTGACATAGAAGGGAAATTTGAAAAAAATTCAAACTGAGATTTAGGAGAAAGGAGTTTAAAAAATCCCTGTTCCAAGTCTAAATTCATCACAATTTAAAATCACCTTCTTCTGAAGTTTAAAAAAAAAAGTGCTTCAAGCAGTTTTTAGAGTAGAAGTATTCTTTCGAAACGGAAATATTTCTAAATTATAATATAAAATTTTGTTTACATTTTTCGTTAAGAATTTACAATTTTTTTAGAAAATTCAACTACTTACGGTTAGAAGCTGAACTCTTATGTTAAAAATTAATTTTATTCTTATTTTATTAATAATTGATTTAGATTGTTAAAAACCATGTTATTAAACAAAATAAATTTTTAAAAAATAATAAGAGACGAAATTAACACCCTAGCAATTAGAAGAAACTCTCAACACAATAAATAATTTACTCGGCCACAAGTTCTCATAATTTAAACTTTCAATTTTACACATTTTTTTCAAATAAATCACTTTTAATGGAAAATTTACCGGTTTTTCCAATACAAAACAATGCAAAAAACAGGCTTACCTGATTGGAGCACCATCTATTGGATTTATTTGAAATACGATAGCTATGCTCAGAGAACAGACCTTTTTCAGGGACTTAAAAACTTTTTAGTGACAAAACTGCCATAGGAAAAACACCGTCAAGAAACAGGAAATGAAATAAGAAATACAGCGAATTTGTTAAATTTGGATTGCGAAATTTAATGAAATCATTCTTATAACTTGCGGTTTAAAAATTCTTCTGAGAACGCGAGGGATTTTTTTATCAGAGAAATACACTCGAAAAATAATCGAGAAGACATATCTTAATAGAATTCGTTTTTTTCACTTGTGATTTTTTTTTTTTTTTTGAGAATGCGAAGAATTTCTGAACATGAAAATACACTTTAAAATAATAAACAATGATTACGTTTTAAAAAGCCCCTACAGGACCAAAAGAATGTTTAAACAACCAGTTGTAAAAACAACTTTGATAAATTCTCTTTAATCGGATTTCGATAAAAAAGCTGTAGCATGTTAAAATCTTGAAAATCCTTGCCGCATTCATTTTTTGAATCATCTCACTTTATTTAAATTATTTTAACCAGAAAATCATTCACCTACACTTACTGAATACGTAGGCTGGATTTTGGTTAGATTATACTTTATAGTGTTTATTGAAAATTTTCAAAATTTTCATCAGGGTCAACAAAAACTAAAGGTTTGTTCAACAAAAGTAAAGGGCATTTTCAAATGAATATATGAATTTTTTTAGGTGAACCTAGACGCAGTCTTTTGGCGTATATCAAATAAATATTTTCGTCAGATAAATTTTATCTTTCATAGGATCAACGTGCTGCAGCATTTTTATCCAATTTAAAGATGAAATTTATTCCTGACGTTCACTGTGGTACTCGTACTTTGTAATATGAGTTGCTTTGACAAAAAAATATTTAGTATACTTTGTATCTTTTTAATTTGATCCTTTACAGATATCTAATAACACAGGCACACAAAAAAAGTGGTCTGTCCGGTAGACTACACTACCATATCTATATGTTTTTGGGGTCGCTGATTTCGAATCCGCGGTCCAAATAACCCAATCAGGTCATAGTTTCCCAAAAAATGCAAAAAGAGACGTAAAAACGACGAAAACAGCGTTTTTTCTTGTATATTTTGCATAAAAACAAAAGATTTGTATATCCCGTCGACTTTACAACCATATTTGTATGTCTTTTGGGTCGCTGAATCTGAATCCGGGGTCCGAACGACTATGCCAGTTCAGATTTCACCGTAAAAAAGCATAAATATAGTCGAAAATTGGCCATTTCGAATTTCTACGTTAATATTTGTATTTTAAACTCACGCAAACCTCAATCTTAAACATACAAAGCCCAAGTGAAAGAAGCCAGAATTCATAACTCTAAATCTGTTAAGCCCAAACTCAGAAATTCTTGAAACACATATCCTGAATTCATACAGCGTAATGAAGCGCAAATTGTAAAAATGACAGCAATTCTATCTGTTGAAAATGTAAAACTTCCGCCGCGTTTCACATAGGTTAATTAAAGGTTCAGTGATCGATAGACCGGTCAAGCACTTCATATTTAAGAGGCTGTAAACATCCTTCTTTTCCCTTAACTTCCAAAGACCTACGAACTCACGGCAATCCATCTCATAAATCCTTAATGTACTCATCAATACCCATGAATTCCAAACCACACTGAGAGAAATCGGTAGAGATTAATTCACGGAATGGCTCCTCGATCTAATAACTAGCTTTTGCCGTGAAAAGACAGCAAGGAATAGCGATACAAGGTCACGCTTTCATGCGAGAACTGTTTTTTCAGAAGCTTCGACTTGAGAGGGAAATGTGTCGAAGTTTCACGCGTTAGGCCACGCCCCTTTGCTCGCTCAAGTCTCCAGCTCATCGCTTTTAGATCAAACAACGAGAAATAAAATTGGCGCGATTTATATTCGCTTGGCTATTTATATCCGGTAACTATAACAGTGATCCAACGATCCAAACAGTTATGGGACGTAAACAGCTCACTAATTCCAACCAGTCAACTGCTTTTGAAGCACATCAATGCCAAAAAAATTCAGATGCATTTTTCTATATATGTGGCAAATTTGATGTGCCAGTAAATCGTAGATCATTTAGTGATGACCTTATATCAATGTATGAAGACTATTTTGGTATGAAAGTCCAAAACCAAACTGAAAACTGGGTTCCTCATAACGTTTGTGGTTAATGTTTTCAGTCACTTACTCGTCACAAAAGTAATGAAGGCAGTAAAGGTAGTGTCAAATATGCTGATGTATCTAGCGTCATAAAACGACTGGAAGATAACGATACTTCAAAAACCTTCAGGAAATTGTCAGTGAGCAGAGAAACGACTCATACGGTTGAAAACGATGACGAAATTGATTGTAACAGTGACGAAATTATTCTGAAAAATGATAAATATGATGATTTTGACGAAGACGGTATTGAATATGATGACGATGAATACAACGATGAAGATAAAGAACAGTACCTTCCACATGGAGAAAACCGTGGTGCTCCAGAGTTATTTACGTGGGCAGAATTTAATGACGGTGCACGAGATCTAGGACTTGCTAAACATGGTATGGAATATTTAGCTTCCATTTTCAAGAAAAAAAATTTGTTTGCTGAAAAAATAAAAATAAGTTCTTGGAGGAATAGAGAAAAAGGTTTTAGACAATATTTTAAATCTGAAGTTAATGAAAAGGGAAAATTAGTGTACTGTGATAATATTGATGGGTTTATGGAAAAGATGAAACCCGGTATTTATAAACCAGAAGATTGGAGACTATTTATTGACGCTTCCATGCGCAGCCTGAAAGCAGTATTACTGCACAATACTAATGCTTATGCTCCAATCAGGGTTTACAAAAACACCCTGTTACTTGTGTTTATGGGACAGTAGAAATCGCATCAAGAATTATAAAAAAAAGAAATGGCCAAAAAGAGCATCATTTGACGTAGGAAAATTGAACATAATTGAAAAACCTTTAGTCAATCCAAAAGATATTTTAATTCCACCCCTTCTTATCAAGCTTGGTCTTATAAAGCAATTTGTCAAAGCTCTTGATATTGCAGGTGACTGCTTTCTGTACTTTAACAATCAATTTCCACAACTTTCCGAAGCGAAGTTGAAAGCGGGTGTATTTAATGGACCACAAATACGAAAAATGTTGCGGCATCCGGAATTCATTAAGAAAATGACAGACACTGAAAAGGCTGCCTGGCTCAGTTTTAAGATGATTGTTGAAAATTTTTTAGG
This sequence comes from Belonocnema kinseyi, assembly GCF_010883055.1. Lineage (NCBI taxonomy): Eukaryota > Metazoa > Arthropoda > Insecta > Hymenoptera > Cynipidae > Belonocnema > Belonocnema kinseyi. Next base: position 38,326,666 of record NC_046657.1, read on the forward strand.
CAATCTCAAAAGTGCAGATTAAAAAAAAAAATTTTCTGATATGGTTTCAAATATTTGTGAATTGGGTTGTCTAATGAACTTGAAGCTCCATTTTCTTGATTCTCACATTGACGAGTTTCCAAAGAATCTGGGAGATTTTAGTGAAGAACAAGGCGAACGTTTTCACCAAGACATCAAAGAGATAGAGCGTAGACATCAGGGACATTGGGATGTTAATATGATGGCTGACTACTGATGGTCATTAAAACGAGATCAAGTTTCAAAGGGAACTAAACGGAAGCGACATCCACTCCGTAGATCTTTTGAAAAAAAGAGTCCGATATTGTCGAATAAAATCGTGAGAGGCGAGGGGACTCAAGCTAATCTAGCACCCCAACGTGAGAGGCAAGGGGAACTCACGCTAATTCAGCACCCCGATCTAGAAAGACGAAGGTACTCATGCTAATATAGCACCATAACGTGAGAGGCAAGGGGACTCACGCTAATCCAGCACCTCAAAGGGAACAGAATTTACTACGTCCACGCCGTTGTTCCTGGGTAATGCTGAAAGTAAATAAAACTTGTTCCAAAAAAAGTATTTTATTTTTCTTAGATCCTACAATTTCAGGCAAGGGGAATCATGCTCATGGAACACCCAGATGGGACTATTGGAACCCCAGATTCAAATTGAGCGACCCAAAAGATATAAAGATATGGTTGTAAAGTCGGCCGGACATGAAACTCTTTTACTTTTATACAAAATATACAAGAAAAAACGCTGTTTTCGTCATTTTTACATCTCTTTTTGCATTTTTTTGGGAAACTATGACCTGATTTGGTTCTTTGAGCCCCAGATTCAGATTCAGTGCCCCAAAAGACATATAGATATGGTTGTAAAGTCAACCGGACATGAAAATCTTTTGTTTTTATACAAAATATACATGAAAAAATGCTGTTTTCGTCGTTTTTACGTCTCTTTTTGCATTTTTTGGGAAACTCTGACCTGACTGGGTTATTTGGACCGCGGATTCGAAATCAGCGACCCCAAAAACATATAGATATGGTAGTGTAGTCTACCGGACAGACCACTTTTTTTGTGTGCCTGTGTAATCAATTGACGATTTCTCTTTCCAAGGAGCCTCATAAGACAATGTTGTAAGCAGATTCTTCTGAATTTTATAGACCTCACACTGCTAAACTGCCGAATAATTTTTAGAATATTATTGAATATATAACGTTGCAACATAAAATATACATGAATGCTGCAATACTAATCCATTTCTTTATGTTATTTTTTTAAATTTCCTATCATAATTCTAAGTCGCACGCGTGCATGCAAAAAAGGTGCACGTAAAGTGACCGTATTAAGGGTGGAATTAATTATGCAAACGTGGGATAATATCTAATGTGTTAAGCACAGCATAAATGAATAATTATTCTCTTGTTTCAGAAAAAATTATTTAAAACATTTAGACAGATAAAATTTTCCAAGAATTTAAAAACTTTTTCGTGAAAAAGCTGTACTAGGAAGAACAGCGTCAAGACCCAAAAAATATAATTAGATATACAGTGAATGTTTAAAATTTGGTTTGCGGTATGTAATAAAATTATCGTTATAACTTGCGGTTTAAACATTCTTTTGAGAATCGGTGACATTTTTTATCAGAGAAAAATGTTTTATCACTTTTATCGCAAGAAAAAGAATCGAGAAGACCATTTAGGGACAATTAAAACTACAGGATATTTTCTATTATTTCTATATAGAACTATTTTTATGATTTGGCCACAATTTCTGAAAAGGTATATGAATAATCTTATTCAATTTCGAAATTATGTATTTTGTTCTCGCATACCCAACCATTATTTCTTGAAAAAGAGATTTCACAATTTTATAAATTAAGCTCGCGGATCATAAAATTATTACTAATATATTTATTGCTATATAATTTTTTCAACAATTGCACGAAAAATGAAGTCTTTACTCTCGGAATACACAGAAGTCTGTCAGTCCATATTGAAAACTGAAACTAATGTTATAAAGGCAGGAAAGTCCAACATTACGTTAGCTACAGTAAAATCGAGAATTAAAACTCTAGGATTAAAGGAGAAATATTTATAATTATTTAGAATTCAAATGGAGACTTATTTAGAATTCAAATTTTTTCAACACCCACAAAAACTACCGATGGTGATGCGACGAACCGGTAGCGCCAGATCTTGCATCATGTCATTTAAAACGTCCTCTACAATAACTCTTAGAAATTTCAATTAGGGCAACCGGTTTGTCAATTTACCATTGATAGTTATTTTGAGTGTTCGAAAAGCGTGAATTTTGAAAAAGTTTAAATAGATGACGTTTCAAATGACCTGATGCACTATCCCGCGCACCCTGGTCGTCGCCTAAGCATAAGTAGCTATTTTAGATGTTGGCAAAGCTTGAATTTTGAAAAAGTTCTTATAGAATACATATTAAACAACATGGTTTACGATATCGCTCACCTACGTCGTAGGCTTACCAATTATAATTGCTTCGGTTAGTGACAAAATGTAAATTTCAAAGAATTTGCGTAGATGGCCTATAAAATAAACTGGTGCACGATCCGGCGCACCCGGGTCGTCGCTTTACTATTGGCAGTTATTTTGGGTGTTGGAAAAATTTGAATGTTGACAAGGCTCTTTTAGAATTTGTATTACACAATCTGTTGCACGCGCCATTTGTAATTTTTTTTGTTATAAACAAAATTTAAATTTCAAAAAAGTTCTCGTGGATGACGTTTTAAACGACCTGGTGCACGATCCGGCGCACGAGGGTCTTTGTCTCTCCATTTGTAATTGTGTTGGTAATGGAAAAAATTTAAACTACAAAAAAGTTCCCGTAGAGGACGTTTTAAACGACTCGGTGCAAGATCCGGCTTACCCGGTCATCGCCTCACCGTAGAAAGGTTCTTGTAGAATACATAGAATAAGTCTTGTAGAATACGTTTTAAACTATCTGGTGCATGATATTGCGCACTCAGGTCGTCGAATCACCAATTGTAATTGTTTCGGTTTGTGACAAAATGTAAATTTTAAGGAGTTCGCGTAGGTGACGTACAAAATGAACTGATGCACGATCCAGTATCTGATGATGTCTTCATGATATCGTGAACACACCGAACCGAGATGGACATAGGATGTCGTAAAGCTTTCCTACAAATTTTGTAAAGATGTCGTAAAGACGTCGCCAAATTTGGTGCCCACTGGGATCTTTTTATGGTAAAATTTTCGCTTTGTTCAAATATTATCAATTACATAAGCTAAATTTGATGAAAGAGAAATTGGTGCGTGTTTATAAAAAAAGTGCGAAGTTTGTAACAGAAATGGAAAAAGGATACAATTAAGAAAGAAATTTGCTGCAAAGTATCCTAATATACAGAAAGTCGCATTGAACAACAAGTTTGATTTGGCGTGGATAAACGACGGTAATGATCATGGGTTAGAGGAAGCCGCGTTAAATGGTCAAGCAGGAGCAATTGATGTTCTTCCTGAACCTATTGATGATCCAACAACACCACATCCTCCAGAGGTGGATGGCCTTATTTAAGCAGAGGCAGAAGCAGAGTTTCAGTATCCAAAATAGCGACGAAAATAGACATACCATATGCACAGAGATGATATGCGCTTAAATACCCAGAGCTAGCCACAAAAATGATTTAGCAGAATCTGGAAATTCAAAAACGCTCAATATATGCAAAACAGACTGCTTTCGGATGTTGAAATAGCAGCTATCAAAATGGAAGTCGAACAGCAGCTTCCTATTGATGTACTCGCCTTGAAAGATGTGGAAAACGAAGACTTGATTGATGCTGAGGGCATAGATGCTAGTGATAATGAATATCATATACCAGATCCATTAGAACCACATCCGGATATTCATAACAATGATGTAGATAGGGAAATCTCAGAAAAACTACAGCACCTTAAAAGGAATTTTGGTCATACTTTACTAGATTTCAGATATGTAGAACCAACACTAAGGCATTCGCTGCCCAAAATAAACATCACAAATGGTCTGCATGCACTAATAGCACATCTCGACAACAAGGTTTTACCTACGTATTTGAACGTAGGTAAAACTGCTTTATACGTTCAAATTAAGGTGCAAATTGTGTTGATTAACTCAATATAAAAACAGAATTAGAACCAGAAAGCTGATAAACCATGTTACTAAAATCATCCACCCTCGGCAGATCGAGACATTAGCACAAGCAATATTGGATGAGATTTTAGACTCCCAACGACAGAGACTTGATGATTTTACTGCCATGCTGCGTCGTTACAAAACAGTAGTGCACGAAGGCAACGAAATGGAAACTTTCAGACAGATGAAGAAAGGTTCTATTGTGAACTTGAAAGTAAAGCCAAATAACCAGCAAGACACCGAAGTCCATCAATTGGAAGATATAACAACCTACTGCTCGGATGTTTGGGGAAAAATAAACAGATGCAATTCGGACATTGCGTGGTTCAAATTGAAAAAAGCGAGGGCAAGCAATAGCCCTGAAATACAACTGACAAACATCACAGCTTTGGATGTTTCAGCGGTCTTGAAAAAGGTAAGTAATTGGAAAGCTTTAGGCCCGGACATGGTACACAACTTCTGGTATAAGTACCTGACGAGTGTGCATCTTGCGTTGGCAAGGTGTTTTCAGAAGATCATTGAACACCCAGATTTGATGCCAGCCTTTATGTACCAGGGTACTACGTATATGTTACTAAAAAAACTAGACGCTCAAAATCCATTTGACTTTTGTCGGATAGCCTGTCTTCCACCAATTTGTGAGTGTCTTACAGCTATAATTGCAGATAAGGTATATTATCATTGTGATGAGAATGAAATTCTTGCAGAAGAACAAAAAGGGCGTTGTAAAAACTCGCAAGGCTGTAAAGATCTTGTCACTATAAACGCTGTTGCCATGACTCAAGCTCGTAAGCATCAAAGGAACTTAAACATGGCATATTTTGACTACAAGCAAGCACTATTGACTTTCTAAGCCATACGGTGAGGCTCTGGAGTACAAGCATAAAATGTTTTGATCATGGACAACCAAGGATAACTACATCAATGCGCTTTACGACGGGTACATTTCAAGGAAACTCCTTCTGCGCACAATGGTTCTGTTTAGCGTTGAATCCATTGAGTAAAACAATCAACAGCATGTCTCATGGGTTCAGAATTCATGATAATGGTGATGGTCATCAAGTGACCCATCTTCTTTACATGGATGACCTGAAGCTGCACGCTAGTTCAGCCCAGAAACTGCAGCAAGTGATCGATGTCACAAAGCAGTTTTCCAACGTTATCCACATGGAGTTCGGACTAGATAAATTTAGAACAGTGCAGTTAATCAGAGGGGAATTAGGGACCGCAGAGTTGGAGAACGAGTTCGAAAATGATGTCGAGGCGATGGCTGCAGGCGAATCATATAAATATCTGGGTATTCTCGAATCTAAGGGTATCCAGCATACAATAGTTAAGACAAGCCTAATGATTGCCTTCACTATGAGACTCAGATTGATTATGAAGAGTTTTCTCAACTCGGCAAACAAAATCATGGCAATCAACACATATACCATCCCTATCCTCATGTACTCCTTCGGGCTCATAAAATGGTCTAACACCGAGCTTGAAAAGTAAAACAGAATCTTTTGCGGAGAAATGAAGAAGCACTGAATGCACCACAGAAATTCAGCGATTAAAAGGGTAGTTCCACCATGACATATTGGGGTTAGAAGCGTTGTAGACGTCAAAAAACTGCGTGAGTCACAAGTTATAGAGTTGCGAGACTATTTTAACAGTAAAGGAAATTTTTGCTTTACAGTAGCATCTGTAAAGCGGATCTTGACTATGCGCCCTTAAATTTATCCTTAGATGGGGCCTTTAATATCAGGGCAGAAACCATAGATGAATTAGAAATACAATGGAGGCAGAAAGCCATCTATCGTGAGCACCTCAAAACGTTAGATAAAAATAAAGTGGATAGTGAGGCATGCAATATTTGGCTGAGAAAGGGTGTTCTGTATCCAGAGACGGAAGGATCCGTCATTGCGATACAGGGCAAGGTTGTCAGCACCAGGAAGTATCGCAAACACGTGTTAAATTAAGACGTGGTTGACCAGTTCCGATTATGTGGAGATATCAACTAATACATCGAGCACATTATTGATGGCTGTCGCGCAAATTGACCTGTCGCTAATCGACCTGTTATCGTGATGCGAGAAAACGAAGGTGAAAGAGTCTACATTATCGACATTGTTTGCCCGCTTAACCAAAATTTGCAGTGAACCTATACAACCAAGATCAACAAGTATAACGAGTTAAGGCATGAAATAAAGACCATATGAACGAATGTGAATCATGCATCTATTCATTTCATTGTGATTTCGGCTACAGGCAATGTGCACGCAAGATGTACGGAACATCTTGAATATTTAGGAGTCCGTAGGGTATTGGAAGCAGCTTAGTAGGCGGTTTTATTGAACACCTGTCGAATTGTAAGAAACTTTCTTGACCATCAGGAAGTGAGCGACTTAAAACCCGTGGAGTAGCAGATGGTAGCTCTAAGAGAGCATCCAGAGGTGACTGTTGTCACGTCCAACGCTCGTGGCCGCTCGTTATTGTATACCTCCAACATCATGGCAGGAGGTTTCAAGCATCGTTTTAAATTAGTTGAATTAACTTATAACTTTCTAATCTCATTAGTCACTTAACTTAGTCTGTGCCTATGATGTATAGTATAACCGGGTTTACCCGAGCCAAAGTTTACTAAAAAGAATAAAATAATTTTTAAATTTTTTATTAAACATGAAAATCGACGTTTTTCAAATAGGATCTTATTGCCTTTTTTGTTTTTAATTTAAAAATGTCCGTGGGATTCTAGATTGCTATTATCAGTCGAAAGAACCCATATGCAAGGACCTTCTAATTAAAGTGAGAAAACATGTTTTACCAGAACATGCCGAAAAACATACTTTATTTGCAAAACTTACCCCCTCTGTCTATAAAAAAACTATGCAGGATATCTCAAAATGATATTTTTTCTATTTCGTGATAACATAAACGCAAAAAAACTTGGCTAGATGTGATAAGTCTCCTTTTTTTAAAAACCTTGCTCAAACTTGAGGTCAAATTCCATTAGTTTTTGGCATTCATCCTCCATTAAATATTATTAATATTAATAATATTATTATTGGTGGTATTAAATGTACTAAAAATGTGTGTGTTCAAGGTATGGAATGACACAAGTAAATTCAGTATAAATTGTAAATTCATAATTATGGAAAACACCGTCCAGGGATGCTCTGCTGGAGATCAGTAGGAAAAGGATCCCACTATAAACGCCAAAGAGTACCAATTACATTTTTGGGAAAAGTTACAAAATGAATTAGGAATATTTATACCATCCCGCATCAAACATATCTTAAGGTTTAATGGTTTGGATAATCCCCTATCATTTCATAAAATTTCTAAGGAAATCATCTTGGACTTGAAAATTTTGACTAAGACAGTAATGCCTCATGTTATAGAAGAAGGAGAAACGGATATGAAACAATATTATAAAATTTTCCACAAGAAATCTCAGCACTTTATTTTTGTAGTGGGAGACAGATTGCACTTAATAGAACTAGTATAGTTCGTCAACTCTAAGCCTCTGATTATTGGCGGACCGCCTCATCCCATATCACTGCTACATTATCATCAAGAAAATCAACGTTCCAGACTGATATTACCGTGGAATATAGAGAAAAAAACTTAAGGCGACTTGTTACAACTCTAGTAGAAAAAATTTTACAACTCATGGACTCACGACAACGATAAACAATGAATGAGTAAATGAGTGTCAGCTACAAAGAATTTTGCAGATGGCGATTTAACTTATCAGGCAACTATTATATGTCCTGTTTGCTCCGACGTTAAAAGCCTCACTGAATGCACTACAGCTGGATCTATACAAAAGCGATGGGTAATATAGGATTTTAAACGGCACCTAACCACATCTCACTTTAGAAATATGGAGGTTAACCGTAAAAAACAGACACAATCATCGAATGGAGCAACAGCACCTCAAGAAAATATCAATAATTTCCAATCGACAGACCAGATTAACAATAACTTAAGCTACGAATCATTGGTTTCAATTAATACTGATAATCAATATCAAGAGAATCAGTATCCTTCATTATCTACGGGCACGATGATTGGGACAGCAATGAACCAGCTTTATTCGAATGACGAGAACAGGGAAAATCTTACGGGGGAATATTAGGTAAAGGTAGTTCTCGGATAAACTTCCTTCACTGTTAAAGCTGTTAGCCGTTAATCTGCCATTACCGTTTTTAAGTCGATTTAGTCGGACAATAAATTCCAACGCTATATCGCTAATTGAAGGTACTTGTCGTGGGACAGATCTTAGAGTATTTCTCAAATCAAGAGGTTTAGCCCCTTATGTTCTGCTCAGCAAGGATGCCACACGTATTACTGGACGAGTAGAGTGTGACCCTAAGACGCATCAGTAAATTAGGTTTCTTGCACCGTTTAATAATTAGGGAATGCCTGTTTCATTCGCATCTGAAGCTACTTTTACAAAAGAAATTGAGGAGCATTTTCAAAATAATACATCCGCCTCTTTACTATATGTTGTGATAGCTTAATCGTTACAAAAAGACGCACCTTCTTTCTGCCCCAGTCTATTTGGAATGGACAACAGATTTCGTATAGAAAATGTTCTTAAACGCTGGAAATACATGACTGATCATCTTAAAGAGAACGGACTACCAGTGCTGGGCATTTCTTCGGACGGTGACTATCGATTCACGCGAGCAATGCGGATACACACAAACATTGGTTTAAAGAAATCTAATTTCGCAGCTATAGCGGTCGGTTTTTAATTACCTGAATTTCATGCGAAGGTACTGCTAGAATTCAACTGATTTCAAGATCCGGTACACACTGGTGTAAAACTTGAAACAAGGCTCTCTAAGTCTTCAATGAAAGTGACAAAATTAAATAAAGTTTCAAAAGATAAACACTTGCTGACTCAAAGTGACTCATCATCGAAGGACAAGATGAATTTCCAGTTCGTTTTAAAAATTTTCAATCCTAAAAGTTGGAATTTGCCAGAAATTCATATTCCAGGTAGCGAGGCGACGCGGGCCTATAACAAATTAGTATACTACGTACTTAACTCTTTCTTATCGATGACTTTAACCATTGAAGACAGATTATACAATATTTGGCACAGTGTGTTCTTTTTCAATCTGTGGCGAGCTTGGCTGAATTGTATTGCCGAATACTCAGTAAAAAATAACTCTATCACGGCTGGCACCTATTTATCTATTGAGTTTAATGATCATGGGTTACTGAATTATATCTTTCGTTGCATTAAAACAAAATCCCTAGAGCACTTGCCACCCTGCCAGCATGAAAGCCAAGAGTGTGAAAGCTTCTTTCGAAATTTAAGGTCTACTAGCACAACGTGTTCAACCGTTGTAAACTGCAGTCTGTTAGAAGCGTTTTATCGTATCCAAAGACTGAAGTTACAGACAGACGTTGCTGTTACTGACTTTAACTCTGAAGATGAAAAACTTTTATTTCCTAGAACTAGATATACATAAATCAGTACCCACTCTCTTCCCAGAAAAAATGTGTCGATTCGAAGTTTATCTGTAATTAAAACTATTCTTCGTCGAGCAAAAAATGATGCATTTTCTGTCATCTGTGTTCTAGGTATCGATGTCGATATAAAAAATGCAGATGATATGCAAATCAGGGATTTAACCAATAATATGTCAGGTGATCACGATATTTTCGATAATGAAGAACACTCGGATTGCAAAGAAATTTAAGTTAGCTCAACTGAAGAGACTGAATCGGAAGAAGCTTACAATATCGAAGTCTTGCAGATTTGACCATTTTGTCCAATGCAAACGGTAATTTGGAATTACAGGATTACTTCGAAACTCAAGTTAAAATTAATCCAAATTATTCGTTTACTATCGTGAAATATACGCGTAGCGAAGAGTTTGTAGTAATATGGTCTTCCATATGTTGGCTTCTCAATTCTAAGACTACAAAATTAAGCATCGATCGATTGCAAAGATTCAGAACGTCAGAGTACGAGAAATCCCTAATAAACAATTAGACTGCTGCAGCCAAATGGACTATTGAATCTGAAGAAATCAATATCGGGGACTGGTGTCTTTTTCAAAAAGTTGCTCACAACAACTTTATGATAGGAATTGTTTTTGGTTTTGCCTATACTACTGGTAAAACTTGGAGAACCATATAGTACTTCAGTACTTCAGCTAGGATCAGAGGTAACACGAAGTCTATTGCTGTCCTTTGTCAATGGTTTAATGTAGATAGCAATGGTAGTTTGAAGTCACTTGAAATGTCTGTGCATTGGTATATTTTCATAGAACAGTACAGGTACGCAATTCTGCCTCCTACCTTAACACAGATTGCTCTAACCTTAATAAACGACGTTCATAATATAATAAAAAAACATATAATAAAAACGTATCACTTCAAAAACAGGGTGGAGTGAAAATGTTAAAATTTATCGCATCTTTTCAACTGAGGGAGAAAAAATTGTGGATTGATATCCGAAGAAACTAAAGAATGGATTTAGAAGTATAATATTTTCTATTCTTAGTATTGTCTTGAAATATTAATTATTCTTGGTTAATAAAGCGAACAATATTCTGGGGTTTACAGATTTTGAAAAGTTTAACAAAAAAACGGGAAAAAGTAAAAAAAAAATAAGTAAAATAAAAAAATCGAAAATTTCTCAATCTCGAAAGAAATTTTCTTACAAAAAAGTATGATTGTAAAATATTACTTTAGTTTGAATTTAAGACATTTCAGCTTCAACATATTCTTCTTTTTTTCAAAATATGCATATATAAGTAAATAAAGTATATGTTTTTCGCAGGTTTTTAAATAATTTAAATTGAGCAATATCTTCTTTTATAATGTATGATTTTTCATCTTGTTGACTAATAAAAACTGTCCGTAAGGAAAATTCGCCATAAATTTTGAAGCAACAGCAAAATGTTCGTTTTATTTCAGGAAAAAAATTCCTGCCGTTAAACGGCAAAATTGACAATTCTAAACATCGAAAGTCGTATGGTTCGAAAATTAAAAAATAGAAATCCATCTCCTATTATATTCAGTTTACTAAATTGATGAATACATGAAAAAAAAATTACAAAATGAAGTCATTTTCATACTTTTCATGTCAGAATGAATAAAAATTAAATAAATTAAATTTATTTCAAGTCATAAAAAATTAATATAATTTTAATTGTTATTTTTACATAAAAATCTGCATTTCTTTAAAATCTTTTGAAATATTCTCCTTATTTCAAAAATTCCACTACAAGTGACCTTAATGGTCAACATCACAACCCCAAAGTTCATAAGCGGAAAGTTAAATTATCTTATGTTTGATATTTATTGAAAACTATAAAATATGTAAAGCGTCATTCTTAAATGGCTCGTACGTTGCAAATAATATATTAGGAAAACGAAATAAAAAAATTTCTTACCATAAATAAATAAGGTTTAAAAACTGTTTCACAGACTTTCCTCCACATTAAGACTCTATCATGACCTTCTTCAAAAAAAATCCAGAAACTATCCCTGATCTTAATTCCGTCTAGGTTTTCAATATATATGAAATTCGAGATTAAAATAATAAACTTGCCAGGACTTAAATTTAGTCAAAAAATTAAATTTCTAATTAATGCAGGCTTCACCTTTTCTGATTACATTTCGCCTGTCGATTTTAAATGTTTTCAATTATCATTATGATTATACTGTAATTTAAAAATTTTAACTTAAAATTAAGTTAAATTATTAAGTCATTAAACTTTTATAGTATGAATTATAATAAAGTTAATAACAAGTTAATACATGCGATGAAAAATGTGGTTATATATATATATATTTCTGGTGCAAAGAAATTTTAATTATAATACTCTCCGTGTCACCTACGCTGGCTGCGCCACCCCTAACTTTAGATAGTGCGAGCTTGAGTCCGACTTGTGCAAGCAATCATCAAGCAGTCAATGGAAGTCAAAGCGTGCTTATTGAAATTAGTGTTATTTCACGATTAAAATCATAGTTAGCTAACAATAAAGAAGCAATCGTATAAAATCGTATGGAATTATATTAAATCTGAAATAAAATCATACGAAATTAAATGCAATCGTTGGCAAAGATTCTTCTGATTTCAGAGTGAATGGCCCCTCGGGATAACCATTCCCACCGATTGCGACTCCTTCCTGAGCTCCATTCGAGGCTTTTCAAATTATGTTGTTCAGCTCGTTTGAAATTCCTCCTGATCGAGAAACGTAGACGATGCTGCAAATTATAGGATTTTAAGGCAAAAAATACGTTATAGGGGAGTTGATAGAGTTATCGTAATAGAGCATTTTCATTTGTGACGGTACGCGCGCCAATCGGCCTGCGGGGGAATAGTTTCCTCCCTACACCCCTATAGTTTGCATGTATTGCCGTCGTTTAAAAAATTTTTTTGTTGTTTTTTTTTCGAAATGCAGAGTGAATATTTGGGAAAATGGTCTGGAGTCGTCAAGACCCGATATATCCAAAAATTTGAAAAAATCGAAAACTTTGATCCGTATGCTCTTAAAGATATATAGTGTTTTAAGTTTTAACTTAATATTCTAGTTATAACTTATTATTTTCTTCCAGTATGAACATTAAAATTTAGGAATATTCGTACTGAAGTTTTGTATTCCTTTCCATTTAAGTTGTCAAATGTCTTTGCTGGCGTAAAAGGCGGTGACAGTTTGTTGAGATTTTGAGGTTAGTAGAGCAACCTGGTTAGGTTAGCAATCTGCTCGCATGATTAAAAAACTCTAGTGATATTATTATAAAGTTTTAATACTGCATTCTTCTTTCTCAGTTTAATGTAAATAAATGGTAATTTTACATAAATCTATGAAAAAACATTTTTTCCATGAGAAATCCCGAAATTGTACGTTTCAAAGAACCGTACGAAAATTCAAGATTTTTTTTTATACAAAAAAGCAAAGAATACTAATTTAAAGAATGTCTACCTTATACTAATACATTTTTTATTTTCCTTGGGTAACATGATTAATTTTCTACCAAAAAAGACATCTTTTTTAACAAAATACATAAATTTTTAACGAAACCGGGATACACTTTGAACCCAAAGTGAGAAAGTTATGCGTAGAGTTAGATATTAAATTTCTAAAAGAAAAAAACTATTTTTCAAGTAAAATACTTGTATTTCTGACTAAGGGAATTAATTTTTAAACATAATTGTGATTCTTAAATTATTAAAAGAATTTTAAGCAAAATTTGTATTCTCCTATGACGATTAAAGAAAATTTAAATCTCAAAAAACTCACTATTTTATCCTACCTCTTTTTATTCGATTCTTTACTGAGCAGCAAATACTTGTTTTCCAGGTCAAACATTCGCAGCGTATGAATGACACGAATTTGAAACCGTGGATTATTTTAAATGGTGATGGATCAATTAAAAGTGCTCATTGTACGTGCATCCCGTCTGAAAATAACCCTATTTGGCCCTATTACAAGTCGGGTACTAATCGGGGGCTGGTCAGGTTATTAATTTTGACAAGGTCGGGGCCTCGTCGTGGCTGTTCAAGAGCTGGTCGGGCTTTTTTCTTCACTAATTTCCGTGCGGGTAATCTTCAGGCTCGGATGGGGTGCTAGTGATTCTAATGTTTGAGTTTTCGGCGAGGTCTCATTAAATAAGGTAATATCTAAACAAGCGTAATGATTTTTTTATTCTAAAACACTAGGAATATATTTAACAATAATTTTTTTAATTTTTCAGTTTTCAGAATAGTCTGATCTTACCATTTTTTCGTTTTCACGTATTTAAAAAGTATTTTCTTTAAAGAAGTTCTCATTTATTACATAAACACTCTGCTTTTGGAAATATTCGTTAAAACTACACTGTAAAAAATTTCGGGAATTTTCCCCACTATTTAGTGAAGAAAAATCCACATTTTCGTTTTGGAAAATCACTTTCCCCAAGATTTGGAAAAACTTACCTAAAATTTCTTATAACTCACTAAAAAATTGGGGAAAAGTCCCCAAAATTTTGGAAATTAGATAATACCTACAATTTTTGGGAGATTTCCCTAAAATTAGGGTTACATATACGAAAGTTTTGGAATATTCCCTACAATTTGGGGAATTTAGTGATTCCCACTAAATTTAGAGAATCGTTCCAAAACTAATGTTTAATTTGCTGCGTAGACCAGGTAATTTATCTAAAAATGCTTGAGTGTTTCTGTATGATCCGAAAGATATTTTGCCCTAAAATGTTCGATAAACTAGCACAATATATTGAATAAATTTACACCCTTTCTTGGAGAAAAGATAATAATTTTGTATCAAATCAACTTTTGATCAAAACAGCGATCAAAATCTACAAAAAGACGTAGGTGATAAGTGCCCGCCGGAAGTCATAAGACTCAATATTTGTATAGATGCTGGAAATTAGCGTCAACACAATTCTGCGGAAAATGCCCCAAGAAATTTTTTACAGTGTAATTTCTTCGGAACAATTGTATTATCAAATGACCCCTATTAGTACCCGATCAGGCACCGACTAGGTTAAACTGGGTCACCTGACTAGCCCCTGACTAATCTATCGTGACGCTACTGGTCGGGGGTTAGTCAGCCATATTGCAACAGTCACCTTTTTCCTTCCGCATAGACCGTATCCTGAAACGCTGTCGTGCACTGAAAAATTAGTTGCATAGCCAGTACCCCCAGTTAACAGAGCAATAATTCCACAAAAGACGTCGGATATAGATTGGGACAGAAACAGTGATTATTACGGTCAGCTTTTGGTGTGGTTGAAATGAAAGGAAAATGTAAATTATAAGAAAGTAAAATTAATCTATTTTATTTCAGACGCATGCTTAGATTATGTCCTACCCATCAATGAAGAGAGTCTAAAAACATTTCTGACAGAAATCGAAGAATCTGAGTCGGATGCAGCAATATTGCGAGTGATAGAGCCGTTTTGTTCACGAAGGAATGCGAAAGAAGTAAGGAATTTGCCACTCCCATTGACTTACCTGTACGACGAAAAGTACATGAGTTACACGCTGCAGGATTTACTCGAACTTGAGGTTGACGTCAGGATGACGGAGGAACAATAGCATGCTGTTTTTGTAGACACAGTGATACGAAAAAAATGCCTCAGCTGGTACACGTTTAGCGCAGGCAGGATTTCAGTTTTAATGTTGAAAGTTTTTGCCGTACATCTGTGGAAAGGCCATTCCTATCCTTGATGAAAAGTGTCTGCTACCCTATGTCGAGGACATTTAAAACGAAAGCTACGGAATATGGGCTCAAACTCGAAGACTCAGTAAGAACATAATACCGAAAAATAATGAAACGTGACCACAGGAATTTCCGTGTCGCTAAAGCAGGTTTCGTAATTTCTCAGGAGTATTCAGTTCTTGGAGCGTCTCCGGATAGCCTCACGAAATGTGAATACTGCGCTCTAGGTTGTGTGGAAATTAAATGTCCACACAGGATTGAAGTCGCCTCACATCACCATGCAAGAATTTTTACTGGTGGAAAGGTCATTCCTACGTAGGGAAGATGACAGTTCTTTCACACAAGATGGAGAACATGCCTATTTTTACCAAATACATCTGCAAATGCATGTTACACGTACTAGTCATTGCGATTTAGTTGCGTAGTAGAAAAACCGTTTAAGTGTAGAGTGCATCTATTTTGACAATACCTTTTTGAACAAAAATTAGAGAAGGCCCTTTAATTTCACAAACATATTATAATGCTAGAAATATTAGGAAAATGGTACACCACGTCCTAGGATAGAGGTGTAGATTTAAAGTTGTGGTGTGATTCCCGTGAAGAAGACGATGGAGATGAAATGATTTTATGCGCACATGATGATTGTAAAATTAAGTGGTTTCACGAAAAATGTGTGAACTTACCGAATGCGAGTAGTTTTTATTGGTTCTGCAGAACGTGAAGCATAAATATTTGTATTGTCTGAAAGGTTGGTCTTAGTGGGAAAATTTAAATTTTATATTATAATGTCCACACAAATTAAATCTGTATTTGTTAGCGTAAAAAAAGTGTATATATCAGATTTAATTACTGTCCTCAAATAATAATAAAATACAATGTAAGATTAGATTAAATTACAAAGCATTAATTGTTATTTCAACGGCGATAAACATATGATGTTTAACAAAAACGCTCATGTATAAATAAATGTACTTTTTTAATATTGCAAAATGTATGAGTACTAACAGTATAAAAGCTGAAACATTACTTTTCCGTAATCTCGAAGTTATGGTTCACTTTTCAATGTTTTTAATACTAAATGATTCTACTTTTCGAAATTCTTAAATTTCTTTTTTTTTAACAAACAACTTACTTTAAATTTAAGGTCTAACTTTGTGTATTTAGTATCACACTTACCCTATCGACCCTAATGCTGAAATTCGACAGCAATATAAATATCAACTGGAAACGTCACCTGTTTCACTAAAGTCCTCGAAATTGATACATTGGTATGTCATAGGCACTACGGAAGGGCGCATATTAATAAGGGCAGGGCAAACGATAAGAATTTTTTTTAAACGCTGACTCCATGCTGCCGCCCACACAACAAGCTGATGGGAATAGTGTCTGATAAAATTTGATATTTTTGTCATGTCGATCCTATAATCCCTTCAACGTGAATCCTCACTTGTGAGATGTTTCGCATTTGTTCCAAATCTGCTGGATGGAGTTGAGTTTTTCTTGCAAAAAAATGGAGAGTAAAGTACAGATTTTGAAGCTACAGTAACAGATGGATGAATTGTTTTCATCCCACGAGCCTTTCGTAAATGCGGGCATGTTTAAAAAGGCTCCTGTCATGTTCGCTGAGTCCTTAATAAGGAAACCTCGATCAGCCAGTACTAAGTCTCCGGGCAGCAGTTTTTCCAGGAAACCTGAATTTTCATTTAAATACTCATCACTAGCTCGACCACCCCAAGCTTCAGAAATGAAAGAGACTATACCCTGTGGAGTTATTCTCAAAAGCAGCTTGACTGTTTTGTGGTGTTTGTAGTTCGACCAACACAGAGCACTAGTGTGCAAGTCTGACGGTCGCTCTATGAACACTTCAAAACAGTCAATAATTGTAGAAACGTTGTTTCCGAAAGACTGTTTAGAACATTCTTACAGGGAGGAAATCAAAACTTGTCTGCTAGGCCAATGCACAAAATATTTCAAACTACAGTAAAGAACATGCAGGCACCTACGGAAATAGCGGTTAACCATCTGAAAAGATTCCTATTTGTAAATTTGGAAAAACAACCTTTGTACCTTTTACTTTCAATATTGCTTATTCTAAATCTAATTCTTAAATACCCTGTCATAATAAATGAGTAAAAATAATAAAAATGCACAATTTTCCAAACATGAAATAAAACAAAGGACACTCGAGGAAAATGCAATATCTTCCTTCATTCATCAAATTTTCAAGTAAATTTTCAAAAAAAATGTCTTTCTCTAGAAACAATGGATTGAAGCAAAACCTACGAAGAGTAAACTTATAATTACAAAAATCAATAACTAATTTATCCTTAATGACAAACTTTCTTTTTACCATACAAATCCTGTTATCATACCTACCCCTATCAACCCTATAATTCGAAACATTTTTGCGAGAAAAAAGAAAGCAGCTTAAACCTTTACCTGTAGGATAGAAAGTTAAATGAAAAATCGAATCTTAGCTTCATCAAAATTAAAAGCAGTTACTGAAAAGTGGTTAGCACCGTGTTGCCGCGATTAAACAAATACTGACAAATCTTCATATGGAGTTTTATGAGTATTTTGTACGTCCTTAATCCGGTGAAGTACTTCGTTTCGGCATCAATGTTTAAAAAAGATTCCTCGGACAACGCAAATGTATCCACCCGTTGCTGCAACTTCTCGAATGTCAGACAGGGTAATTAGATATCAGACTGAGGGGAAAATGCGATATTTATGTTTGTTTTTCATTGTAAAATATGAAAATATGTCGATAGATCCATGTTAGATGGAGAGATTAATGAACCTCAATTTTGAGATAAAAATGTAAGCAAATAATAATTCGAAAATAAAGTTAATGTTTGTGAATTTCAGCCGAAAAATATTCTTTGGAGCAACTTTAAAATGTAGAATGTGATAGACGGGAGATTTATAATATCACTAAAACTTACTCTAAATTTAATTTTTATTGTGTTCATTAATATTCTTATACGTAACTGAGTTGAAATAAAACGTTCATTTTAAGAACAAGTGTCTATTTAATTTATAGTTTCGAAAACAAAGCCTTACAAAATATTTCACGATTTTTCTTCTTTTATTTTAAAAACGTCTCTGAAATATGTCATCCCTATACTGGTAATGTATTTTTCCTTTCAGGAATACCCCCGGAGGTTTGGCCCTTTAAATTTGTATGGCCTAATGAGAATGCTCTATACCGTATAACTATAACTATAACTCTACTGCGCATCTGCAACTGCCATTTAAATCTACTGCGCATGTTTAGGTATCATTTATATCTACTGTGCATCTATAAGTGCCGTGGAGTTCTCAGGGTGGCCGTTTTAATCGAGGAAACCAATTCCCAGTTTTTTTAATTAACATTTTTTTCATAGGGTGGCCGTTTTAAGGAACGAAAAACATTCCCAGTCATTTCCTGGATTTTTCCCGGTTCACAAACATTTGTAACTGTCAATGAAATTTAAAAAATCGAACACTTAATTAAAAAATTAGTCCATTCAAAGTAATGAAAACTAAACTGCAAATGAAAACAGTCGAAGTGAAATTCTTGACTTTTAATGTTTTAAAATTTAAGTTAAAATTTGTTTCATTCAACAATTTTGTATTTAAATCCTTAATAATTTACACGTATAAAATGAAGCTACGAACACTTTTCAACTGAACAATTTCAAATTAAATGCAGTTAAATTTCCCATTTAAACAAAATTCTAATTTATAAATTGTAGAGTTCAAAGATTCAGATTCAGTTCCGAAAATATAAATTCACGTTCTCATTTTCAATGTTTGAAATTAAAGAGTCAACCAATGGATTTAAAAATGTTGAAAATTGTAACAATTTAAGCAATTTTGAATTCCAATTCCACGTCCGAATTTACTAAAAATTTAACTTTTTCTGTTCAAATCCTGAATTTTAAATTTTAAACAAAATTATTCATTTTAACTCAGAAATAAGATTCTTCTGAAAAAATCCCTGCTCAAATCAAGAATTTTAATTCTCTTTGAAAATTCTCCATTTCAATTAAGAGTTATAATTTTTTGGTAAAATTCTTTGTGCATTAAAGAAATTTTCTTAAAATCTTCCACATTAATTCTTGATAATTTTGTAAATCATTAAAAATCTTGTTGAATATTCTCTTAAAATTAATTTAATAAAGTAAAATTCATTTTCAATTTTTCTGGGAAATGCTTTTTATTTTTCTGAAGCCTTTTAAAAATCTTAAAAAGCTTATAAATTTGTTTTTAGAAATCTGCCAGAATCTATATTTTGTTTTAAAATATGGCGTGGACTATTTACAACGAAATTTTACTACGATTAGTCGGACTTTGTCGGTACACGTAAACACTTAGTTTAAATCATTCGAAATTATTTCAAATTTGAAAGTAATTTTAAATTTTTTTAGCTCTTCTAAATATCCCTTTAAATTTTACTTAAAAATTAAATTTTGTTAAATAGAACAATTAAAATTGTATCGTTCAAAATTGATTATTTTTTTCAGTTTTTAATATTTAATAATAACTGAAGCATTGGATAAAATATCGTTGTATCAACACATACCTTGTATCCATTGAATTGGGAATTAAATGTCAAAATATTCGAGGTTTTACACTTCGAAAATGTACCTTATTCAGTCTAGGATTGAAGTTTTTTTTAAACAAAGGTTAGTTGGTTAGTCAGTTAGTTGTAATGCGGGCAGGGAGCTCCCTATAGGAGCTTCCCTGGCGCTCAAGCTATGAAGCCTACTGTGCCACACTCTTAACTGTTGCTATCAGTAGTTAACTCCAGACCTCTTAAAGAACCCCAGCAAGTCAGTCACCAATAGCATTGTAGCTTCCTCAGGTTCCATAAAATAGGTCCATTCTGCACGTACAGCCCAGGATAGACTTTGTCTGTCGGCAACCCCGGACCTGCTCCCAGTATTCTCAGTGCTTACTGTGGATCCAGCTTTTGATGGCAAGGCCGATGCAGCAAGACGCTAGACCCAGTACCGATTCCGGCACTATATATTTGCCTGTCGCACCCCTTCTTGCCAGCTGGTCCACTTTCTCGTTGACCTGGATCCCTGTATGGCCAGGGACCCAAATGAGAGCCACTTTATTCTTTTCTGCAAGTCGATTTAATGCCTTTTTGCATTCCCAAACCAGTTCCGATGTTATTTCTGGTTTTCCCACTGCAGTTAGTGTCACTTGGCTATCCGAACAGATCGTAATCTGTCTTCCAGCCTCCTTTTCCTCTAATAATGTCTCAGCACTTCGAAGAACGGCAAGGACCTCCGCATGAAAGACAGTAGCATGTCTCCCAAGCAAGACCACCCCTTCCCTTCTCATCGCACTGTCATAAATTCCTGCTCCTGACCCTCCCTCTCCCCTTGAGCCTCGCGTGTGCCGCTTTTGCAGTTATCGCAAGGTGAAGAGGTTCTTCGCAGAGCATGAAGCCTATCGCTGCTGTAGGCGTCGTCCTCATTGCTCCCGTTAGACCCTTAAACGCTAGCGTTTGCAATTGTCGCAGCCGGTCCTGCATCGTTTGGAGTTCTGCTCGTGTCCACCAGAACACAGCCGCATGAAGGAGCCTCAGTTTAAGGACCGCGAAGTCGAGCCATGCAAGCACTTTGGGCCCTATTCCCCACGTAATCCCAAAAGCTCTCCTACACATCCAGAAAGTCATGACGAATTTCCTGCATTAGGTCTCCAGGTTCTTTGCCCAGCTCAGTTTGCTATCTAGTATGACTCCCAGGTATTTAACCGAGTTTGAGAACGTCAGCCTCACGCCACAAAAAACAGGAGCATCAACGTTCGGCATATTGTAATTCTTCGTAAAAATGACCATTTTGGTCTTTTCTGGATTTACCGAGAGCCCTGAGCTATCGCAACCGAGTTCCACGATGCGCAGCGCCGATCTTGTAAGGCCCATCAAAGTTTCCAGATGAACCCCCCTAACTAAGATTACAAAGTCATCCACATATCCCGGAGTATAATACCCCTCTTCATTAAGCCTACGAAGGAGACCATCCACAACTATGCACCACAGGAGGGGCGATAGGACACCCCCCTGTGGACATCCCCGCGGCGCTACTTCTTTAACCAGACCTTCACCCCATCTGGTTTCGGGTCTCCTTCAGCGTAACATACTTCCTATCCAGCTTACCAGCTGGTTTGGTACACCACACCTCGAGCCGAAGACGAACCGAAGATGAGCCGATGGCAAGTACTGTAAACTTCACAAGAGTTTTAACTGCCTACTTTTAGCTCCTGTACAACAATTTTTTGAAAATTTATAGTAATTTTTGGAAATTTATGGTAAAACTACAAAAGTTACCTAAAAATTACGACAATTTTTGATAAATGTGTAAATTACCGAAAATTTATAGAAATTTAGTGTATCCGAAGCTTTTTGGCAGAAATTAAAAAATTCTTTAAATGTCTGAAAATTTATGGAGATTTCCGGTAATTTATCAGTCATTTATGGTAACTTATCACTTCGAGTATGTCCAAAAACTATTCACAACTCACAATCAGTCTCTAAAGCGTCAAAAATCTTTTTATAACTGATTTTTACCACTAATTCGGAATTGGTCACTTCTCGCACGCAATACATGCCCCGAAAATCTAACATTTCGTGCATGCGTTAGAAACAAATATTTATTGTTTGATCATCGCACAGAGTGCACTTTTCAAAACTGGTCATTTTTATTAAAATGATACTATTTCTTTCGAAAACTCACCGTCTTCCAGAATGGCTAGTAACAAGACTAACTGCCAATTAAATAAATGTGCAATTTTTCAGGTTTAATCTATTAATTTCATAGGAAAAAAATATGGTCTGAGCCTACACCTCACGCTGTTACAACTAATGTCACTTTTATCTACTGCGCAGGACGTGCGCAAATGGTTTCAGTCAGAGCACACTTTTTGAAAGGTTTGATTATGAAAAATAATATTTTTAGAACTATCCAGTCGCTAGATTTCAGATTTGAAGATTCTACTCTTTATATAATAATGTAACTTATTTGGTAAAAAATTGAAAATTGATTTTCTTTATTTAAAAAATTCGAACATTTGTTTGAGAACTACTGTATTTTAAAGTATTGCTTACTTGGGAATTTATTTCTTTGCTAGAAAATTCTTCTTTTTTTTTAATTAATCTTTTTCGTTAAACATTCATTTGGCTTGTATTGAAAAATAAACTATTTTTTTTAAACTCATTTTGTTGAGGTTCAAAATTAGTTGTTTAACTGAACATTAAATTGTTGCTGATCGTTGTTTTTTAGGTTGTGCCTTGAAGAATTCTTTAATTGGAGTAAAGTGTACCTAATTCTATCAGAAGAGAAAAGCTATAGTCTGTCGAATATTAGTGCGGAATTTTCCCATAAATGGAACTGTGTATGTTTATTAAAAATAATTTTGAATTTGATGTTCATTTTGTTATTTTTAAGCCTAAATTCGAAATAAGAGCCAGGATTTGCGTGCTTGAATCGATGTTACGGAAGCTTGTGTCAGTTGGCGAATTCGTTAATGGCAGAGAACTAGAAACATACGAAGTATTATCTATCTGTTAACTGATAATTAATTAATTACACATTATATATCAGTATTAAATGTTTTATTATTATTTTGGTTCATTAGCATTTTTTTATCAACACGAAATCACAGATTCCGACCGGTCACGTGAATTCGGGAAGAGTGACAGATAAGTGATAAGTATTGTTTTGTGGCTAATAATTGTAACTTTCACTTTAGTGCCAGTTGTGCACATCATTTTCTATGATATGGCTGATAGCCAGAAGAAAACTTAATAAGGCGCTTGGGTCAGGATTCTATTATTCGTTAAAAAAGAAGTGAGACAATCTGTGCTGCTCATCACAGACAACAAATATGCATCCAGAACTAAAGCTGAATACAAACTAAATTTGAAACAGTCTTACTACATATCGTGGGAATCGCTATTATTATCAAATTATATTTTTATCCCAACAAATAAACTCTAATTAAATTCCACATTTAGTATTTTATCTGACTGCATGGAATTCAATTCCTTTCAATACGCCTAAGTTATGTTCTTACCTACAAATTAGTTCTATTTCACAAATAGAGACGGATTCTTATATTATATCAGCTTATTCCTTTCAAAACCCAGAAGAGGGGGTTCAGAAACCGGATTTAAAACAAATTCCAGATTTCAATTTCGTTTAATTATTTTGAATCTGTTTTCGTTTATTAGGCATAGTAAAAAAAGAAATATTTTTCATCTATATACAAGCCAGGCATAAAAGCACCTTAACACAGTTGTTTTCATCTAAAGAAATTTGAAATATATAGCCTAAAATTACATACAAAAAACTTTTCCCTGCGAGCACGAAGTTTAAAGATGTTCTCAGAACGTCCTAAAGACGTTTTTAGGATGTCAAGTTTAAAAGACGTTTTTGGAACGTTCATAAAACGTCCTTAGTCAGACCCAAAAAAAGTTCACTGTTCTAAATACGTCCTAAAAACTTCTATAAAACATTTTATATTTTAGAAAGTTATTTGGCCTGACTTAGGACATTTTTAAAAAGACCTACAAATGTCTTGGGATATTCGTTTTCACTGGATGGCATACACACCTTTTTTAAGGAATCTAGTTTATGCCATGGCTCTACATTTTATAAATATTTATTTTTTTATAAAGGTTATAAACATTTTGTATTTTAAAGATCAATCTTTCGAGAAAAAATCTGCACAATTAGTCTGACCTTACTCGACTCGATGATAACGGTGAATGGATTCCTTACTATCAGGTGTATGCTCCATAATTCTTTCCAAGTAGTTTTATTATATATATTTCATAATGGTTTAAAAGATGCAAACGGCTGCTAAATATTGTGGCTAGGGAAGTTTAACATATGACGACATCCATCAAATACCTAATGGTGTTTGAATTTCTTCCTAGAACCAAGGTTGTGGCAAATGCGGCGACAGAAGCACCACATGACGATCTATCTGGCTGTTTTACAACCAGTTTCGATTTAGCGTCACTTGGAGATAGTGTTAGATAACGCACTTGAATGATGAATGATGATAGATGAACTTCTTTTCTTTATTTGAAATCTGATCGTACGTTAGATTTTCGCAACTACTGTCAAAAATGACAAGTTGTGTACCATTGTATAAGTAACATCGCCAATGTCCAATGCAGCTTCCACCAATTATTTAAATGTCTGTCTCATTGTGTACTTCGTCTACATATTCTAAGAGAACCAGGCTTAGGACAGTTAATATGTCCAACTTTGATTTGTTCTTTAAAGCTTCTAAAAATTTGTCCAAATCTCGATCATCCAACCATGCATTCCATAATTCTGTCAGCACTAACCACTGAAAAACGTATGTGAATGAGACAGGTATCAGTCTCATTTTCCAGGATTTTATCTTCACAGGTGTCATCGAGCATGTTGGAAACTTTAGGCTCTTTAACAGTGACTGTCTTTTTAGTCTTATTACGGTTTCCTTTCTGCTTCATTGCCCCCAGAATATATTTAGGTTCTCGAATTTTCATATTTCTAAGGTGACGACCGTCAATAATTTCTAGAAGTATGGAGAGAGAAAAGAAGCGGTTCATTTTTTGTTCCGTCTCCGTTTTCCAGAAATTATCATCCCTTCATAATATTATTATTCTCATTTCCAAAGAAGTCCAAACAATTAACAGGCCGTAAGAATACTCAGTGTGATGAAGTTCGCCTTGCACTTTATAGTAATATTTGTGCCTTACATTAATCAGCAATTCTGGCAATTTTGCTGTCGAAAATACCTGCAAGGTCTCTATTCTTTTCGAAAAGAGCCTCTTTTGTCAGAGCTTTTCCTCTTTTAGGACATTTAATTTCCACTATTCCACCTTCATGTACACTGTACAAAAAGTTAGGCTTTCGTTTCAGAGCGTCAGCTAAAGAAATCTTCAAGTATGTGAGTTTTCCATCAAGAAGACCATCTGTAATCTTTTCACGAAAGGTGAAGGTCAGTCGCGTCTTCTGCATATTTCTCCGTGATTAGAGGCAGTGACCATCTTTGTTCGCACACGATACCATTCACCGTTGATCTCTTCTATCATCCATATTATGCAATGCAGCAGGTGCCGTTAAATGCAAATATTTAAATACGGCTGATTGTCCGTACTGCTTTTCGATGGAGTCTGTTATTGGATGCCCAATTCGAGCATTGTATGCTCGTCTTTTGGAAAAATCAATTATTTTGTCAGCATAATACTTGCAAAATATTCGATTCGTCGATTCTACCAAATTTGTCGATATATTTAGCAAGAAACTCTCAGTGTCGGCTGCTAAATTTCTTTTTAGATCCAATAATTGATGATGGACACCAATGTAAATTAAGAGGGGCACATGCTTGTCTTTACCTTTAATGTCCCCCTTAGTACACGGCCAGCCGCAATGTTTTTTGCACCTGTCATGATCACCGAACACATGATACGGTATTATCAGAATATCTTGATGAAGGAGCTTCAGTTCCTCCTTATGAGAAAGAGTTGAGTCCTCTCTTCTTTTCTTTGCCGCTTCGAGAATTTCTTGTTTAAATATCAACTGACTGCTTCCCACCAACTTTCTAGCCGCTCTAACCTCCTTATTTGGTTTAGGCTTCGCAAGAATCTTGTAAATTCCTTTGATGTGATTTTTCAGTTTGTGATTGATGCATGTGAAATTTTTTACTGTAATGCCAAATTGGGCATATGGGTCAGCCTTTAGGAAAGGCAATAGTTAAAAACAATAAAGGTAAAGCATACTTAAAAATCGCTAATATCCGTGAAGAACCAGTAGTAATTGCAATCCCAACTGTAGATATTCTCGAGCTTGAAGAATTTACATCTAAAGACAACGATGTCCTTATTACAAGAATGAAAATGAAAATAATCAATATCAAACAATCGAACAAGTTCTTAGCTGTTTCCTAAATTCAAATAAGGATGGAGATTATGTTTACCAAACTTTTAATATTGCAAATGAAGATAAAGTCAAATAAATAAAAGAACCATTACGTCTTGAGAATTTAAACAAAGAAAAATGCACCCGCAGAAAAACTCATTGCACAAAACACAGACCGATTCCATATTCCAGGAGAAATAATCGAAGGTACAAATATATTACAACACAGTATAATAAGTATGGACGAAATACCAGTTTTTGCAAGACTATTCAGACTCCCTCACGTTCAAAAAGAAGAAATTCAAGATCAAGTCAAAGAATTAATTAAGACAAAAATAATAAAGCCGTCACAGTCTTCATATAATACACCAGTGTTTCCTGTCCCCAAAAAACCGGATTCTCACGGAAACATAAAATGGCGCATGGTTTTAGATTATCGTAAATTAAATGAAAAAACAATTAGCGATTCATATCCACTTCCAAATATTACAGACATCTACGACCAATTAGGAAAAGCAAAATACTTTTCGGTATTCGACTTAGCATGGGGATTCCATCAGATTAAAAGGGACCTTAGAGACTCACACAAAGCAGCGTTCTCTACTCTCTTCGGAGACTATGAATTCGACCGCATGCCCTTTGATTTGAAAAACGCCCCTGCCACCTTTGAACGCCTTATGGAGCTCGTATTGACAGGCCTTCAAGGTACCGAACTTTTTGTCTACGTGGACGATATATTTATTTATGCGGATACTCCAGAAGAACATGATAAAAAATTCACAGAATTAATAAACAGACTACGTAAAGCAAATCTTAAATTACAACCTGACAAATGCGAATTTTCGCGCCCGGAAGTAAAATACTTCTGATATATTATCGATAAAAACGGAGTTAGACCAGACTTCAAGAGAGTAGAAGCCGTACAAAAATTTCCTGTTCCTAAAAAACCCAAAAATATCAAAGAATTCATAGGATTAACAGGATATTATATAAAATTTGTCGACAGATATTCGAAAATCGCTGGACCTTTAAATAAATTATTGAAAAAAGATACACCATTTGTTTGGAGAGATTCCCAGCAAAATGCATTTGATAAATTGAAAAAAAAATTATGTAACGCGCTTTTATTGCAAAGGTCTGATTTCTCGCAAACTTTTTTAGTAACGACAGACGCATCAGGAATTGCCGTTCGTGGAATTTTATCCCAAGGAAAAATTAGCAAAGATAAATCCCATTGCTTACGCCTCTCGAAGTTTAAATCATAATGAAAGGAAGTATGACAAATGGTTTGATCACAAACCATTAGTTTGGTTTCAAAATTGCAAAGATCCTTGTTCTAGAGTAACAAGATGGAAATTAAAATTAGCCGAATATGACTTTGAAGTTGTCTATAAAGCCGGTAAAATGAATGTAAATGCAGACGTGTTATCAAGAAACCCCACAGATGTCAAAGAAGAAAATGAAGAAAAAAATACTAAAATAATGAGAGTCAATAAAAAAACAAACTTTTTATACGTAAGTCTAGGTTCAAGTTTGAAATAAATTTTAAAATTAAGTCCTA
>NC_046657.1:38354581-38358510 GCF_010883055.1 Belonocnema kinseyi
AACCAACACCTTTAGTAAGCCCAGGACTTCTCAAGGTAAGCTACTAACATCCTTAACTTTTTTGAAACGGTACAGAGGCAACAAAATAGTCCCAAAATTCTTACAACTGAAAAATAATTTGGGGACATCTAAATCCAAATCGATTCTGCATAATACAAGTTTGCTTCTCGTTAAAGAAAGAATACAGCATACTAAATTTCTTTTGCAGACTACCTCTAAAAAACTATTAAAACTTCACCTTTTCCTATCAAATACCCTCAGATTTGACATTTGGTCCACATTGGACCGCATATCGTTTGACCAATCCCAACGGATTGAAGAGCTTTCCACCCAAAAACAAAAAACAAAATTTGACAAATTACTTCCAGTCCAGCAAACTAAACTAACAAGTACAGTAAAAAACATCTCTGACCACCCTCTCCACAATGAAATGATTTCAGCCTTATCTAAAGGACATAATTTTGCTGTAGCTCCATCGAAAATCCCAAAAGAAGAAATAATCAGCAATTTAGAATCCACAATATATACGCTTTCACCCGAAAAAGCAAATGACATACGACGCAGGACGACCAACATGTTACGCCAAGCTCAAGTTCCATCCTTAAACTTAACAAAACAGGAAAAAACCGCAATTAATGAACTCAATCAAAATAAAGATATTGTAATATTACCCGCAGACAAAGGCAACACAACAGTAATAATGAATAAAGAAGACTATTACAACAAAATCATGAATCTTCTAATTGACGATACATACAAAAAACTTAAAAAGGACCCCACAAAAACAATAGTCAGTAAAACAAAGACTCTTCTCAAAGACTCTAAACTTGCCAGCCAAATAATATGTAACTTAATACCTACTAAACCCATCTCTCCAAAAATTTTGGGGCTCCCAAAAATCCACAAAGAAAGCGTTCCACTCAGACCGATCGTCAGCGCAATAAACTTACTAACTTACAACCTAGCACGTTTCCTCGCTGCAAAACTAAATCCTTTTACCGGAAACTCCATCACTCACGTCCAAAACTCATTTGACTTTATTAAAAAGATACAAAAGATTCACATTCAACCCCAAGACATCATAGTGAGTTTCGACATAGTATCTTTTTTTACGAAAGTACCAATCTCGGATACAATTAATATTATTAAATCTTTCACAAACTTCTCTTCCGAGCTTTTACCTTTGATAGAACAATGTCTCAATAATACTTACTTCTTGTTCAATAACCAATTCTCTTTATGGTCTTTATGGAACATGTAGAAACTAAAATCTTTAATCAATCCAAACTTAAGCCAGAATTCTGGTTCCGTTACGTTGATGACACATTTGTCATCGGGCGACATGGACGAAATGAACTAAATAAGTTTTTCGATTTTATCAATCAATTACATCCTAATATCCAGTTCATCATGGAAATAGAAGAAAACGGAAAATTGCCTTTCTTGGACGGTTTAGTTTACAAAAAATCGGATAATACATTAAAGTTTACAGAAAACCTACGCATACAAACAGATAGTTACATGCCTTCTCCCACCATCACCCATCACAAAAACAATCGGTCATCAACTCCCTTGTATACAGAGCTGTTTCCATAACAGACAAAGATAACTTACAAAAGGAACACAATATCCAAACCATATTTAAACCACCTGAGAAAATAGGACAACAAATAAATAACCCTAAAGATAAAAAGGCACCCTTCAGTGATCCAGGAGTATATAAAATCTCTTGTTCTTGTGGCAAAGTCTATATTGGAGAAACCGGGAGAGCGGTGAGCCAACGTATGAAGGAACATGAAAGTAAAGTCAGGCTAAAACATTTCACGCAATCAGCACTAGCTGAACATCATATCGAAACAGGACATAACATTTTATTTGATGAAACAACAGTCATTGCAAAAACATACAACAAATTTCCAAGAAAACATAGAGAAGCAATCGAAATCTTAAAACACCCTAATAACATTAATAGGAACAATGGATATAATACCAGTTCTATTTGGCTTTCCGTTCTCCCGGATTTAACAAAAATAGACTTGATTGGCCAATCAAGTTCGAACAGTCCCCACGGTGGGGCGCTCTGGCCAATCACAGGCATCGTGGAAAGTATACCTAAGAAGATCATGACCTGATACCTCAGTTTCAGGTCAGCCCTGAAGATGTGAACTGCAATGTTCACGAAACGTCAGCAAACAATTCGTAGTTTTTTACACGAGTGAAACCCGAAATATCTCTTTTTATCAATCAATTATAAAATTAAGTCTCAACGATGACTCAAAATCAAATCTTAAGTCATGTATTAACCCTTAAACGGCCAAAACGCCACTACCGGTACACTGCTTTTCAACGGCCAATAACTAAAAGGGTGGTATAAATGTCTAAGCTTTGAGAATCCATGGTTCAAAGATCGATTTTTCGTTTTAGTATTTTCAAAATGGCGTCTTAATGGCAAAATTTTTGTGAAAAGATTCATGAATTTTGCTCAAAACGCTTTGAAAAAATTCAGGCGTATTCCTCGGCTGATTACAAGAACTTTTTATTCTTGACAAATTTTCCTAAAAGCGCATAGTTTTTCAATAAAAAATTTTCATAGTTCTAAGCATCGTGTAAGAGTGAAATGATTCACGAATATCTATCGTCCGTCTGCCGCAAACAAAGTTTACGTTGCCCAACTATCACCAACGTGGAGGTCGACGAATATCGATAGTCTCCTTTTTTTTTAAGGGATTATATATATTTTTTTTAAATTTAAAAAATTTTTTTTTATGTAGAATTTTTTTCATTTCAGATTTCAATCCGTTGAAATCATTTTGATCCTGCTGTTTCAGAATGTAATTTTGAGAAACAATGTAAGCAGCAATACATGTTGCAATCAATGCAAAATCTGGTAGTCCTCTGGCGACATTGTTCATTATTACATAATGCTCTTGTTCGTGATTCGTATCTGTGAGTTTCGAAATCACCTAGTTTTGATTGCGACAAATATTTCCTGCTGATTTCTTTACAAAAATCTTTCGTTTTCAATTTAGCTATATTATTCTTGTTGCAAATTTTCCAAATTACGATAGCATTTGTAATTGATGATTCTATTATCCGTGAAAAAATTTTAAAAGTCTATTTCTTTGAAGTAATAGATGGAGAAGCTTTTTTGCATCTGAAATCGTGCAAATCTACCCCTCCCATGTAATTATTATACAAAGAAAAAGCTCGAGAAAATCCTAGTTCTATTCTCTCTTGAGCAGCTCGTGAAAATCTTTTCACTGGGGTTATGGGAGTGATACCACATGCTGTGGAAAGAATAGAGACTTGTTTTGAGTCTATTACACTGATAAAATTCATCCCACTGTTGCGATCATGACTTACTTTGTACGATCCTCACGGATCATTTTTTGCAAATTCATGCTTTTCTTTCACTCTGTCTTTACGGACAGTTCCTGTTGATCGTAAACCACATTTATGCAGGCGGATGAGTAAATCTGGTCTGGTAAAGAAATTATCAAAATACAGATGATAATCAGATAATTTTTTTCGTGAAAGGCCATTGAGAAGTGGATTGATCATTTGTAAAACAACTCTGGAGCCAAGTGCACATGCCAATAAATTTATTCCAATGCTTGGATCATTTTTGCCACAATAAACATCTAAATTGAATAGATATCCATTGGCTGCACATAAGCCCCAGAGCTTTATCCCATATCGATCAGGCTTGCAAGGCAGATACTGTTTCAAGCCCGTACGAGCAAAAAATCGAACCATCATTTCATCAACTGAAAGTGCTGTTGAGAAAAAACCAAATTGCTGAATATTTTGCCGGAATAAATTTAATGTTTTACGAACTTTCCATGCTTTATCTTTATCATTAGCATCCTCAGTTTTTGAAAATTTTATTTTTGATTTGATTTCACGAAATCGATTGCGGCTCATTGCTA
>NC_046657.1:38358610-38362678 GCF_010883055.1 Belonocnema kinseyi
CATCTGATGAATCATCTCCATCAGAGCCAGAGTAATCTGGATTAGGTATGATGATACGTTCATCATTTTCATCGGAATCCTATTCCGATTCGGAGTTTGTTGTAATTTTTGAGGCTTTACGCTTTGGCATTTTTTTTTGCTGGGTGTACTTGAAAATTCCCAGGATGACAATGCGGTGAAGTTGTGGTTTGATGTCAGAGTGCAATAAAGGTTACGGAGTCGTTGGAAATTTTTTATTGAAAAACTATGCGCTTTTCGAAAAATTTGTCAAGAATAAAAAGTTCTTGTAATCAGCCGAGGAATACGTCGGTTAGTGAGATTCCAGGTTAATTACAGACTCGAAAAACTTTGGAAAATGGTTCACAAAAAAAAAATAGGCACGAAAAATCACGTTTTTTTTTGTTTAAACTGCATTTTGAAATAATAAATAAATTTTTTGAAGAATTTAATTGGCACCATCGGAAAGAGGAGATTTTAAGCAATAAAAATATATGTGTCTCAATTTTTTCTAGTGTGGAATAGTCTTAGTTATTGGCCGTTGAAAAGCAGTGTACCGGTAGTGGCGTTTTGGCCGCTTAAGGGTTAATGCAAGCTCAAAATCAAATACTAATTCATGTTTAAACTCACAGTCGAGTTTCAATCGAAATTCAAATACGAAATCTAGTATACAAATGAAGAAAGAAAATAATATTCTCACCGAAGAATTAATTAATAAAGTTAAAGAAAGAATTCATGTATTAATAAATCAAATGGATCTTTCAAATCTAAATGAAATAAATGAATTCAAAATTCCACGCAATAGTAACAAGACGAAAATCAAGAAATCTAAATTAAAAATTAAAAATCCAGAAAAAAATCAAGAAACCATTAAAGAAGAAAACAACGAAGACAATTATAAAAAAGATATTCAAGAAGAAATTATTATTAAGAAAAAAAAGAGGTAGACCACGCAAGGCCACATTTAAAACAAAATTTTTTTATCCCTACTCTTGCAGCAAAAAAGAGAGGAAGACAAAAAAAAAGAAATTATTACTAAGTCAAAAATGGGCAATAAAGGAAAAACAGACGCTAATCCCAATTATATATCAGACAGTTTAGACTCTGATCCAGATTATTTTGAAAATATTAACAAGAAAACTAAATTGTACAAGTAAAAGAAGAAATTAAAACCTCAAGAAGAGGAAGAAGAAGATAGCAACACAGAAAATCCGAATTATTTTCCAAGTTTCAGTGAATCAAGCGTAAATGAAAACTTAAGCGTTACTGAAGAAAATTTTATTACAGATTATAATGAGAAATTTGAGAATAAAAAAGTCAATGAAAATTTGATCAATTTAGACGAAATAAATCCCGATTTTAATGAAGATTTGCCAGAAACAAATGAAATTAAAGAAACGCATGATGGAGATTATGCACAAAAACTTCCGCCCCCAGAGCCACCCCCGGAGAAAACAGTCGTCGGAACGTCAACTAAGCATCCAGATATAATAGACTGCCGCAATAAAATTACAATGAGAAAAGATAATTATGCATATTTCACTACAACTAATGGAGAACCACGAGACAATGGATCAGAATTATTATTAGAACGTGAACAATTACCCAAGTTTGCAAACCTTCAGAAAGGTCTTGCCAAAGAAATTCAAAAAGCAAAAAAAATTACCATATCGCTCTTCCTATCGAACAAGAAGAAAAAGAAAATTTTGTAGAAACACTCAATAGTATGAAATTAACCATTTTTTTGCATAACATAGCCAGGAAATTAAATATGAAATCAATCAGTAAAGCTAAAACTGCTTACACACAATAGAAGCTCATTCATCAGAATTAAGTGGTCACAAAGGAGTGACTAAAACATACAATAGAATACGACAACATTTTTTTGGGAAAACATGAGAATAGACATAAAAAAATACATTCTACTTTGTTTACAATGTCAACTAAAAAATTAGTAGAAAAATTACCAAAAACTGAAAAAGGTAATGAATATATTTTAACAATTCAAGATATCTTTAACAAATTTTATGTGGCTTGTGCCCTTCCAAATCATCAAGCTAGCACAATAGCAGACGCATTTGTAAAGAAATTTATTTGCACTTTTGGCTCGCCAAGAGGAGTTTCAACTGATCAAGGTAAAGATTTTTTAAGTAATTTATTATGAAGATTCATTAAAAGATTTCGTATCAGGAAACTTAAAACTACTGCGTTTTATCCACAACCAAATGGATCTTTAGAAAGATCACATCACGTCCTAGCAGAATATTTAAAACAAATTACAGAGAAGTGTCAATTCCATGTACGATCTACAAGTACACCGCGATACACAATCTAAATTTCAATTTGTGGTAACAGCAAAATTTAAAAAACGAACAGTAATCAGCACCACTAAAGATGAAACTATAGCTAAGAAAAATTGTAGCACAATTACTGCTTAAATTATTACAAGGAAAATATTATACGGCATAAACAGTAATGCGAAAAACTTTATTTCTTTCAGAGTAATCCAGGAACAAGTTCTGCTTACTTGCATAAAAAATTGGATGATGAAATAAAAAAAGATTCGTTATACAAAATGAAGTGTCTGCAATCATTTATACTTCAGGATAATAATCCCCAGAAAGACAAGATGAACTCTATCAATTCAACATTTATACAACAAGAAAAATCGCCAATCACATCAATAAGACATCCAACACTTGGAATCCTAAACTACACTTTCATTTCGAATGATTTCGGAATCAAATATGGACTAAGCGAATCCTCAACATGTGTTTACCCAGATATCATTAACGAAAATTATTCCGCTCACTGTCAAATTGCGAATCACTATGTCGTCGACGTCGAAAAACTTCAGTCGTAGCAATAAACAAAGCAGCTTTAGCAAAGATAAAATATCTAATTTCATTCTATGAAACTTGCGAAAAAGGAATTTATAAAAAATATTTAAAAACCACAAAACAAGATGCGGAAACACAAACTGATTGGAGACCAAAATTAATCACTTGGTCTAAATCTTGCAAAAGATGTAATGTCATGACTCATACATCTGCGGATTGCAAATCAATATTAAAAAAAAAAACCCACTTCAATGCAACGACTACGCCGAAATATTACAAACTACAAAAAAATAATCCATTTTTTTAATACCTTCGGCGAAACTAATCCCTCTTTAAAACAATGACGTTACTTTTATTATATTCTAAATATGTCACTAATAATAATTTTTTTCTGCATTTTCTCTTTCTAGGAATTGGCCATCGAGAAGCGATATATCTTGGGCACTCAATTACTCAAATCACTATCCTTTTAACAATATTCTCCAAGTCTTTTGTGCAAACATCTTATTCAACATTTGTCAAAAAAGATTTTGAACTCACAACTGGATTATATCATGAACCTTTGAAAAATTAATATACTTCCAGATAATCGATCTATTTAAAAAATACGGACATTTTTAATCTTCAAGTTCTACTATCAAAAAAATTCAATCAGACTGTTATTAACTGCAAAAACACTATTGAAACTAATTTACGTGTAAAAAATTATTACAAAGTCAAATTTAATTCTCAGAAAGAAAAAATGTCAAATATTATTGATAATATAAAATTTCAATAAAATAATACTATGAATATAACAGAAGACAATTGGAAAAGTAAAAATTATTCAATTGACTTATATCACTCAACTTTTAACAAACTAGAAACTTCAGGCTTTATTACTTATCGATGGATTGAGAAAAAGGCTTACCTATTTCCACAACCCATTTCAAATATATCAGAAAAAATAATTGATACCTTCAAACAAATTCACGAATATCTTCCTGTTACCAAAAATTTAACACTTTTTTATAAAAGATCAATTGATATTCGCTCTTCAAACCTCTGATCTCGCTGAACAAAAATTCCAATTATATAAACTCCACCCCTCACCAATTACCTATTATTTAAAAACAAACTATACACTCTGTATCTACGAGGGTGGATTGATAAGTTTCCGGCCTGACCAAGAAAAACAACGTTTTTAAGAATTTTTTTTTTTTATTTCTCAACATAATCTCCTCCAAGGCTG